>NC_134363.1:129592961-129931294 GCF_048569485.1 Anomaloglossus baeobatrachus | reverse complement strand
GGTTGAACTATAAGCAGAGATTTCTCATATTGCACTCCAAAAGCAACAAATGTCAATATCTTGGCAATGGAGTAACAGAGCACAAAACAAAAAAAAAACAAAACAACAAAATAAGGGATTTTTTACAAGGCATTTTATCTCAAGTTCATTCGAGCGACTGGTACTTTTTAAGCCAACCTCTGTGGTTACTTTACATACTACAGATGTGAGGAATAGCGTTTTTATGTACCATCAGCACCTCTTCCAGTAAATGGAATCTTTCAGTGGGATCAACCCACCTAAAGGGCACTTTACACACAGCGTTATCGCTATCGATATCACTAGCGATATCACACAACATCGCTTACACCCGTCACACGTACTTACCTGCCTAGTGACGTCGCTGTTGTCGGCGAACCGCCTCCTTTCTAAGGGGGTGGTTCGTTCGGCGTCACAGCGGCGTCACTAAGCGGCCGCTCAATAGAAGCGGAGGGGCGAAGATGAGCGGCTGTAACATCCCGCCCACCTCCTTCCTTCCTCATTTCCGGTGGCTGCAGGGACGGTGATGTTCCTCGTTCCTGCGGTGTCACACATATCGATGTGTTCTGCTGCAGGAACGACGAACAACATCGTACCTGCAGCAGCAACGATATTTGAGATTAGACCGAAGAGGCCGGATGTGCGTCATGAATTCCGTGACCCCAACGACATCTCGTTAGCGATGTTGTTGCGTATAAAGTGGCCTTTAGCCATCTATATGGACATGCAGGTCATAGGGAGCAGAATAAAGTGATACCTTGATATCTGTGATCTGATGTCTTATTCCAAAGAAATCCACATTTTTCATATATGTAAATGAGCTGTTCCAGCTTATGGGCCAAACACTAATCTGCATGACATTCTGCCTCCAGGGCTTATTTTTAATAAAAGAAGGCATTACCATTGTGAGACAAGTAATGAACATAGAACAGTAAAGCTGAACTTTGTCTTCTTACAAACACATTTGCTGCAGCTCTTACAGCTTTGCTGTATTGCAACAGATATGTCAGTTATAATCACACACAGCTCTGCAGTGTGATCAGAAGAACAGACCATCAGCCATTGCATATCACACTGGTAACTCTCCATTTTATGTATGATAAGCCTTGGAGGCAGATTCTCATGCATATCAGTGTCCGGCCCACAAATCTTAACAGCTCATTTACATATAAGAAAAACATGCATTTCTCTGTAACAAGACATTAGATTGCAGATATCAAGGTATCACTTTATTTAGCTTCCTCTGACCTACATGACCATGTGGATGGTTTAGAAGGATTGATCCTAAGACAGACTCCCTTTAACCCTAGAACGCGCAACCATAGAAATCAACCATAGAAAACAAGTAACCTAGCAGGCCTGCGAGGCCCCAGGTTTAAGTTTTTTGGTTAAAGGGAACCTGTCACCAGGTTCATCCCCTTATGAACTATGGCCAGCACCAGTGAGCCCTTATATACAGCATTCTAGAATACTGTATATAAGAGGCCAGGCCGCTCTGTATGATGTAATAAAACCCTTATTATACTCACATAGGGGTGGTCCGGTCCGATGGGCTTCACTGCTTTTGTTTCAGTGCCTCCTCCATCTTGCGTGGTCGCTGTCCTCCTCCCCAGCCCCATGTGTATGACGCGTTCTACGTCACTCACACAGATTCCTCTATTGCACTCCTGCACATTCACACTTCTCTCTGCCCTGCTGAGGGCAGATCAAAGTATTGTAGTGCGCATGCGCGGGTGGGTCTTGACCTTTCCTCGCACCTGCGCATTACAGTACTTTGCTCAGCCCCCACTGCGCAGATCAAAGTGCGGCTGTGCAGGACCGTAATGGGGGCATCTGTGTGGCTGACGTAGGACGCGGGACCGTTGACCAGCCAGAGCCTGAGCGAGATAGTTACAACTGCACCTACCATAGCTTTGTCCCTGAATAAAGTCCTGGCAATTGCAACTGATTTATCAGAGCTTTTTACCTTTTAGTGCTCAAGTAGAAAGTGATATTCAGTAAAAGGTGCCCTACCCCCTAACAAAAATGAGCCTTGTTGATAGAACTACTCATTTTTTTCACAGTATTATGACTTGTAATTCTGTTTTCTTTTATTTATTTATTTTTTTACATTTGTGTGAATGATATTTTCATAACAGAATTATTACCTTTCATCCCATCCGTGCCTTTATTCCGCATAGAGCTGAATGCTTTACAAATTTAGGCTATTAAATTGCTGTTTGATTTTTTTTCCCTCCGCTTCAGTTTATATTAATTATAAAGGTGAGTTTAGTAATCTATATTGTATATTCACTAACAAAATAATAATGTATAATGGTCTGTAATAAATTAAAATCAATATATAGTATTATGGATTAGGTCCTAGCGGAGGAAAGAAGGAGGGGAGACATTGTGGATTAATCTGTTTACAAGGCAGCCATTAAATGTCTATTAAATAAATATAGACAGAGCTGGAGTCCCCTGCTGTAGGCTGATATTCTCATTATTAGGGCAAATTTCTGCAGCTTCTTTCAGGTCATTAGACATAATATTATTATGTGCTCAGGACTTTGTAAAAACTTTTTTCCGATAGCAACAATTTGGAGTCCGGCATCTTAGCAAAAAGTGGAATTCGGGGGAAGTACCTGGAAGAAACCGAGGCGAAGTCTAGACATGTTCCCTTTGGTCAGATTCAGCACCCACTCCATTCTCTGAGCCACCGTGCTGCCCATTGTATCCCTCGAAAGTTTTTCCTTATGGAGCTTTTTACTGTCTCAGGCACCCTTCACACGCACGTGTCTCCGGTACGTGCTAGGTCCGTGCCCGCATGTACCAGAGACATGGGCACATGTAAACCCATTAAAATCAATGGGTTTATGTGCCCGCACGTGTGCAGCCATTGGCCCGTGCCTTTGTGTGGAGCAGACGTGAGCCCGTGTGCTCCACACGGATGAATGTCCGTTTTTCTCCGGCAGCACGGGTGTCACACGGCCCGCACCTGTACCACACGGGTGTAGTGTGGATGCGGTCCCGTGTGACATGCGCCGGAGAAAACTCACGTGTCAAAGAAAAAAATAACAAAACTTTACTCACTTTCTCCTGCCCTCCTGTCTCTGCCGCTGCTGTCACTTGCTGCCGACCGCCACTCATTATACTCATTTAATATTCACTTCACTGCTGCAGAAGCGGCAGCAGCGGGGAGTCGGCGGGACCGGAGACCGAAGATCAGCACCACGGACAGCAACGCCAGGGACAGGTGAGTTGAAAGTTCTCATTCTCTGTGTGTTATCACGGATAACACACGGAGAACACACGTAGTGCCATAAACGCAACACACGGATGAGAAAACGCACCTTTGACACGTCCATGAAAAACGTGCATGATTTTCACGGACGTGTGAAGGGGGCCTTAAAGGGACTGTCCATTTTTGTATAATTTTTATCCAGAGTTCAAAAACCCCACAAATACATCCTCTACAACCACAAACTGAGGAGGGAAATCTAATGGCCAAGAAGAGGAGACACGTTCAAAATATCCTGAGTGGTGGTTGTCACTACCCATAATTCAGTTAGACCATTCATTAAAAAATTATAGTGACGGTCACCTATGAGTAGTGGCCAATGGCCCGAAGACCTACAGAAATGATGATAACTCTGAATGATTTGGGTTAATCAAAGTTTGCCTCCATATACTAACATTAAAGGGATTCTGTGACCCCCCAAAGCACTACCTGAACCACTTCAATAGGTATGTAGATGATGTAGCCCCTATAACAGTCATTCCTGTAGTACAGATATTAGAGGTTTATTTGGCATTTAAAAAAAAAATGAAAACAATTTTTTATATATATATATATATATATATATATATATATATATATATATGCAAATGAGGGTGTTTTGGTGCACCTTTAGGGTGTCTAAGGACTCAGTGCACCTTTACCTTAGTTAATTAGCATACTGAGCACTTTTTGAGATCTTGACTGACAGCACTTAAAAGGGTATTCCCATCTCCAAGATCCTATCCCAATATGTAGTAGGTATAATAATAATAGTATTAACAAGTACCTCCAATTAGAAATGTAGTATATTTCTCCTGATTAGCTGTCTTATCTCATGTGCAGGGCATGGCAGAACCATGGTTATGACCACGAGAAACTAATTGACTAACTAAATCTTATGTGCAGAGCATTGCAGGAACTTAGGTATCCATGGTTATTATGACCACGAGAAACTATCTGACCATTTAAATGTCACTATATGAGTGGACTTAACCATGGATACCTAAGCTGCAATGCCCTGCACATGAGGTAAGAGACATGGCTATATCAGGAGAACTATATTACATTTTTAATTGAAGGTATTTGCTAATATTATTATTATTACACCTACCACATATTGGGTCATGTGCAGGACATTGCAGGATCTTAAGTGTCACGGGGACCTTCTCCGATATGACACAATCAACAGAGCAAGAGATGATTGAACAATCAAAGAATATTTATTCCATGCAATCCAGAATGTTCATCAAATAATACACCACACATAGGGTAAAGTAGTCCAGGAACACGGATACAGTCCAGTAAGGGATAAATGTCTCTCTGGGGAGCCTCAGCTTCTTCCATAGAGGAGAAATCAGTCACAATCCTCCAGCAGTTCTTTTCCAGTGAAAGCGGGTTTTCACACAGTCTCTCTGGGGTGTCAGCATCTCCCTCAGAGGATCAATCTTAAGCTGGGTTCACACATAGCGACAGCGACAACGACGTCGCTGTTACGTCACCATTTTCTGTGACACAACAGCGACCTTGTAAGTCGCTGTTATGATCGCTGCTTAGCTGTCAAACACAGCAGACGCAGCTGCGATCATAACAACACGCGTCGCTGTGCTACATGTGCAGAGAGCAGGGAGCCGCGCACACTACTTAGCGCTGGCTCCCTGCACTCCTAGCTACAGTACACATCGGGTTAATTACCCGATGTGTACTCCAGCTATGTGTGCAGGGAGCAGGGAGCCGGCGCTGGCAGCGAGAGCGGCGGACGCTGGTAACGAAGGTAAATATCGGGTAACCAAGGAAAGGTCTTCCCTTGGTTACCCGATGTTTACCGTGGTTACAGCTTTCCGCAGCTGCCAGAAGCCGGCTTCTGCTCCCTGCTCGCTTCAGTTCGTCTCTCTCTCGCTGTCACACACAGCGATGTGTGCGTCACAGCGAGAGAGCGACGACCAAAAAATGAAGCTGGACATTCAGCAACGAGCGGTGACCTCACAGCAGGGGCCAGCTCGTTGCTGGATGTCACACACAGCGACAGCGACGGGACGTCGCTGCAACGTCACAGAAAATGGTGACTTAGCAGCGACGCTGTTGTCGTCGACGCTGTGTGTGACACCACCTTTACTCCTTCTCTGTGTCTTTCTCAGCCAGAATGAATAATCTCCCAGGTAAACAGAGAGTTTGGGTGGATTCTAGGCCCCCTCCCCCAGACATAGGAACAGAAGCACTGCAGGGGGTGATTAACATGCAGACAGGACAAATAATACATAGAATGGACAGAGCACCATGTCTAAAATATGAACCTGCATAAAAAGATACACAACCCACAATATCACACCATCACATTAGGTATCCATGGTTATAACCGTGAAAAACTAATTAACTGTCACTATGTGAGTGGACTTAACCATGGATACCTAAGCTGCAAAGCCATGCACATGAGGTAAGAAACATGGCTCTATCAGGAGAACTATACTACATTTCTAATTGGAGGTATTTGCTAATAATAATATTATTATTATTACACCTACTACACATTGGGATAGGATCTTGGAGATGGGAAAAACCCTCTAAGCAAACGCTGCCTGAACTCAATCAGTGGCTCTTGACCTCCTCAGTGACACTGCAGGAGCCCAGCTGTGCTCAGTGTCGGTGTGCGCTCTCATCTCTCGCTTCTGTCTGCAGTCACAGATAGTATACAGCTATGAGTGTGCGCACTGACACTACAGTGTCTGTAGCCACCACTTGGTACTTTACTGCACCCAGGAGTCAGCAATGAAAAGGGCTTCTGCAGTGTCACTGCGGAGGTGAAGAGCCACTGATTGAGTTCAGCTAGAGGCTGTCAACCAAGATATGACTGGGCGCAGAGCATACAAATTGAGGGAGGGGTATCGTTGCATTGAGCCATTGCCATGTCAGGGGTCCAATGAAGAATTTGCATATGAAAAATTATTTAAAATTGAACCACTAAAATCTAAAGAACAGGTATGATTTCTATATAGGCTAACTCCCTTATATATGTGATTTTGGTCGTGTCTTCATCATACAGGTATATTGACATATCCAATTTTTTGTTGTCCGTGACCCACTCAGACGCTACTTGTTCTTTAAGTTCTATGTACACAGACAACATTCCGGCAGAATCAGACGCTCCGCTCCTGGCTGAGCACCAGCACAGAGATGTGTCTGCACGGAGTGGAGAGGCGAGGAAAGAAAGCAATTTCTTCGCCTTTGCTAGGACAATGCTTGAGTTAGTAATTGCTCTTCTCCCAGGTGACCTATCCAGACTTTAGCCATCCAATTAAGGGTTGCATGTTCAACATGTACTTCTTCTCAACTGATTAAAGAGATAAAATATTTTTACACATTAAAAAAAAAAGAAAAAAAAAAGCCCTGACAAGGCATATGAAACGAGACGGTCCTTGGTTAATTATTTTCTAGTTGCACAATCTAATTGTGGATTTACTAACATAATGGGCCACTTCAAATCTACAATTAACGCCGAGATGTGTCTTCTCAGCCACTTAGACATTTTTTAAAAACTTTAAGGCCCTCAATATTTAAAGTGTATGGAACGAGCCTCCGGTGTACCGGCGGTTAGTGAGGATTTTGTTGCTAACATCTGGTCATTCATGTTCTCCAATGTAACTCGGCTGCTCGGTAATTCTAGTGAATATTTATGGAGGAGGAATGAAGTCTCTCGGGGTTACCTTATTTAATGTGGTTTTATAAAATATCCATCTGTGATATGCACTTGTCATGTGCAATTATAGCAATATTGGTTATCGTATGTTTATCTACATGGGTTAAATACCATATTCCCCACTCTGCATTTAAAAAAAGGGCGTTGAAGTGTCAGCTATTGGGTTCTCCCATGCTTCAAGGTTACAAATGGAGGAGGAATGGACAAATGTTTAATGAAGAATTATGCAATGAACACATTGAAAGGTAAAACAGTAAAGGGTGCTTTACACGCTGCGACATCGCTAGCGATAGTTAGCAATGTTGTGCGCAATAGCACCTGCCCACGTCGCTGTTTCGTCATGGTGTGATCGCTGCCGTAGCGAACAATATCACACATACCTGCTTAGCGACATCGCTGGAGAAACCGAACAATCTCTCCTTTAAGGGGGCGGTTCGTTCGGCGTCACAGCGTTGTCACTAAGCGGCCGCCCAATAGCAGAGGAGGGGCGGAGATGAGCGGCCGGAACATGCCGCCCACCTCCTTCACTCCTCATTGCCGGTGGACGCAGGTAAGGAGATGTTCATCGTTCCTGCGGTTTCCCACATAGCAATGTGTGATGCCACAGGAACGACGAATAACCAGCGGCATGCACCACCATGCTCGGGTGCTCGGTACTCGTAACTAGTAATGAGCGAGCACTACCATGCTTGGGTGCTCTGTACTCGTAACTAGTGATAAGCGGGCACTACCATGCTCAAGTGCTCGGTACTCGTAACTAGTGATGAGGGAGCACAACCATGCTCAGGTGCTCAGTACTCGTGACTAGTGATGAGCGGGCACTACCATGCTCGGGTGCTCAGTACTCGTAACTAATGATGAGCGGGCACTACCATGCTCAGGTGTTCGGTTCTTGTAACTAGTAATGAAGGAGCACTACCATGCCCGGGTGCTCGATACTCGTAACTAGTGCTGATCGAGCATTACCATGCTCAGGTGCTCGATACTCATAACTAGTGATGAGCAAGCACTACAATGCTCGGCACTGATAACTAGTCATGAGCGAGCACTACCATACTTGAGTGCTCGGTACTCGTAACTAGTGATGAGCGAGCACTACCACACTCGTGTGCTTGGTACAACGTAACTAGTGATGACCAGGCACTACCATGCTCGTGTGCTGGGTACTCGTAACTGGTGATGAGAGAGCACTACGATGCTCGGGTGTTTGGTTCTCGTAACTAGTGATGAGCGAGCACTACCATGCTCAGGTGCTCAGTACTTGTAACTAGTGTTGAGAGAGCACTACTGTGCTTGAATGCTTGGGACTCGACACTAGTAATGAGCAAGTACTAGCATGCTTGGCACTCGTAACTAGTGATGAGCGGGCACTACTATGCTCAGGTGCTCAGTACTCGTAACTAGTGATGAGCGAGCACTACCATGCTCGGGTGCTCTGTACCCGTAACTAGTGATGAGCAAGTGTGCTGCCCCCGTGCCAGCAGCCGAGCTGCTCGGATCCAAATCCGCGGTGGCTCGAGGGTCTCCGGACCCGGGGGTCGTGTGGCCACTCAAATGAAGGAGGTATTTACAAGGGAGGTTATAGAGTTCGTGATACCACCCGTGGTATGTGGTAATTATGAGTACCACCGCTGCAGTTGGGAGTACCCGGGGATGATGGAATGGGGCAGCCAGGTGTTGTGACCCTCCACGGGTAGGGGGGATACCCCGGGGCTTGGTGATGGTGGGGGAGTGCCGTTGGTTGCAATGGGGTCACTTGCGTACTCACTCAGTCCCTTAAGCTGACACCGATAACTGGATAAACCAAAGTTATGGATACCGCTGCCGCTGAGGGGAGCTGAGTTCGGGTCCCGTCCCCAATGGTGCTGCCTGGTGATCTGTGACCTGCCTCCTAGCACTAAGTTTACTTCTCTGGTGGTCCCGGTAGTATGAAACCTGCCGGGTCCCACTCCCCACTATAGCTAAGTGTGGGAGCTTGCTCTCAGGGTTCACACTTGTGATTTTCTGGACCATTTTGAGTGGAAAGTCCTATCCCCCTCATTGCGCTAGTACCCTGATTTTGGAGCGGGTGGGAACGGATCATGAAGGCTCCGTTCTCCTCAAGTAAATTGTCGGGTTGCCTGAAGCTACTCCCCGACCTAGAGTCCACGTACCCCGTCGTGCCTTGGTCCCAGCCCGGTGATGGTGCAAGGCCGCCGGCTGTCCTCCTCGACAGATCCGTGCCCCTGCTACGATCCCCTTGCGACCGGGGGTCCAGCTCCTCTAGGCCCAGACGTCCGTCTGCCACCTAGATTGCTTCCTAGAAGCCCTGCTCCTCACCTCCTCTCACTTCCACTTCCAGACTCAACTCTCCACTGACACTCCTGACCTCCCCTCTCCAACCCCCCCGGTGGGCGACTCTATTCCACTCAAGCCGTCCACTGGTGTGTTTAGTGGGTGTGGTGCAGAGTGTATCTAGGGTTTGATTAGCTGATGTAGGCAACACCATATAGTTAGGGACCCTAAACCAAGAAGGAGGTGGATACTGCACGGAAGGGCAGATTGTGCAATACCCTGTGACGACCTGATAGTCCAGGGGCGTCACACGAGCACTACCATGCTTGGGTGCTCTGTACTTGTAACTAGTGATGAGCGGGCACTATCATACTCGGGTGCTCTGTACTTGTAACCAGTGATGAGTGGGCACTACCATGCTCGGGTGCTCTGTACTTGTAACTAGTGATGAGCGGGCACTACCATGCTTGGGTGCTCGGTACTCATAACTAGTGATGAACAAGCACTGCCATGCTCGCAACGTCAACTTGTGATGCAAATGATGTCACAACTTCCAGGAGCCCATACGTTCTTCCATCTACTGTGTGTTCCAGGCATGGCAGCCTCTTTAACACATGGGCACTAGAAACTGGTGGAAAATTTTAAAAAATCATGGATTTTCCCTTTACACATAAGAAGACATCAGTATTATAAATAATATGTGATTGGAGACTGTTACTGCTTTTTGCTTTGTAAGGTTATGTGCTCATGCTGCATTTTTCTATGCAGATTTTGATGCACCAAAATCTGCATACGTATCCTAAAACCAGCAAAGTCTGGAAGATTTCTGAAGTGCTGTGCACACGTTTCTTTTTTTTTTCCTTGCAGATTTAGTGCAGGAAAAATCTGCAGTAGTTAATTGTTGGGGTGTTTTTTTCCTGCATTTTTTAGCCCTTCCAGCCATTGACTTCATAAAAAAATTATGGAAAAAAACGCACCGAAAATGCACAAAAAAAGCATGCATTTTTCAAAATCTACAACATAGACTAACAATATTGTTATCATATGATTAATATTTATTATTAAAATTAGAATTTACCGTATTTTTCAGATAAGACACACTTTTCTTCCCTAAAATTTGGGAGGAAAATGAGTGGTGTGTCTTATTATCCGAATGCACCTTACCGGGAGGTGTTGGAGAGGGGTCGCAGGAGGAAGGCACTGTGCTGGTGCCTGTGCAGCGGGCTGTGTTGAGGCCTGTGCAGCAGGCTGTGATGGGGCATGTGAGACGGGCGGTGAGGCAGAGGCGTCCTGAAATTGTTGGCGGTGCGGGGTTCAAACAATGGCACCTGGAGGCGGTGCATGAGCAAATGGAGCTCTTGACTCCAGATCTCATCTGTGCACACGCTGCCTCTGGCCCATTGATCTCCCAGCAGCAGACTTAAAGAAAATGGCACCCGGAGGTGGCATGTGCGCAGATAAGATCTCGGCTTGTCATTCAGCCGATCTCAATCTGCGCATGCGCCAACTCTGGGTACCATTTCTTTGAAGCCCGCACCGCCGACAGTTTCTTGAAGTTGCCTACCTCAGAGCATCTGGGACACCCTCGCCCGAACCACTTGTACTGCCCGCAGCATCGACCTCCTACACCACCGCTCTTGTCTCTTGTGACCCCGCTCCACTACCGCTGCCATTCCCCCTTGGTAAGATACCACTGGATTGTAAGACGGACCCCTTTTTTTTACCTTTTTTTCCTCTAAATTTGGGGTGCGTCTTATAAACCAAAAAATATGGTATTTCTTTTATGTTTTATAACAAGTATTAGAAATCAGCAAACACCCGAGAATGAAGCCATTCAGTTTACGGAGTCCTCTCGGTAACCTTAATCATTAGTGCTTTATATTGTTGGTATAAGGTTCCACTGACCAGATACTGGATAATATTACATGAAATTACAAATGTGAGATATCATTCCCCTATTCTTTGTTTGTTTGTTTGTTCCAAGCAGAGGCATCTATTGTATTGTGCAGTGCTGAAAACCCGATGAACTCTAAATCCGGGGATATTGCATGGTGTCTGAGCTCAGTAATCGCTTCTTGGCCCGTATCATTTAACGCCCTTTAATAATAAAACCCGAAGACAAACTACGCTTCAAAAACTCAAACTAGTCAAACTGTACCCGTAAAGACAGATGACTATTGCTCCGGCAAATCTCAGAAAGCAAACTTTGTAATCATGCTTTATTTGCTGCTCTCGGAAACTGAGTATCTTTTCCTTTTTTTTTTCCTGCCGTTTACAATTTGTATTCAAATGAAGGTCATTTGAAAGGTGTTATATACTAAACAGCCATTATTTCATTTTGATAGTGGCACTAAAATTATATTGCTGAATGAGTTATTTTACTATGGGACCAATACCATCTTCCTAAAACTCTCTTAAGGTTTTTTTTTTTCTTTTTCTATTTTCTATTTTTTTTTCTTTTATTATTTATCGCTTGCACTCTTCTGAAAATTAAAATAAAAATTCAGTAGACTGAAGAGGTAGTTTACATTTTAGAGAGCGCTCCTACCCCATTATATCTAAGAATAAAAAAATATGATAAATTTTTGAATTTATGAGAAATAGTTCCTTATACTGAACCGTCCTTTATGAAATGTTTATATATTTATATACATATATATTTATTTTACTGTCAACCTAACTACTGTATTTTGGTGATAGATGAAAAACAGTTAAATGTATCAATCTTAATGTTTCCACATAATTTAAGAAGCTTTCTGTATCTATGGGTTTGGTATACTATCGATTAAATTCAAAGCTCCTTTTGGAATGGGCCATAGTGTTTTCATAGGATCATATTAAAATAATAGAGAAAGGGATAGGAAGATTAATAAACAGTTGCCACCTGCGGTTAATCTTTACAGCGCTTTATTGTCGGGCTGTAAATATAATCTATTTATCTATTAATCTGTCATTGCCGGGTGCTTGCAGAACTTTAACAAGTTAAAATGCTGGGCTGAATAAAAGGCAAAAATAAGTTCCATGGGAAGAATAAATTGCAAGGTGTATTCACTAAACAGTTTAGATTTTAATATCACATATATTAGGCAATATTACTTAATGAACAGTGAATGTTATTGTCAGTGCTGGGGTTTTGACAGGTATTTTTAGGGGCTGTAGAGGTAAAAAAGGCACCCAGGTACTCTTATCATATAGGGATATCAGTATTACAAATGGTAGGTGGTTTTGGACCTGTTACATAGATGCCTATGATTAAGGAGACATTCGAAACGCGTGAGCTCACATCATGGGTCATGTTTTATTTCTGCACATATGATTTTTTGAATAAAGAATAAATATTTTAGCAAGAAAGAACCTAGCGTTCGACTTCATCTTTTTCTTAGTCTACACATGGTAGCCAGCCACGTCCGTGCATTGGTGGGGCCTCCAGAAAATTTTGGTGAACGTTTCTCTCCCCCCTGTTTTTTTCCCATTGACTTTGAATTGATATGCAAATTAAGCTGAAAAACTATGGTAGATCTGAAGCCTCTGTCACTCTAGCTTTATTCCCCCTCCTGTTTGACTGACAGCCTATAGGCAAAGGAGCAATCAGTCAAGCAGGAGAATGCGATGCTTGGTAGCGAATAGCGGTGGAGAGATCATGTGATACGTCATGTTACTAACACACTTCACCCATTACAGACCGGAGGCAGGCGGAGGGGCTGGGGAATCACAGTTGGGAGGCAGGCAAAGGGGTTGGGAATCAGACACCGGAGGCAGGTAGATGGGCCAGGGAATCCCAGACTAGAGGCAGGAGGAGGGGCCAAGGAATCACAGACGAGAGACAGGTTGAGGGTGTCAAGGGAAGAATAGACTGGAGGTAGGTGGAGGGTCCGGGGAATCACAGACCAGAGGCAGGTGGAGGGGCTGAGTAATCACAGACCAGAGACAAGCAGAGGGGCCGGGGAATCACAGACCGGAGGCAACGGAGGAGCCGGGGAATCACAGTCTGGAGGCAGGTGGAGTAGCCAGGGAATCAGAGACTGAAAGCAGGTGCAAGTGCCAGGGAATCTCAGACTGAAAGCAGGCAGAGGGGCCAGGCATTACAGACTAGAGGCATGCACAGGGGCCAGGGAATCACAGACCGGAGGCAGGCGGAGAGGCCTGGGAATCACAGAATGGAGGCAGGTGGAGGGGCCGTGGAATCACAGACCAGAGGCAGGTGGAGGGGCCGGGAAATCATAGATTAGAGGCAGGTGGAGGGGCTGGGGAGTCACAAATCGGAGGCAGGTGGAGGGGCGCAGAAAATCACAGTCTGGAGGCAGGCGGATTGGCCAGAGAATCAGAGACTGAAGGCAGGTGGAGGGGCCGGGCATTACAGACTAGAGGCATGCACAGGGGCCAAGGAATCACAGAACGGAGGCAGGCGGAGAGGCCTGGGAATCACAGCATGGAGGTAGGCGGAAGGGCCAGGGAATCACTGACCAGACTCAGGCGGAGGGGCCGGGGAATCACAGAATGGAGCTAGGTGGAGGGGCCGGGGAATCACAGACTGGAGGCAGGCGGAGCGGCCGGGAATTCACAGATCGGAAGGCAGGTGGAGGGGCTGGGGAGTCACAGACCGGAGGCAGGTGAAGGAGCCGGGGAATCACAGTCTGAAGACAGTCAATGGGGCCAGAAGAAAAGACCCAGGGTACAGTCCGGCCCATATGCACCAAAATCTAATTAGCAGAAGATTTCAAATGGTGATTAAAGAAGAACTACAAAGTGACTGTCTTCACCAAAGATATCAATGTAATCAGTATTATAGCGCCATTACAGTCATGGCTTTATTTTACATTACAAAACTGTGCTGACAGGTTCTCTTTAAGAATCTGTTATGAGATTCCTTCTTATTAGCTCCTACATTGTTCTCAAACACATAAAAAAATTAACAAAAGATCATGTAAAAGAATTGGGGCAAACAAGACCAAAATGTTCCTATCCCAGGTGGTCAGGAATGTGACATCTTGCCCCTGAAGTCTCAGTTTGATGTTTGCTTTAATGTCTTGGTGCTGAAGAGGTGCCAGGAGGGATTTTTGCTTGTTTTTGACTTTTCTACACCAGTCAGTCTTGCAGATAACGAGGGACAACATCCATTCTATCCAATATGGTGGCCATAAATGGTTCAGGAGAGAAGCATAATTGACCCAGCACCCAACACAACATATCTACCCCACCTTTGCCTTAGGAATCAGAGCCCTAATATCTCTGCACCCCTTATACAATGACTACTCCGCTTAAAAAAATCTATGCTTTGCGGCCTACAGAGCAATTGTAGTTTCCTTTGAGTTTGGAATAAAATGACTTTTTTTTCTTTCTTTTTTTTTTACCCGTCTGGAGTGTGCTAGCCGCTGGTTTCAAGTGTCTCCACAATCTTGATTGTAAACGGTTACAACTGTAAGGCAAGAGGTCAGGTTTTTATTCTGCTTCGAAGATCCAGGTTAACTCTTCTTGGAAAATAAAATAATTGATCATTTAGAGGCTGCGCTGACTTTCTTTCATCTCGGTTTCCACCTGGTTATCAAAGAAATAAAACTGCTTTTAGCATACAGTGCACTTCTAACCAAACAAAGGCAGCCATGAATTCCTGGGCGAAGGTAGTCAATCTTTATCCTATTGTCAATGGCAGTTGGCACTTCAGCATCGGATAAGTATGGACTTTTTTTGCCTTGTTATTGGTTATTCTTAATAAAGGGATATTCTACCGGATAGGTGATAAATGTTAGATCATTGGATAACGGACCACTAAGACACAACTGCTTGGGCGCCCAAGGACTCGCCAGTGTGATGACCAAGCAAGCGTATTACTGCTCTATAAAACTTTACAAGGCTAGTGCTAACACTTTTTCTGTACAGTTTATTGGGTTGTATGGAGTGGTACAGCACGGGCTCAGCCTGCGTTACTTGCCACTCATGGTTTTATGGACTAGGATCTCCTGCTCTAGATGGTCACACTGATCTAGCACATAAAAGCCAACCCAAGTGATAAATGTTAATGTTTGGATAACATTTTAAAGGGACCCTATCAGCAGATTTGGGGCCTATAAGCTGCGGCCATCACCAGTGGGGTAAAATATACAGCATTCTAACATGCTGTATATAAGAGCCCAGGCTGCTGTGTTGAATGGAAAAATCACTTTATAATACTTACCGAAATGGTCGCTGCAGTGGAGTTGCGTCATATGGGCGTCTCCGTTCTCCGGTGCAGACGCCTCCTCATTCGGCCATGTTTGTCCTCTTTCTGAAGACTGTGTGCATGACGCGACCCACGTCATACACACTCGCCGATCCCGCGCAGGCGCACTACAATACTTTGATCTGTCCTGCTCATAGCAGATTAAAGTGCACCTGTGCAGGACCTCAATGTCGGCGAGTGTGGATGATGTAGGATGCATCATGCACCCTGGCTTCAAAGGAAGGATGACACATATGTCCGAAAAAGGAGGCACCGGCATGGAAGAATTGAGATACCCATATGACCTAACTCCACTGCAGCGACTGTTTAGGTAAGTATTATAAAGGGATTTTTACGTTCTACACAGCTGCCTGGGCTCTTATATACAGCATGTTGGAATGCAAATCTGGTGACAGGTTCTCTTTAAGTCCCACATAAAAATAGACATATTTTATGTTATTATGCTTTGTGAATATACCGTGTTTCCATGAGAATAAGACAAGGCTTATATTCTTTTCTGCTTTGAAAAATGCGCTATGGCTTATTTTTGGGGAGTGTCTTATATTTGCCTGCTGTATTAGTGCCCGAGGATCACACCAGAATACTCGGTATGTCTCCTGAGCTGAGAGTGACAGCTGCATAAACATACATGCTGTCACTCTCAGATCAGGAGTGCCGTCTACTTAAGTGAAGGCATATTCACTCTCTTCCCCACCAAGAATCTCGCCCACTGCTCTGAGTCCTGCACGGCACCAACACTCTATACCTGCTGTACTGTATCACTGTACCAGGATTGCATCAGAATTCTCAGCGGCTCTACTGAGCTGAGTGTTAGGCGGGCTTTGCACGTTGCGACATCGCAAGCCGATGCTGCGATGTCGCACACGATAGTCCCTGTCCCCGTCGCAGGTACGATATCGTGTGATAGCTGGCGTAGCGAAAATTATCGCTACGCCAGCTTCACACGCACTCACCCGCCCTGCGACCGTCGCTCTGGCCGTCGCCCCGCCTCCTTCCTAAGGGGGCGGGTCGTGCGGTGTCATAGCGACGTCACACGGCAGGCGACCAATAGCGGCGGAGGGGCGGAGATGAGCAGGATGTAAACATCCTGCCCACCTCCTTCCTTCCGCATATCCTACGGAAGCCGCGGTGACGCCGGTAGGAGATGTTCCTCGCTCCTGCGACTTCACACACAGCGATGTGTGCTGCCGCAGGAACGAGGAACCACATTGAACCGTCGCGTCAGCGTAATTATGGATTACGCCGACGCTGCAGCGATGATACGATTACGACGATTTTGCGCTCGTAAATCGTATCATCTTGACACTACGATGTCGCATGCGATGCCGGATGTGCGTCACTTTCAATTTGACCCCACCGACATCGCACCTGCGATGTCGTAGTGTGCAAAGCCGCCCTAACAGTTGCATAGACATACAGTAGGTGCTATTACTCTCAGATCAAGAGTGCCGGCTAATTAAGTGAATGCATATTCACCTCTTTCCCACCAAGAATCTCACTCACCTCTCTGAGCCTTGTACGGCACTGGCACTCTATGACTGCTGTACTGTACCAGTATTGCATCACAATTCTCAACGGCCTTCCGGAACTGAGAGTGACAGCTGCTTAGACATACACACTGTCACTCTCAGCTCAGGAGAGTCGCTGATGACTGTGATGCAATCCTTGGGCTGGCAGTACCGATAATACAGAAGGCCAAAGCGGGTGCAGTTGGGACTCTTAGCGGTGGGGGGGATTACGGGAGAGGAGAGTGAATATTCATTCTCTTAATTAGCCATGCACTTGCTCACCGCAATCATTGGCAGCACTCCTGATCTGAGAGTGACAGTATGTATGTCTATACAACTGTTATACTTAGGTCAGGAGAGCCACCAATGATTGCGATACAATACTTGGGCTGGCCGTACCAGTAATACAGCAATAGAGCGCGAGTGCAGTGCAGGACTCAGAGCGGTGGGCGAGATTATGGGAGAGGAGAGTGAATATTCATTCTCTTAATTAGCCATGCACTTGCTCTCCTCAATCTTCGGCAGCACTCCTGATCTGAGAGTGAAAGTGTGTATGTCTATGCACCTGTTACACTCAGGTCAGGAGAGCTGCTGATGATTGTGATGCGATCCTTCAGCTGGCAGTACTGGCAATACAGCAGCAGAATGCAGGTGCAGTGCAGGACTAAGAGCGGTGGGTGGGATTATGTGAGAGGAGGGAGAATATTCATTCTCTTAATTAGCCGGGGCTTAGGGCAACACAAGGGGACAATAAAAGTTATGTATCCTGAAGTAGGGCTGCACAAGACATTTTTTAGGATATGGCTAGTTTAAGTATGCAACTAAGGCTTATTTATGGAATAGGACTTATGAAGGACTCCAAAAAGGCTTAAAAAATGTTTCTTGGGATTATGTTCTGGGAAACACGGTAGCACTATCTTATTTCATAGAGCCTTACAAACATTATCATCACTGTCCCCATTAGAGCTCACAATCTAAATATTCTATTATTGTCTTTTGGAGTATGCAAGAAAACCGAAGAACCTGGAAGAAACACATGCAAAATATTGAATTTACACAAAATCCAAATCAAGGGACCAGCACATAGTACTATGTAGAGATGAGCAGAGCAAGCAAATCTCAAATTTGCCTATCTGGCACATCCTCTATCCTGTGCAGTCATCATCCTCCTTCTCAGCTCCATGTGGATGATGTATTCTCCGTCACTCACATAGAGGCCTAAATCCTGCTTTTGCGCTTGTGCATTTTGATCTACCTGCACAAACTACTGTAATGCGCAGGCACGTGAAAAGGTCAAAGAACGACTGTGCATGCACACTACAATACTATAATCTGCCCTCAACAGAGCAGATCAAAGTGTGCATGCGCAGGAGCACGATGGAAGCTTCTGTGTGGATGACATAGGATGCGTCATCCACACGGAGCAGGGAAGGAGGACGGTGACTGCACAGGATAGAGGAGGTGCTGGACCCGAGAGCAGTGACGCCCATTGGACCGGACCGCCCCACAGATGAGTATAACGAAAGTCTTTTTTACGTTATATAGAGCGGCCTGGGCTCTTATATATAGAATTTTAGAATGCTCCATATAAGAGCTCACTGGTGGTGGTCACAGGTTATATAAGAGAAAATCCTGGTGACCAGTTCCCTTCAATGTTCACAATAATCCTTTTTTTTTTCACTCCAATCCAGCCACTAGGTGTCACCCTCTATAGTCCGTTTTTTATACAAATGCAGCAGCCCTCTTCCAGGAAACTTTAATATTATTTACAAATACAGTTTTGTATCACCTTGTATGTTTTACTAAGCACTTCTACGTGTACACACTCTATTTTATCGCTTTTGCGTACGTTGAATAGCGCGCAGACGGCTTCACTTTAGCCAGCACAGTGTTGTATAAGGAAAAGTAAAAAAAAAAAGAAAAAGAAAATCAATCTTTTGATAGCGGTTAGTTATGCTATGCCACATAATTTAATAATTTGAATACATAGTGGAGGTTGTTCCGTTATCACACAATTTAATGCATTTACATCAAATTATCCTTTAGTGAAAAAAAGGAAAAAAAAAATCTTTTGTGCTTGTGCTGGATATGTACCTGCAATATTTCTTCTGGTATTTTCTCTTCAGAATTCTGGTAATAAGGCATGAAGTTAATAGAATGAAAATAATTTCTACAATAAGAGTTCTAGCAAATCACAGAATTGCCAGGGTGAAGTTGGCTAGACAGGCAGAGGCAATCACGGCTATTATTAGCTGCACAGTGGAAGGATTGATGTACAATGGTGCATTCGTAAGCAGGAACCGTCCGACGTGGACTACATTTTAATAGTGAAATTCTCATAGATTATAGCTCCTTTCATTAACATTTTCACACATCGCTGACTAACAAATGAGGAAAAAGGCCTTCTCTACCAGCAGATTTATAATACAGAGGACACAGTTTATGTCTGCATGCATGTGATGGAGTTTAATCTACCCTAACCTTACAACACCAGACTCTTAACACTATACAGGCTGGGCATAAATATACGGACACATGGCACGCCACCAGATATATGTCATCCACCCTAATAGATTAATAATACCACTACAATTAATATAAATTATTATATAATATACTGTATATATTACTGCTACTATAGAGTTATATAAAGTAGTATTTTTATAATTATTATATAATCCAAATAATATTAATAATCCAACATAAGCCAGTCTCTAACCAGTATTTGCATAAGTTTTAGAAGTTCTATTACAGAAATTGATAACATATTGCTTGGATTTGCCAACACATTTTGATAGACGGGTTCCAGTTCAAGTCCCCTGATGAAGCTTCTTGCGAAACGGACATCAGGTGCCCTTTTTTCTAGGTGAGCATGTACCATTACCACTAGACATAGCCTAGCACTAAAATGCTTGGGTGTTCAGTCCTCGAGTTGCGTAGGTCCGACTCTCTGAAAGGGCTCAACTTGAATGACGAGTATAATGGAAGTGAACGATTGGCTGTTAGGCTATTCGCCCACATATAGTCAGCCATAAACACAGGATTTCTGGGGGGAGGGCATTTTTTTTTTATCTGACACTCTATATCCATAAAATTTGCTTTAACCCCAGTGAAAGCTATTCAGAGACTGCATATGTCTCTCCTCGGGGTGCCTGCACACATCATGCAGTGAAGCAAGCCTGTCCATTGTGGTTATTGTTTCACAGACGAGACATCCGAGCATGTGCAATACTAGGCAGAGATCTGCGAGTACGAACCAACACATTTTGACAGATGGGTTCCAATTCGAGTCCCCTGATGAAGCTTCTTGCAAAACGCACATCAGTTGCTTTTTTTCTAGGTAAGCATGTACCATTACCTCTAAACATAGCAAAGCATTAAAATGCAGGTCAGATGCTCTGAAAGGGTTCACCTCAAGTAACGAGGACAATGGAAGTCAATGACTGGGCAGTTTGGCTGTCCGACCACGTACAGCCAGCTATAAACAGAGCATTCCTGGGGGAGGGCAGGATTTTTCTTCATTTGACACACTACATCCGAAAACGTTACTTTAACCCCAGTGAGAGCCATTCACAGACTGCATATGGCTCTCTCATGGGTGGCTGCTCATCTCATGCAGTGAAGCAAGCCTGTGCGTTGTGTTCGCTGTTTCACTGATGAAACATCTGCGCACCCGCAATACTTGGCTGAGATCCGTGAGTTACAGAGCACCCTGATGCTTGATCAAGTAGCGAGCCAACACATTTTGATAGATGGGTTCTGACTCGACCTCCCTGATGAAGCTTCTTGCGAAACGCGCACTAGGTGCATTTTTTTCACTAGATATAGACAAGCACTAAAATGCTCTGGTGCTCGGTCCTCGAACCAAGCAAGTCACATGCTCTAAAAGGGCTCAACTTGAGTAACGAGTACGATAGAAGTCAATGATTGGCAGTTCGGATGTCCGCCCAGAAACAACCAGTCATAAACAGAGTGTAGAGCCCCTGAAGCCATCAGGTTGCTACAAGGTTCTGCATCCCCACAAGGATGCAGGGCCTACCCACTTAGGTACCCAGAACCCCAGTGCCGGTAACACCAAAAACCTAGGTAATCCCAGTTTTCCCCAACATTCCCCAATACAATGGTACCTAGCTAGGGTGGGCCCAATGGATGGCCACCTAGAGGTGGAGCCACTCCAGTCCACTAGTTGACCAGGTGGGAGGGTCAGACTATGGAGAGTAGTCAGTTGAGTAGTGACTCTAGAGGTGTGAAGGTGGAAGTGAAGTGAAACCCTGACTCGGGTTAACGGTGATCTGGTACCCAGGAGAAGTGGTTGCCGGTGGAGTACGGTGAGTACTCCTGGAACTACGCTCCGACGGGGTGCAGGACCCTAGAACAGGAAAGAGCTTCAAGTCGACCTGCACAGCAAAGGGGGACCATCAAGGACCTGGCTGACCCTAAAGAATCCGAAGACTCAGTAGCAAAGGAAGAACCAGGGACAGAACCTGAGACTCCAACCCCACAGGGTACACGCTACCGTCAGGCGGACAGAAGTGGACAAACCACCGGACGGGGACTCCCAGTGTTCTATACCACGGGGACTTACCAGAGACAGGTGCAGGGGAAGAAGGTACCAGAGAAACCAGACTGACACTGGGACAAAGGGAACCTGGAGGCGAAACCAGCCGGCCTCGGGCCCCCAGTTACCATCTCAAGAAAGTGAGTAAACCAGTTGCACTGAATACCTGTCCGGACTCCCTTCTTGCGACACCCACTGCACCATACACCTGCTGGGGCAAAACTCTACTTGCGTAGGGATTACCATTCCAGCTGCCAATATCATCAACCCCAGTAGAGACATTCTGCAGCGGCGGCTCCCTACACTTAGCTGCAACACCGTAAGTGGCGTCACGTGTATACTTCATCCAATAATCCTCTGTAAATATTCCAATTTCAAAAAGGGCCCAGGGCACGGAACCGGGTAACGGCCACCACCGTGACATTCCCAATAGAGATTCTGCCTGGAACCAAGTACCCCATATTCCTGGGTGCTACAAGAGCATTTTCCTGGGAGGCGGTATTTTTTTCATGTGACATGCTACATCCGAAAACATTGCTTTAACCTCAGTGAGAGCCATTCAGAGACTGCGACTAGCTCTCCCTGGGGAGCCTGCACACATCATACAGTGAAGAAAGCCTGTGCGTTGTAGTTGTTTCATGGACAAAATATCCAAGCACCGCGATACTCAGGCAAGAGCACCCTGATGCTCGATCAAGTAGCGAACAATGCTGAGCATGCTCACTCAGCACTACTTACCACTGTATATGCACTTTATGCTATTTATAATTCCCCCATATCATTATTCTCTATTTTAATACACTCAATATATCCCCTTTCGCATTGTATATCCTTTTTTTTTTTAACATTTTCTGAGTATTCATCACAAGCATCGAATGTTGTTACCATTTTTGCTAAATGAAGTAAGATCTTCAGTATATGTATTGGAGGCTTTTGCTCATCTAGTTGACATATTTCTGGCATTATATGCTTTTTTCACCTCATTTTTAATGATGTATCAATAAAAAGTGATTTTGCATTTTTCTTACTTATTGAGTTCTGCACACTTTTTAAGCAGGTATTTAATCTAAATAATAATAATAATAGCTTAGATAATTCCCACATGTGCCAGTCTCCAGCCAGTATTTGCATAGGTTTTGGTCCCAATTTCTACATAAAGAGCTAGTCTTATTAAAAAAAAGTGCATGGCTTTGCCTTTACAATTTTTGATAGGGTCCCACTGCTAAAGAACCCACCAAGATACATAGTTACATAGGTTGAAAAAAGACCTAGGTCCATCTATTTGAATCTTATTCCACCAGTTCTACATTTTGTCACTAAATCATCTATAATTGACAATGTTGTCTACTCAGGAAATCATCCAGCCCTTTTTTTAAAAGCTGTTATAGTATCAGCCATTACTACCTCTTGTGGTAGGGCATTCCACAGTCTGACCGCTCTAACTGTAAAGAACCCTTTCCTATTTAGCTGTCGGAATCGCTTTTCTTCCACTCGCAGTGAGTGCCCCCTGGTCCTTAGTACTGTCTTTGGAAGGAATAAGTCATGTGCCAGTCCTTTATATTGACCACACAAATATTTATACATATAAACGAGATCTCCACTGAGACAAGTGTGGAAAGCTGCTGCCCGTGGCTGTAGGAAATGGTTTTTCCAGATATATATTGGCAAAAATGGAAACTGTCATGTGTAGGCAACCTGCACTGCAGGAATGAAGAGCTCTAAGATTCTGGATTGTTTCTTATTAATATCTAAATAACCACCATTTTGACAAGGGGCTCAAACATGGATCTATTCGATTGAGTAGGGGTGTGCTAAAGATCCTTGACCTTAAAGGAAACCAGTCACCATTTTTTTTTAGTGTATGAGCTAATCCCACCACCTTCCTTATCACCTATGCTGCATTCTAAAACGTGATATATTACGCCGTGAGCCACCTACATATCCCCCCCAAAAACCTTTTGAATAGCTCTTGCACTGTATGCAAATGCAACCGATCGGGTCCGATGGGCGTCTTTGTAGCAGCACCTGTCCCTCCACCCCACTGGTAATTGCCATCCTCCCGATGTGATTGATGTGGATGATGTACCCTACGTCATCCACAAAGCCAGATAAAATCTCGCACCTGCGCAGGGAGATTGTGGTTCGCGCAGGCGCACATTGCTCTGCGCTGCTGTGGGCAGGTGCCGACGCATGTTCAAATAGGTTTCAGCAGGGCAAAGCAAAGTGCACCTGCGCAAACTGCATTCTCCCTGCACAGGCGCAATATTTTGTCCAGCTATGTAGATGATGCAGGGTGTGTCATCCACATCAATTAGATCGGGAGGGCGGCGATTACCAGCCAAGAGGAGGGACAGGAGCCACTGCAATAACGCTCATTGGACCGGACTGTTTGCATTTGCATACAGTGCCAAAGCTATTCAAAAGGGTTTTTTAGGTATATGCAGGTGGGTCATGGCCAACATACCATTTTTTAGAATGCAGCATAAGTGCTAAGGAAGGTGGTGGGATTAGGTCATACGCTAAAAATCTGGTGACTGGTTCCCTTGAAATACACCTGTAAACAGAAAATTGCAATAAAACAGCACTTTTCCTCCCACATTTGCAGGATTAGTAATGGTCTCAGCCGTTGGACCAAAGTATACAAATATTTAATTTCCATATAGCGCCACCCCAGGAGGAGAAGAGCATTACACATTTACCTCCTAAACGCCCTGTCATCCCACCTCTCATTACTGCAACTGCTCATTCATGAGACCTCTGCAGACAATCACTGGCCTCAATGTTTCCATTATGTACATGGTCCTGAAAAAGTAAAAAAAAGAAATAAAAGCATATTATTAAAGACTGTAATAAAGAAAAACTGCACTAAAAATTCTATAAAAAGGGAAAGTCATACAATATAATGTTGAATAATTAATAAAAAACATATTATAAACAATATCTGATTATTAAAAAAGATCACAGTGTTAAGACGGATCCGTCAGAGTCTCATACGTCAGGCCGGTTGCCTATATTTAATTTGCCCATATTATTCGTATATAGCCCTGGCTCTCTCCATTGTTACGTTGAAATGCGATCTTTTTACTGAAGGGTCAGTGGTTACTTCCAGTAATGGACATAGAGTTCTAACAGGAAAAATGGCCGCCATTAAAGTGTGGTTAATGCGGACTGCCAAATATCTCCTCTCTATTTAATTATTGATTGACGTATGCAAAGAGCAAACTAATGCTAGAGACTTAATGAGCCAAAGTCATATTGCTGAACTGTTACTTCAGGCTATTGAGTTAAATACTTTTAACAAGAAGATAAACACCCTGTGTTCCCCTCCCCCATATCGGAGAATGGATCTTTTCCGCGCCCCGGCTGGCACTGATTACATGTTTTTACATTATAGCCCGTTGCCTATAGATTTATCAGAGAAGCATTTGTCTTATTGTGCTATCTACGCCACTGTATATAATGTATCTGGAAACCTCGAAAATAACAAACACTTGCTGCATTTTAGATTTAATTGGAGCTCAGCAACAATGTAACAAGCAAAGACTAATAAGCAAAACACAAAACAAGTTGAGCATACGTCAACACACAGACAATGCTGCACAAGATCAAGCTCTGGTGTGACTTAAGTATAAGGCTGGTAGATCTGCTACCTCTGTAATATTATTTATTCTATTGTTCAGAGATTGGAGCTGTACCATCCGAAGATATAATTAGTGTAATGGGGTATAATGAATTACGACAGGTCCTGTGCTGCTTTGTTAAACTTTTTAGGAATTTTTCTTGGCAACAAAAACAATTGGTGGAGGAATGCGGGCACAGATAATATGTTGTACAGAAAAAAAAAATATATTTTTGTATGTTACTTCTGGATATTGCTATTTTCCTCTTTTAGCAATGTAGCAGAGGTGGACATAGCATTCGTGCAACCTAGAGGTCAGAGAGCCCATTTCTACATGCAGGAGTAATTGTGCACTATGGCTACATGTGTAGTACCCCATGGCTCAGGTGTTTTAACCTACTCATTTCTGGGCCAGGGGTGCAAATCCTCTGTGTCATCACGGGGTGGCCTGGCCCGGTTCCATTGCCCCGAGGCGTACAGAAAGGAGGCTTGGAGAGTGGTAGGGAGGCAGGATGGAGGATGGGGGTGGTAGTGATGGTTAGGAAAGTCTATTAGATGATCGGGACGCCACCAGGGATGGGGCTGTCATTGCAGGGTCTCTCACTGGGCTAGATGTTGGGTGGTGTCGCGCCCCAAAGGCGGAGCAGGATTACCCCGGGGAGGATGGCAGGGGTGGTGGTAGTCCTAGTAGGTGCCGGCGCCGGTAAAGGAGAGGCAGAGCCAGGGGCTGCGGTTCCAAGTGTTTTTACTCACAGGTAGTTCAGGTGTTGCCCCAGAGTACCGATCTCTGCCACAATGGGCCCCAGCCGATCCCGGATAGTCGGCGGTCAACACCGGTGCCCGTGAAAGTCTTCTAGTGAAGTGTCCCTTGGTTGCTATCCAGAACCCGGGCTGAGCCTCCTCCTCCAAGCCACGGGCACACGAAGAGAGAGAAACACTAACTCCAGTTATCAGTGCTAGGTGTTATCCCAAGCTGTGCCCAGGAAGGTTCTGTCTCCAGTGTGTTGATTGCACCTACTTCTCCCCCATGTGGTGCCGCCCCCCCAGTGGTTGTCCTAGCGACCGGGAAAGTCCCATGCTTCGTGATGGCTAACCACCCTGTCTGCCCTAGTCCAACCCCCTGTGAGTAAGCACCTTGCTGTTGTTTGTGTGTGTCTTGTGAAGGCTTAACCCCCTCCTGACCCGGGATAGATATTACCCCTGAAAAGGGGTGTAATACCCTGTGGTGCCTGAAGCCCAGGGGCGCCACACATGAACCCATATACTGTTCTTTTACAGTTGCCTCTTCTTTCTATGGCTTGTAGTGTGTGTATGGTAGAACATATTTTCCCCCAAATGTCAGCCAGTTAATGACAGTTCAGACATGATGGTTTGCTAGGCCTCATTCACACAGTCAGTTACTTTTAATGGACCCATTAATTTTGGTGGATCTTTTCACATGCCCATCATTTTAAAGTTAGGGATAGATAGTCCATAGACAAAATAAACAACAGAGACCAAACTCACTTATTCAAGTAAATAGGTCAGCAGAAGAGGCTTGTGGAGCCTCCATAGATTTTACTTGTATTCATTAGAAAAAAAAACCCAGATGCAATAATGGTAAAAATAGACGCCGACAAAAAATGACTCAGAGTGGATCCAGCACACTGAAGAAAAATGGTGTTTTTTTGAAGCTGTGAATAATCACGTGTGAATAAAGCCTTATACTGTAGAGAGGTAAGATGGAGAGGATGATAATTATTGTACATTTTGCTTCACAATATCTCTTTTACTAATTGAGATTTTTTTTAAATTTGCTAATAACAAACCATCACATAAATATCAACAATGACACTTTTTTGCAATGTTGTTAAATAGGTATAAGATAGACAGATAGATAGATACATAGTTAGATGATCACCACATACAGTAGTAATGCTTATGTCTAGAGATGAGTAGACCCATGGAAGTTTGGTTCAGTGGGTGCAGCCGTACTTTTGAAAAAGTTATGTTTGGGACCCAGACCTGACCTGAAACCCAATGGAAGTCACCAATTGGCCAGTTCGAGTCTCCACCCACACGATGTCAGCCATGAACATATCTCTTCAAGGAAGAGAATGGGCAGGGTTTTTCCATTTTTTTATTTGGTGCACACTACATCTAATCACGCTGTTGTTACCCCCAGTATGAGCCGATCAAACATTGCAAGCGGTTCACATTGGGCTGAGCACTGAGCGTACCCGAGTACAGCAAGGCTAATGCGAGTGGTTTGCATACGTAAAGCACCCGAACTCCAAACCTGAACTCTGTTTTTTTTTTGTAACGTCTGTGTTGGGTATGAACACCGAACCTCAGATTCGCTAATCTCTACTTATGTTCCCTTTTGTTGACCCCATATTTTTGTAAAACTACCCAGAAAGTATTAATTTCTGCCCCATCTGCGTCAAACATTGAATGTTATCATCCACTTTTTGTACCTTCATACAATAATATTTTTATGCCCTCATATTGTAGTAGCGTTCACCTTTGTGGCATCTTCATGGCATTATACCATAGGAACATGTCACTTTGTGGTCCCCATATAATAGTAACTATCGATGTGTCATTCACAATGTGTTCAGTTTCCTTCTGTGAAACACAGGACTTCACACCCAAGTGGGAGAAGCTTTCAGCTTCTGAATGGCTGTCACTAGCGGTCAAAAAATTGTGTTCGGCTGCCGATATGCTGCCCATCCAGCCTGAGAACATTTTCCATCATTGGCTGGCTGCAGGTGGGTATGCTTTCGAATGCATTGGACTGTGGTGACTTTATTATAAAATTGTGTCTAATTGTGTGTGACGTGAACAGATATTTCATAAGGGTCCATTTGGGATCTAAAAGAGTGTCAAGCTTCCACTTGGGGGCGCAGAGACTTAAAGATGATCAAACTTCTAAGTGCAGTAAGGCATAAAGCCCACAAGAAGTCGTTAGCACAAGCGTCAGAATATTTAAACAAGCTAAAGTCAAAATCAAGATGTCACATCTAACCAAGGGTGTGAGCAAGCCATAGTCAAATGGAAGCAAGGGGGTCAAAAGCCAAGGAGTCACGTCAGGATCTGAAGGGGAGCAGAGCCGTAGTCAGGGAACGTAACGAAGGTCGGAGGCTGGGAGATCAGGTAAGTACAGAGGAGGGGTTGGAGGTCAAGACACAGAACAGGACCAGGATGGGAGGACAAAACTAGGGGCACGGAGGTCAGGGAGAGATAGGCTGGGTAGCGGTACAGATCAGAGAAAACTGTCAGGAACATGGGTGCACACTGTAGAGCAGAGCTATTACTGATGGCGTTCCAGATGATTCCAAAGAATAATAAAGCGGCGAGAGCCCCGGAACGAGGGTCGACCACACAGAATCCTCCCACGGGACTTAACCCCATCAGAGCCAAGATATAGTCATGACAAAGAGCTGATCCTTTTTTGAAGATTGGAGCCAAATGTTTCAGCTCAACACAAAGACTCAGATTGTCCACATTTTTGGTTGCCCTTTACTAATAATATCCTCCTTTGTGCCCCCATACAGTTCTAATGCATTGTTATTTTGCCCCAAGAAGCCAAAGTCTAATTTGCAGGTCATTGGCCAACATGAGCATTCTCCTAGAAGATCCTCAACTATCATGGGTGTTTCATAGAAGTGTTTTTCTCCTATGGCTTCTCATGTCCCTTTTAATCAGCAGCGTTCAACTGTGACAGTAATACCGCTACCTATTACAGTTATTTCCCTGATTTTATACTTTGCAAAAGTTTTCAACTGGATGTACTTCTTAGGACGCAGTAGATCAAGTTGAACGTAGCGATGGCCACTGGTGTCGCAACCCCTTCCAACCATGATTGTTACGCCCCTGTAGACAGATACATTGATTCCTTTTACTCTAAAGAAGTCTCGATAGTTAATGACATCGTTATTGCTAATGATATGCAATTTTAACTCCAGAATTATTACTAATTGAGAAACATTTACGAATATACAATGTAAGTGGGGCTTCCTCCGAAATGTATTTTATTATCCTTCCGTGACCTTACACATTAACCATTGTGAAAGCAAAATGCGAGCAACAGATAAGGAAGTCTAATGAAAAGACGGTTTCATAACATTAAACATAATCAGTTCTCAGTGAAATGATACTTTTAGCCCGGCATGATGCAAATTAACAATTTGACATATAGAGAGAAGAAAACAAAGTCCATTATTAGTGTAATACATTTTCGGCTGTGGGTGCAGAAGTAAAAATTGGCTTAATGAAGTACAACTCCCTGAATGGTTGGTAAAATTTCTGCAATTATTTGGGAAAAACCCCTATGGAAAGCCGGGAGCCTTGTGACGCTCTGATATTTACGTGGAAGACGCTTGTGATTTCAAAATCTCCTGCCGCTTATCAAATTCCTCCTACATGCAACAGTGAACCCCGGAATATATTGTCATTGCTCTACGCTCCAGTAAGGCTTGCCTACATGTGCACGATACCTCTAGGAAGGAATGAAAAGGATTGTAAAAAAGAAAAGCAGGTTATGTAGGAGGATATTGTATTAGAAAGTTAATGGCTTGTGGACTTCAATCAAAAAAGTCACAACAAGGTCACCTAAGGCGCGACCTGCCAATTTATACCATTCACAGAACATGAAATGACGTGGAGGGCTGATAGACTGGAAATGTACAGTTAGAGTAAACCTCCGGCCATAGATAAATGGCCAATAATTGCGTTAAAGGCACAAGCACACTTGTGTATAGTTGTGTATAGTCTGCTGCTTTATGTTAACAGCCAATTTTTTGGCAATACAGTAGAGCTTCAGTATGACATCTTGTTGCTAGAGATGAGCGGACCTGTGGAAATTCAGTTTGGCGGTTTCAGACAGACTTTTGAAAAAGTTCGGCTTCGGACCCGGACTTGACCTGAACCCCAATGGAAGTCACTAATTGGGCAAATCGGGTCTCCACCCACATGCATCCACCCATAAATAGATCACTTCCGGGGGCGGGTGGACAGGGTTTTTCCATTTTTTAATTGAGTGCACACTACATTTGATCATGCTGTTGTTACCCCCAGTGTGAGCCGATCAAACACAGCAAGCGGCTCGCACTGGGCTGAGCACCGAGCGTAGCCGAGTACAGCGCTGCCTATGAGAGTGGTTTGCATACTTAAAGTACCCGATCTTCGAACCCAAACTCCGTTTTTTTTTGTAAAGTCTGTATTTGGTGCAAACACCGAACACTGAGCGTCGGAATCAGTCATCTTTAGTTGTTACCTTCAGTGGCGTAACTAGAGTTCCATGGGCCCTGATGCAAAATTTGGACCTGCCCCCCCCATCTTGGTCAGATGTATATATGCGTCTGTATAAATTTAGGATTCTAAATCCTATGAAGACAAACAAGTTGCCCCCCCATTACGTAGTAATGTCCCCCATTCTGTTCTAATGTACCTCATCCTGAACTCCTTCTTGGTAAATATGTTCCCCTTTCTGATATATATGACCACCAATCCTGGTATATATACCCCATTCTAGGCCACATCCTGGTATATATAACCTCATCCTGGTAAAAATGCCCCCATCCTGGTATCTATATCCCCCATCCTGGTATATATGTCCCCATCCTGATATATATGTCCCCATCCTTGTATATATGTCCCCCATCCTGGAACCTCCTCATATATACTGCCCCCTTCCTGGAATCTACTGACCCCTCTTGTATCTCCTGTACCCCTCCTGGTATATAGTGTCCTCCTCCTGGACCTCTCCTGGTATATTCAGTCCCACTCAAGGGCTCCTACTGATATATACTGTCCCCCTCCTGATATCTACTGTCCCCCTTCTGATATACACTGTCCCCCTCCTGGTGTATATGTCCTCTTCCTGGTGAATATGTCTACATTCTGTTTAAAACAAAAAAAAATCAAACATTGTACTCACCCTCCCCGGCTACCAAGTTGTGGTGCTTCCTTCCGTGTAGCCAGTGCTCAGTGACCATCAGCTTTCATTGGCATAGGTGCTATGGCAATGCATGATGTCATTGTTATGCACAGCGCTCATTCACTGGGGCACTGATGAAACACCGGCAGTGTGAATTGTAGTACAGGGACCCAACTGGACTCTGTACAGCGATGCATTTCAGCTGAATGTGCGCTCGAGGGCGTACATCTAGCTGAAGCAGGAGCTGGGGTCGGCAGGCCCCTCTGAACTCTCGGGCCCAGATTCGTTTGCGATCCCTGTGACCATGATTGTTACCTTATAAAAAACATGGTGACGAAAGACCTAATGACAATGGTATTGCCGGCTATTAAATTTTCAGGAGACTAAGCCAAAGTTCAAAGGACTTTCTCATTATTTCCCATACTTCAAATTCTGAGAACCTCCAGAGACGTTAACATACATAGATACCTTTATTTTTAGTGTTCTCTTAAAATGTGCCATCTATCAGCTCAAAACAACTGTTCAAACCAAGCGCAGGCACTGTAGGCAAGGCCAAACAGTTCAGTGCACTTTTTCACCTACTCGTTTTACATCTCAGCCCTTTTCTTGCACCTTTAAAGCCAGTGACATCAATGAAGGGGAATAGAGATATGTGGGAAAGAAGTAGGTGGGAAGGTGCCTTAAGTTCTGGTCTTGGTTTGAACAGTCATTTTGTGCTGACAGACTTCTCATCTTGGATGTAATGCCTGCCTGGATCCACAGACTCAGACGGTCTGTAATGGACAGGCTAGAGGGAAGCCACTCACCAAGCAGGACCCCAAGAAACCTGAAACTCTTTAACCCCTATACAGAATTTGGAATTACACAGGGCCCCGGTGATCACTACCTGTGGAAGGCTGCAGTCCAATGAGAGTAGTAGTCAGGTAGGGTCAAACCGGGAAATGCAACACAGGGACAGAATTGGCAGGCAAGGACGTAATCAGAAAACAAAGCAGAGCTCAAATCCAGATCCGGCAGCGAGGTACATAAACAGCAGGCAGGAGGGTAGTCAGGAAACACCAGAATCACTAAACAGAACAGGGTGGGACAGGAACCAGGAATTCAGAACTATCTCTGGCAGAGGTCAGCAGACAGGAGGGGAATTAAGAAGGGTGTAGTGTCTTCCCATTGGTTGTAGCTGAATGATTGTAACTTCAGATGGAAGACACACACCACCTACAGTCAGCCAGTGGTACTGCAGATCCCAAGGAAACCCAGCCCAGTGGATGAGCGGAGCCTGCACCCACCAGCGCCACTGGCATCAACTCCAGTCCTATCACCAGCATTATCCATGGCAGGAACACGGCGTCGCCTGGTGATCGAAGCAGAAGACGCTGGAGCGGACTCCGGTGGGGACGTAACATTGGACATGTATAACAAATCTGTGGAATATTTAATAAACATCAGATAGATGCGGGTCCCACTGGTACCACCACTATCTATCTCGAGAACAGGGACATGTTACATGATGTTAGCCATAGAGAAGTAGCTGTGCATGTGCAGCTCAGCTCCCACTGGTGCCACCACTATCTATCTCGAGAACAGGGACATGTTACATGATGTTAGCCATAGAGAAGTAGCTGTGCATGTGCAGCTCAGGTCCCACTGGTGCCACCACTATCTATCTCGAGAACAGGGACATGTTACATGATGTTAGCCATAGAGAAGTAGCTGTGCATGTGCAGCTCAGGTCCCACTGGTGCCACCACTATCTATCTCGAGAACAGGGACATGTTACATGATGTTAGCCATAGAGAAGTAGCTGTGCATGTGCAGCTCAGGTCCCACTGGTGCCACCACTATCTATCTCGAGAACAGGGACATGTTACATGATGTTAGCCATAGAGAAGTAGCTGTGCATGTGCAGCTCAGGTCCCACTGGTGCCACCACTATCTATCTCGAGAACAGGGACATGTTACATGATGTTAGCCATAGAGAAGTAGCTGTGCATGTGCTGCTCAGGTCCCACTGGTGCCACCACTATCTATCTAGAGAACAGGGACTTTGTTGCATGATGTTAGCCATAGAGAAGTAGCTGTGCATGTGCAGCTCCCTACATTCCCCTCTATGGGAATTCAGAAAATTACTTGGCAATTTCTTAAGTTCTGTAAAATGGATGCATAGAGCCAGAGGTGCTGATTGTGAAATGGTCACTTCTAATTTGCATTGTGACTGTCACTACCGGCTGCCATCACTAGCAACTAGGAATTTTGCTTAAATTGCTCCAAAGTGTCTCCAAATCCTTCAAGTGGAAAATCCCTTTAACTTTCCCAGCTATCTGATGCTCGCAATTCCCAGCCGTGAAGTGGGGGAGGGGTAAACGGCATAATGACAGATAGCCCAGGAAGACTTTATTGTCTCATTTAAATACATTTATCAGTTAATTATGTCAATAATAAAACTTTAATATAAGGTTGAAGGATCGTTTCCTTGGGGAGGTAAACTAAAAGACGTGACAAAGTCGGCAAGGATTTTAATGCTATCTTGGTTGAGTCCAATTAAATATGCCAGGTGTAGAGGCTTGACAAGCCTGTCGGACATATTCAGATGACTCGGTTTTTTTTTCTCCGTACCTTAGGTAGTTCTAAATATGTATCCTATAGGCATGAGCGCTGGGAAAATCGCTATATATAGATAGGAAATTGTATCATTTAACCTGTTTCCCACTTCATGTATTATTCAAAAATTAAACATTTAAATTCAGGTGCAGACGGCGCCCTCGCTCTCCTGATATCAGGCCGCTCAGATCCTCTTGCAGAGCGATGATAATAAAAAAACGTAAAATTTGGCTCTACAACAAATATATTCAGTTACTTCTCTCGTAATTTAGAAGGCAACCTCTTGCTTAGATTGTAAGCTCTTCTGAGTACAGCTCATGCTAATGGAGCACATATATCTGTGCAAATTGAACAGTTGACTAAGAAAATCTGAGCCTAAATGTGAAAAAACATAAAAAAAATATACTACTCTTGTTCACTGGAAATTTATGATACTGATACTCCATCCTATAGACTTCAGCGAAGCCAAACTGCAATACCAGACACAGCCTAAGGTCAAGGGTGGCAGTGTTTTTGGAGACAAAGGTATATTTCCTTTAATATGGAATCCACTAATCTAGAAAGTCTGAAACCTGTTTCACTTGTTTAAAGCACAGAATTTTAATCTAGTAAAAATTAGATAGAATAGAGACCAGACGACTGAAAAGAATCAATTAGGAAATAACTACAATAAAAGTTATTAAAATGTAGGAAACGAGCGTTTTTTTCCAAGAGGGATGGTCCTTGTGACGTCAATGTGGCTATTTAATGTATATCTGCTGTCACAATTGTAGATTTGATGTTTCTTTGATGCTTGTCGGTCCTGAAGAAGGGAGCAGAGCTCCTGAAACGTGTAGACCTATGTCAATAATAAAGACACGTTAATCTGACATTACAAGTGATCTTTTGGCGCGGCACTAGCACCCCTCTCCACTATTCTCTGTTATTAAAAAATATAGGAAAAATTCTGTTTATCTATAACAGCCCATGGATGGATAAATGGATTATACTCTCGTTAACACCTCACCCATCCCCTGTAGACTGTGTGCTCTTTTGGGCAGGGTACTCTCTACTCCTGGAGACTGTGAGCCCTCGCGGGCAGGGTCCTTTCTCCTCCTGTAGAATTTGAGACCTCACGGTCAGGTTCCTCTCTCCTCCTGTAGACTGTGAGCCCTCGCGGGCAGGGTCCTCTCTCTTCCTGTAGACTGTGAGACTTTGCGGGCAGGGTGCTCTCTCCTCCTGTAGACTGTTAGCCCTCACAAGCAGGCTCCTCTTTCCTTCTGTAGACTGTGAGCCCTCACGGGCATGGTCCTCTATCTTCCTGTAGACTGTGAGCCCCTGCGGACAGGGTCCTCTCACCTTCTGTAGACTGTGAGCCATTTTGGGCCAGGCCCTCTCTTTCCTGTAGACTGTGAGCCCTTGCAAGCAGTGTCCTCTCTCCTCCTGTAGACTGTGAGACCTCGCGGGCATGATCCTCTCCTCTCGTGTGGACTGTGAGCCCTCGCTGGCAGGATCCTTTCTCCTCCTGTAGACTGTGAGCCCTCGCTGGCAGGATCCTTTCTCCTCCTGTAGACTGTGAGCCCTCACTAGTAGGGACCTCTTTTCTCCTATACCAATCTGTGCCTTGTATTGCTCATGAATATTGTACCCATTTTTAGTATGTATACACCTTTTCCTTTGTAATGTCCTCATCCTGGTCACTTCCAGTAATATACGTCCCACCTCCTGGGTCCCTTCCTAGTAAAATATTCTTCATTCTGGTGTAATGTGCCCATCCTGGCCCCTTCTAGTAATATATGTCACCCACCCTGAGCCTCTTTCAGTAATAATGTCTCCCATCCAGGTATACTGTCCCTCATTCTGTGACCATTTTTGAATAATGTCCCTCATCCTGGGACCAGTTCTTGTTTAATATCCCTCATTCTGGGCCCCTTTCTAGTGTACTATTCCTCATCCTTGGCCCCCATCCTGGTATACTTTCCTCATCCTAGGACCATTTCTTGTATAATGTCCCTCATTCTGGTCCCCTTTCTAGTATACTGTTCTTCATCCTTGGCCCTCTCCTGGTATGTTTCTCATCTTGGGACCTTTCCTTGTATAATGTCCCTCATTCCGAGCTCCTTCCTGGTATAATGTTCTTCATCCTTGGCCGTCTTCTCGTATAATGTCCCTCATCTTGGGACCATTTCTTGTATAATGTCCCTCAATCTGGGCTCCTTCTTGGTATAATATTTCTCATCTTTGGCTCTATCCTGGTAAAATGTCCTTAAGGGGGCTTTACACGCTACGATATTGCTAATGCAAAGTCGTTGGGGTCACGGAATTTGTGACGTACATCCGGCCGCATTAGCGATGCCGTTGCGTGTGACACCTATGAGCGATTTTGCATCATCGCAAAAATGTGCAAAATTGCTCATCGGTGACATGGGGGTCCATTCTCAAATATTGTTACTGCAGCAGTAACGAAGTTGTTCCTCGTTCCTGCTGCAGCACACATCGCTCTGTGTGACACCGCAGGAACGAGGAAGCTCTCCTTACCTGCCTCCCGGCCGCAATGCAAAGGAGGAAGGTGGGCGGGATGTTACGTCCTACTCATCTCCGCCCTTCCGCTTCTATTGGGCGGCGGTTCAGTGACGCAGCTGTGACGTCGCTGTGATGCTAAATGAACCGCCCCCTTAGAAAGGAGGCGGTTCGCCGGTCACAGCGATGTCGCCGGGCAGGTAAGTATGTGTGACAGGTCTGGGCGATGTTGTGCGGCACGGGCAGCGATTTGCCCGTGTCGCACAACAGATGGGGGTGGGTACCCACGCTAGCGATATCGGTACTGATATCGCAGCTTGTAAAACGGCCTTTAGTCCTAGGACCTTTTCTTGTGTAATGTCCCTCATTTAGTGCTCCTTTCTAGTATAATGTTCCTCATTCTTGGTCCTTTCCTGGTACAATGTCCTCATTCAGTCCTTTTCTAGTAATAATATTTCCCATTCTGGTCCCATCCTGCAATAAGGTCCCCCATTCTACCACTATTCTCTAACACATTAAAAAAACAAAAATGATTATTCTCTCCTTCCCTGCACCCACAATGTGTGGTTTCCTCTTCTATGGCCAGCAGCTAGCAGTGCCTGGTTTGGGCGACTCATGAGTCATGACATCACTCCTATGCGCCACCTGTAACTGGCCTACCAATTAGCAGGCAGCATGTATTGCAGTGCAGAGCCAACGTGAGTCTCTGCGCCACAATACATTTCGGTTGCACATTTGACATAGGTGGTGGCTGGCTCCCCTCCCTTATGGGCTCAGTTGCAGTCACACCCTCTGCGAACATGATCGTTACACCCCTGCTGGCATTGTCTTTCTATTCTTCATTGCTTGGTGGGTACAATTGCCATTTTCCTTCTTTTACAAAGGTACTTTACTCCTGATGGATTGATGTTTAAAAGCAGCGATTGCCGTAACCGATCAGTATCAGAAACTCTTCCATATTTATTATGTGTAACAGTTTGACTAAGTGAGAATTTAGATTAATACTGTAGCATTCGGCCTAGAGAAGTAATTTCCTCTGAGAAAGCGATTTACATGCACTCTGCCAAAAAGAGTCATCACAGCTCCCTCTAGTTGTGTCAGCTCAAATAATGAAGTTGAAAATAACATGGAAGGTCATTGGGTCCTACTTATCTCCTTACAACCAAAAAAAACCCACACCAGAGATTTAGAATGTGCAGCCTTTTCATTTTTGCATGTTTCTACTGGAAATTGAAATGTATTTCTTTCCTCCTGACAAGATTTATGGGAATCCGTAGTTAAAGGTATCAGCCGCGCGGCTGCTCATAAGTGGCTCTGTGAACCTTCTCATTGGGGTAGGAGAATTACATTATTTAAATTGAGTCAGGTTGTCTTGTGGAAGACGCCGGTTACAGCATATTAATAGGAATATTTGTATTTTACAGTGGTCTCTACAGTGATACAAATAAGAGGAGCTTCTCGATGGGCAGATGAGATGTCTGATGCAGCAGAGCTGAGTTTGCCAGTTGAAAAACATTATTTTGAGTGGGGCACAGATGTTCTAAATATATGTCCCCTGTTCACTTGCCCATCAAACCCAATGCTCATTAGTTATTAAATAGCAGTGTAGCTTAAAAGTGGCCAGACACCTTAGATGACTAATGGCCAAATGCTTTTGTAACCTTCAGCTATGTCTCCCACACCCCCCATACACATGCATGCTCAGGAAAATATGACACGTGACATGACACACAACACAAGGGGTACACCGGGGACACTTTAGCGCTGGGCCCTAGCGCTAGTGAAAGGGAAGATGGACACCTCCTTCACTTACCTGAAACTGTACCCTGCACTCTAGCCAGTCTCTATACAGTTTCCTCACCTGTCGTCAAGAAGGAACCTGAAGCCCTGAGTGCCCCTACAATAGTCCTGGCTAGTGAGTGGACAGATAAGGGATGCTAACCTCACCGCTGCACTAAAACAACACACAAGGGAAGGAAAGACAGACAGGGGGAAACACACCAACAGACCTCTGCAGTTAGGACTAAAGGGTGCTTTACATGCTGCGACATCGCTAATGATATATCGTCGGGGTCACGGTGTTTGTGACGCACTTCCGGCGTCGTTAGCGACATCGCAGCATGTAACACCTCTGAGCGACCTAAAATGATCGCAAAAGAGGTAAAAATTGTTGGTATTGGAGAGGTTACTCCAACACAAAAATCGTTGACAGGTGAGTAGCGAGGTTGTTTGTCGTTCCTACGGCAGCACACATCGCTATGTGTGACACAGTAGGAACGAGGAAACTCACCGTACCTGCATCCCGCCGGCAATGAGGAAGGAAGAAGGTGGGCGGGATGTTTGGCCCGCTGATCTCCGCCCCTCCTCTGCTATTGGGCGGCCACTTAGTGACGTCGCTATGACACCGAACAAACCGCCCCCTTAGAAAGGAGGCGGTTTGATGGTCACAGCGACGTCGCTAGGCAGGTAAGTAGTGTGACGGGTGTAAGCGATGTTCTGCGCCACTGGCAGCGATTTGCCCGTGACGCAAAACCAACGGGGGCGGGTACGCTCGCTAGCGATATTGGTACCGATATCACTGCGTGTAAAGTACCCTTAAGACTACAGCCTACACAGCAACTTGCAGAGAGGGTTCTACCAGCTCCTTCCAACTCCAGGCCAAGCATCCAAATGAAAGAGAATAACCGGTGCCCTCTACTGGGAGCACAGTGTATATATAGGGACTGGGAGTGGCCCAAATGGGAAACACCTGAGAGCGTAAGGAGATGCTTGCTGGCAAGATATACAGACGTTAACCCTCTCCACCCCAAAGGAAAGGAAACTATAACTACAGGGGTGAACAATGCAATGGCCTTTTAGCCCCAAATCTGTCACAAGTTTCAAATGCAAAGAGACAACTGTGACATCTTTGCTGTGCTCTCCTGTGTTCTCTATGGGAACAGTTGAGAAATCCTGTGCCAGACTCATCTCCAAAGACCACAAAATAATTAGGTGTTTGAAATCACCCTAATATCGGAAGGCATCATATATATTAGATGGTCAGCCAATCATGCCAAAATTGTCAGCTTCAACCAACTGTGATCTAATGTAAACAGGTGCAAGATGTAACGGCACAGAAAACCAACAGTTGTTTATTCACTTTAGGAAAATAAGGATTAGCATTTTAGATATAAGACAATGGTATAACACAAGTAACAGTCGATTATTTCACTGTGGAGAAATCAGCAACACTAGTATATGGAATGCAATAGCAGTATTCTTTGCACAGTAGCATGCCTTCCACTAGGCAATGGTCACCATCAGCATGACTGTAAACTAAATCCCTCTATCAAGAAGGTGTCATTATTGTCTGTTTATCTATACTACTCATATATTGCTAAACAGGGTATGGGCACTGACGTGGTTGGAGACTTTATCTTCTGTGCAATAAGTCCAAGTTGTTGGTGAGTATTTCCACTTACAATACCAGCTGGTCACCTCCACCCTCTAAAGCACAGCCTAAGTCTTCACTCGATACCGTAAGTCTCAGCAGAAAGCTTGTATCTGTGATGGGTCATACGTTCTGTCATCGGTTTTTGACCATTGGCATCTGGTATTCAGTGTTCTGACTTTGGGTTCCTCCTGTAATGGTGGCCGCAAACGTCCACTCAGCTCAGGGATATGACCTCTCTTGATTCTTCTGTGACTGTGGGGTTATCAGCCCACTCAGTTGCCACATATCCTTCCTGGTGCAGGATCTGGTGCCAAGTCCACATTTTCTGGCCCAAAATTGTACCAATGAAAACTCCAACTCCAGAAAAGTAAAAAAAAACTATAGGATTCAAAATTTGTTGTTTTTTTTTCCAAAAAACCTTTATTTTGTAAAAATAGTGTGATAGTAGCAAAACCTTAAAAAAATGATATAAATCTGGTATCATTGTAATCGTACTGACCTGAGAAATAAAGCCGCCCTACCACTTATACTGCACGGTGAATGGTGTAAAAATAGTAATAAAGCCAATTCTTCAACTGGTGTTGACATATTTATTCTGCCTCCAAAAGATTGCAATAAGGCTCAGCTCACATTTCTCCTGTGCTCTAAATTAAACACCTACACTAGGTTTTCCATGTAAATCTCTGAAAAAAGTGATAATTCCCAAAGGAAGATTCCCTGTAATGAGGTAGATGGAGGCACTTGGAATCTTGTCTGTCCTGTGGTCTGGCGGTGTCTATCATTTTACTTGTCTTTAAAAAGAAGAACACTGATGAACAGAGGTCAATCGGAGTCCAGAATAACTCATTATTGCTGCCTCATTATAGGGAATTCATCCATCGGGGGTTTTACCCGAATCACGTATTTTGGAGATGTAGATGGAAACCCCAATGTAAGTGCAGAGCATAGAGTACAGGATAAATATGAACCAAACCAATGTTCTCTACCCCAAATTGCTACAAGGTGTTCAGCACACATCTAGATAAATTCCTGGAGGGGTCTAGTTTCCAAAATGGGCTCACTTACATAACGTTACACAGAGGTGGGGGTCCTGGCTGGGTTTGTGAACTTGTGCTGTGTAGGTTACCAAATGGAAGAAAGGTCAACGAAGGAAACCACCGTTCCAAAATAAACTCTTTACTTAAGAGGAACTTTGTAGGAAATACAGTAAGTTAATAGATAAAGGATGCATAACTTCATCAACGGTTCTTTCACAACATAAAACATTATCATACAGTTTAGTTCTTCTTCAAACACAATTTTGGTATCTTCAACACATCTACTACAGTTGAGTTAGTGAGCTTCATAATCTCAACCCACTGTTTTGTGTCTTCTTCCTATTACGGGGATTATTTTGTCAGTATGACTGGTACTTAGCACGTCTACTTCTGAAGCTTTGGGAACTCACACCTAGGGTACTCTTTTACTCTCATATACTGTTTTGTTCTGGCCCATTGCCTCTCTAAGTTACTAATTCTGGATCGTACTGATAGGAGTCCTGTCCCGGCACCTGTCTCCTCTCAATCATTCTGTACTTCAGTCAACTCTCACTTTTTCTCTGCAATACGATCACGCTATCTTCTACCTTGTTCTCCTGTCACAAACCGGGGCACCCACATCATGCGGCTCTGCTCTCTAGTCGGACAGTAGGTCTGTCACTACTGCACACTGTGCACTGTCTGCTCTCCTGACAGGAAACTGCCCCTGTTCCCTCACTATAGGCCTTCCCACTCTGGTCTAGTCCCAACATTAACTCCATCTTTCCCTGTTCTCTAACAATACACACTTCAAGATTATTAACGCATGTCACAGTTCACATTACACTATGTGTCTTTAAGGGGAAAAGTAGGCAGTACGTCCATCTTCTTACATAAAGGTGTAGACAACAAGAAGCCAAGATTTGAAATGACTTTTTGTTCAGTAGACGTTGTGCCAGTGACCATCTTGGTAGTTATTTTCCATTCTTGGGTACTAGGGAATGGAAGACTTGTAAGAAGAAAACGAATCATCAAAATCGCTATTGTAGGAGAAAATAAATGTATTATGAGCTTCTCATCAACATTAAAGGGTTAAGTATCATACATGTGTATGTGGAAAATGCAGTGTGATAGAACTTGATTAAGTTGAAGGTGAAATTTTCTCCACCACGATGTTGTATTCGCCCCTGGAGCCTCCCATGTTCTCGTTTCATGGCTGTCCTGGGCTTTATATAATTATTTTTGTTTGAATGTTTAATGACCCAATATGTGCATCACTGCGCTGTATTGCTTAGGAGCGGATAATGCAAAACCCTCAGTCTACAGTCAGTGTAATTTCACAAATTGTTCATTAAATCTAATGAAAACTTTCTTCAGGTATGAAGTGGTCAGCACATCACATTATGACTATCTGGTATTTATAAGGTGTTCGCAAGGTTGGAACACTCAGCCTGTAATAGCTGCGTGCGGAAAATGGAGAATCAGTCTGGTGCTGGCGAGGACTGCGGGGTCCAGACGTAAGGATCTCCTTGTCTTCATCTTTAACCCTTGCAAGAATGTTCACTTTTTTGGGGCAGGTTTCCAGATAGAAGTCCAAAGAATAGTCACAGATTGGCAGTAGTAGAGCTGAGTAAGCAAGGTTGCCAACGGGCAAGCAATTAGGATGCAACAGGCCAGTGAACAAGACAAAAATGTAGTCAGGAACTTCCCAGGAGTTAAACAACAGGTACCGTGTGCTCCCGAAAATAAGACCTAGCAGGAGTTTTCAGCAAGGCTTAAATATAAGCCCTACTCCAAAAATAAGCCCTAGTTGTGATTCAATAATGAAGTGTCCATGTACCTAAACAGGTTAAAGAATACCACAGGACATTTCATTATAGAAAGCAGACAACCCCAAAAGAGAGAAAAAAGAAGACAGAAGACTCCGCAATCATACTTACCAGACATCAACCGGGAGCAGTGGAGCGCTTCAAGGACCTGTGGTGGAACGCACACCCAGACACATCGGATCACACACAATCACACATCAGATTGCAAACACACACTCACCACATCCAACGATATCGATTGCTTCTCAGCAGCATACAGATCTGAGATGCTGTGCAGTGCAGCTCCCAGACCTGCGGGTGGAACGCATGGAGGACCCAGCGGAGGAACGCATCATAGAGACAACAGAGCAGAGAGTCTCCTGCTGGCTGGAAGCAAATGGTATCACCGGATGTAGTGAGTGTGTGCGCGCACAATTGTATGTACGATCTCATGAGTGAGTGTGTGTGTGTGTGTATGAGTGTGTGTGCAATGTGATGTATGTTGGCCAGAACCAGGGGAAGACAGCGTGCAGCATACCTGCTGGGAGCAGCTACTGGAGATCCGAGGAGGACCTGGGAGCCACACAGACGCCCGAGGTCTGATAAGTATGAAGATCCTGGGAAGGGGGATCTGCATTTTATGGGGGGTAAACTTCCCCCAAATATGTTTCTCCGAGAATAAGCCCTTCCCCAAAAAGACCTAGCGTTTTTTTAGGGGAAACAGGGTACTAGGTGAATGATCCAAAAAGTGAGACCAAAAGCAAGATAGATGTCAGGACCAGGGTCAATCAGGAGTGCTCCTATCCCCTCAGCCCAGGTGGCCCTAGGCATCTACTGGGTGAACACCCCAGCAGGCACCTTTTCCCCAGCTCCGCTCTCCCCTATACTGAATGCTTTTGTATATGTGGCGCCCTGGACTAGCCAGGTCGTCACAAGTAACACACAAACACCCCAACCCCCACTAGACAGTAACATTAGCCAAACACAAAACCCTTGTTGCCTCCCTCCAGGGTCTGATGTCCACACCAGGGAGGGCGGAGCCAAGCAGTTGGCCCCACCCATCGAGGAGTTCACAGGCCTGGAGGCGGGAAAAGTGACACAACAGTGGAGGAGGTTGAAGTGAGAGGAGTAAAGTGGAGAGTGTCTGGGTTTGTGGCCCAGGCACTGACAACAAGGTTGGCAGACGGTGGTTGGTGTCTGCAGGAGTGGTGAATCAACGCGGAACTGTAGGCCCGGAGTCGGGCGTTGGCCCGCCGGTACCGACCGGGGAGCGAAGTGAAGCCAGCACACACAGACAGGGCCATCGGACCCCGACTAGGCTTGGAGTCGCCGTCAACAGTCAAATCCGAGTGTGACAGGAACCCCAGGGGTTTCCTAACAGCCAAAGACCCGTTAGAAGGCAACCGCCCACACCGTGAGGGTATACAGCTACCGCCTAAGGCTAGAGACCCAAGGGCCAGCGCCTGCGGGCAAACGGGCTCCTCCGGCATCCATACCCCGGGAGCGGACTACCGTTGGGGATCCATCGTAGTCAAACAAGTACACAAAGGTGCAGGGAAAGACAGCCGCCATCATCTGTCCGGGAAAAGACACTGCAGCCGGCTGCGGGACCCGTCCATCCAGCCGTTTTGTTTACCGAGGACTTTGTGCATCTCTTACTGAGTGAGTACACCCATGCCATCCGGCACCGCGCCGCGCTGTCCCTGCAACCCTGCACCTCACCAACCCTGCCTCCCCGTCCCACCACCGGGCCCCGGGACCACAGACCCCTACCCACGGAGGGGGAAAACAACATCCCAGCTGCTCCCTACCATCGCTCCCGGAATCCCCGTCACCAGCAGCAGTGGTGCCCATCTTCTCCACAACCCGTGGGTGGCGTCACTGACTAAATCCCCCCAAACCAACCACCCTTTTCACTCACGGGCGAGGAGCGCCGCTTGAGTCCCCGGATCCGGCCCACCGCTCGAGCCACCGAGCAGCAGCCGCAGCAGTGCCAGACCCGAGCGTTAGCAAGCGCAGCGGCGGCGTCCTCCCCGCCCGCGACATATAGTCAATATATGAAGCATTTTTCATCCATGTTTGGCCATGTGAGCTTCAGAGTTCCTCTAAGGCCGGGGTCACACGACTATATAGCATCCAATGTGAAATAATCGGATGTGATATGCTAATGACACTCAGCTCAAACTCTGCTGACTGTCATTATACTGGGATCTCATACCCTCACATATGAGAATCGACGCACAGGTGAGGAGAAGATGGAGAGATTAACTTCTCCATGTTCTCCAGTGCTCTCTACATGGCACTGCACTCAGATGTCATCAGTATTTGTATGCAGATGAGTCCAGTGGGCGGGCCTACTAGTGATTGACAGTTATCTGTGCAGTCACAGTCATACAGTGAAGACTGTCAGTCACCAGTAGGACCGCCCACTGGACTAATTTGTTACAAACACCAGGGATTTCAATGAATAAAATGCAAGTTTTACTGAAACCTTTCCCACTCACATGTCTATCAGTCTGCTCAGCTCCTCCTGCTCTACAACCTCCTGCCTGCAGGTTGGATACTATTAGTCAGCCATATTAGCTATGTCTCTATTGTTAGGGTTGTTTTTTGTGTCCCTTTGCAATTCATTGTTATTTTCCAGATTTCCTTGGCAGTAACAGTGAAAGAACTTTCATCTAGAGGTGCATAGTGAGTGCAAAGGCAGCTGTTGTATTTGATGACCGTGGGGGTCCCCGAGATCCACTCCCTGCACGGTGATCAGTGCAGGGATGTAACTACAATAGGTGCAGGAGTTGCAATCACACCGGACCCTGAAGCCTAGGAGACCCCAAAAATCTTTTTGGACTATATGAAAAGACCAGTACTATTAAAGACTTGCAATAATTGGGGGCCTTGTTGGAGTTTTTGCATTGGAACCCATGAGCTTCAAGTTATGCCACTGGCTCAGTTGGTCTCTGTTACAGATTTTCAGAATATGCTTGATATTTGGTTGATTCTTTGCTTGCAGAGTGTACAACAAATGTAGGAGAGCTGACCGTATAATTTAATGCCTTTTTTGCTTTGTAATAAGTTAATAACTCATTGAATTAAGATAATCATTCAAACAGGAGAAGAGAAGGGGTTAACGCCGCGCATCAGCCAAATGAAGGTGTAGAGATGTTGATGAATAAATATCTTTTTTATTTCATAGGTCTACACGTTTCGAGGTTGAAACCTCTTCCTCAGGACCAGGACATCAACAAAGCTTTGTTGATGTCCTGGTCCTGAGGAAGAGGTTTCAACCTCGAAACGCGTAGACCTATGAAATAAAAAAGATATTTACCGTATTCATCAACACCTCTACACCTTCATTTGGCTGATGCGCGGCGTTAACCCCTTCTCTTCTCCGGTTTGAATGCTCTTCCACGTGGGGCTGCGGCAGACGCCATTATCTCATGCTTATCAGTGGTTGTGACTTTCCCAACCACATTAGGTGAGTGTATATTTCTTATATATACTACTCCTGTCATCTGGTGTTACCCTATCAGAGCTTCTTTTTTTCCAGCTTTATCATTTGATTTAAGATAATGCAACAGATTTATCTGTAACTTTGTAGAAAAGCACAGATCACACACAACACAACGATATGTTGCACCAAATATTTGCAGCTCGGCAACATTGACAAAATCATCTCTGCTACATCTGTACATTGCTCCAAAGCAGATACAGCAATCTCCATATAAATAGCTTTAATACACATAAAAAAGCGTAACATAACCAATAAGCGGTAGACAATGGAGGAAACAAACTGCTGGAAAGATGAACGCTCCAATTCGGACTAGTTGAGGGGGCACAATTGTTTCGTGGTAAACGGCCTTTTTTCAAGTCTTTCATCTTTTGATTGCTCATCTTAGAGGGAACATTGTTTAATACTGATAGAGGAAAGGGAGAACTGGAAGATGATACATGTTGTGAAATGCAAGAAAATAGGACGGAGAATGGGGCAGAATAGCAAAATGAAAACAATAAATTTATAATAGAAATGGTTGAGGAATACTGGGGCTCTCAATATAGACTCAATAGGATTTCAATTTTCCAGACTGCTTTAGTATGCGAAGCTTATCTGAAACCCCGTATACCACACACGACTCTGCTGTATTATTATGATTGACACTTATATATTGTAAAGGGGAGATTTTTATCACAGGCATTGCTTGTTGCTCCTAAGTAGCCCCCAACTTGCATGTGCTTCCTCCTGATGGTGATGTTCATGAATCTACAAAGGGAATGGAGTATTGTGACCCAAACGTAAAACCAAACCTACAACCAGAACCTGCTCCAAAAAAAAAGTATACAAAAATCCTTCAAAAAACAACACAAATTTGCCTATTGGTTATATATTTCCTCTATAAGCCTAGGTGCCCAAGTGACTTTTTTTTGCGTTTTTTCATGCATTTTTCCTTGCTTATTTTAATCAATAAAAGCAAGGAAAAAGCATCCCAGCAAAGTCTATGAGAATCCTGACTTGTGCACACGCTGCTTCTTTTTTCCTTGCAGATTTTGTTGCTGAAAAAAGAAGCAGCGTGTCAATTGTTTCTGCATTTTTTTTCTGAAATCTCCTGGAATGCTTTATCACTACAGGGCATTATATTGCAGCACTTCGCCTCACACACCGTGTATACAGCATGGTGTCTGAGGCTCTCCATAGCTCAGTAACCCGGGGTCATCATGGTGATGACCGAGGGTTACCACCATGTCAGCAATTGGGTCCCTGTGATCGCATTACAGGGACCCCATTGCCAGGGAGAAACAAGCAATTCATCCCCCTGCCTTCTGAATGCTGCAGCATTTAGGGGGTTAAACTGCAGCACCGCTCCTGGCAGTGAGAGCCGGGTCCCAGCTATAACATCAGCTGGAGACCCGGCGGCAATTGCAGGAGTACAGCGCCTGAACCCCAGCGGTCGCCATGGCTAGAAAAAGCACAAAAAGCAGGAAAAAACGCATATGAAAAAACGTGCAAACAGAGGTGCCCCTGTTTAAGTTACAAAGTTAATAAATGTTTTAAAAAAATGTGCCCTAAATATTTGTAAACACATATTTGCTATTACTTATACACAGAGTGATACAAACAGATATCTGACACACAGTAGCGCGTCTTTTGAACACATAAGAGTCATTTCCACACATATAGGACAGCTAAACACTTTCTGTATAATCCACAAATTCATTGTCCAGTAAAATGTCACCCCCGGAATATAATTATAAAATAACCCCTGCTCAGGGGTATAATCATACAAACTCCTTGAAGTAAAATGATCCCACACTACAAGTGTAAGCACAAGCGGATGAGTATAGCCGGACACTGCATCCGTAAACAATCACTGCAATGGTGGGGACGAGGTGCATTGGGTGATGTTGACAGCATAGACAATGTTGAAAGGTGAAAACCCCATTAAATATTAGTTGTCTGTAAAGGTGCACTACTCAACTAGTGTAGGATTGGGGGCACCTGCTGTGTCTTTTAAAAATTGATTGCCCCTCCCCCACTGTGTTAGCCCTAACTGACGAAGGGTTTCATCCCCCACTGAGGGTCCCATTCCCCACTGTGTGAGCCCATAAATGACTGAGGGTTCCATTCCCCACCATGTGAGCCCATAAATGACTGAGGGTCCCATCCACCACTGTGTGAGCCCATAAATGACTGAGGGTCCCATTCCCCACTGTGTGAGCCCATAAATGACTGAGGGTTCCATTCCCCACCATGTGAGCCCATAAATGACTGAGGGTCCCATTCCCCACTGTGTGAGCCCATAAATGACTGAGGGTCCCATTCCCCACTGTGTGAGCCCATAAATGACTGAGGGTCCCATTCCCCAACGTGTGAGCCCATAAATGACTGAGGGTCCCATTCCCCACTATGTGAGCCCTTAACTGACTAAGGGTCCCATCCCCCACTGTGTGAGCCCCTAACTGACTGAGGATCCCATTCGCCACTGTGTGTGCCCCTAACTGACTGAGGGTCCCATCCACCACTGTGTGAGCCCCTAACTGACTGAGGGTCCCATTCCCCACTGTGTGAGCCCTTAACTGACTAAGGGTCCCATCCCCCACTGTGTGAGCCCCTAACTGACTGAGGGTCCCATTCCCCACTGTGTGAGCCCATAAATGACTCCATAAATCCTCCATTGTATAAGGCTGTTACTAAATGAGAGTCCCTTACGCCAACTTGTGTGAGCCCATAACTGAATGAAAGACCCCTCCTCCACTCTGTTAGCCCATAATTGACTGAGAACCCCTTACAGTAACTGTGTTATCCTGTAACTGGCTAGTGGTCACCCTCCAACCTTTGTCAGCTCCAAACTGCTTGAGGGTCCCCTACTCCCTATATCAGTCCCTAACTGTCTCAGAACCCTCTCCTCAACTGTGTGAGCCCATAAGTAAATGGAATCCCCGGCCTCCAATATATTAGCCCATAATTGACTTAGGGCACCTTACACCAACTGTGTTAGCCTGCAACTGGCTGGGGGTCACCCTCCTGTGCCACATCCAAACTGATTGAGAGTTCCCATGCTCAATAAGTGACTGAGGACCCCTTCCTTCAATTTGTGAGCCTATAACTGAATGAAAGCTCCCTTCTCCACTCTGTTAGTCCACAACTGACTGGGAGTCACCCACCTGCCTCTCTGAGCTCCTAACTGACTCAGGGACCCCTTTCCCAAAAACAACCCCTAACTGACTGAGTGCCCATTCCTCACTCTGTCAGCTCATAACAGACATGGGGTCCCACTCCTCCAGTGTTTTAGCTATGATCTAAATGAGGTCCTCTGGCAACCTTACTGCAGTGCTGAGGTTGAAGAGGAATCTCTTAAAGGGAATCTGTCATCAGGTTTTTGCTACTTCATCTGAGAGCAGCATAAAGTAGGCAAAGAGATTCTGAAACTAACCATGTTTAACTTAGATTACTGGGTGCAGCCATTCTGACTTTTTTAAAGAATTGAGTGTAGCAGAGCTGGGAGCTGTCCATGCCCACACCGGGCTCTCAATAGAGATTGTGCATAGACTGTGAGGTGTCAATGATAGCAGGGATTGTGGCGGACTGCTCTGCACACCACAGGAGTCACACCAATGTTAATCACTGAGTAATACACTCTTTAGTATGAGTAAGCAATAGCGCCAAATGAGAGAAACACAGATTTTTTTTCTTTTTTAACCCTTGCAGCATGCTGTCAACAGCTTACATTGCAAAATCCTGGTGACAGATTCCCTTTAATGACATAGAGGTGCCCAGTGATGCAGATGGTCACACATAGCCAACAAGTTATTCTTAAAGACTGTGGTCAGAGAGCATCAATAGACTCGAGTTCAAAGTAAGAGATCTGTGACCTTTCAAGGTCCCTATCACTTCCCTGGTATCATTCTTCTTATCTTATATTGGGCTTCTAGTAGATTTCTGGCTGTGGATGATTTTTTTTTTTTTTGTAAGTACACCATTTTTACCATTTTTAGACCATGTCCATTCCATATTCCCCCTTACACCATTACCTATCCCATAACTGTGCCTTTAGATGCTGAGCATCTTGGCATTACACACAAGAAGCCTTCCAGATACCTTGCTTTCTTGCATATTTCGGCAATGCTAATTCTTCCAGGAATCCCTGGAAGGCCCCATGATGTTCCTGGAGAGTTGGCTTACATTCCCTACCTTCCCTAAATCTTCTCCTACTATCAATTTTAATGCTATGCGTTACTTTCTTGTGGATTCACTTATTGTGTTTAAATGACTGTTCAGTAATACATTCTGCATAGTTCTAAAATACTTTGGTCTTCACTTTCTAATGCCTAACATTGTTTTCCACACCTGTAATTATTGTATTATTATAATTATTATAGCACCATTAATTCCATGGTGCTTTACAGGTGAAAGAGGGTATACATAAAAACAAGTACAACAATCATTAACAGTACAAAACAGACTGGTACAGGAGGAGAGAGGACCCTGCCCGTGAGTGCTCACAGTCTACAGGAGAGAGAGAGGACTCTGCCCGCGAGGGCTCACAGTCTACAGGAGGAGAGAGGACTTTGCCCATGAGGGCTCACTGTCTACAGGAGGAGAGAGGACTCTGCCCGCGAGGGCTCACAGTCTACAGGAAGAGAGAGGATTCTGCCCGTGAGGGCTCACAGTCTACAGGAGGAGAGAGGACCCTGCCCGCGAGGGCTCACAGTCTACAGGAGGAGAGAGAACCCTGCCCGCGAGGGCTCACAGACTACAGGAGGAGAGAAGACTCTGCCCGCGAGGGCTCACAGTCTACAGGAGGAGAGAGGACTCTGCCCGCGAGGGCTCACAGTCTACAGGAGGAGAGAGGACTCTGCCCGCGAGGGCTCACAGTCTACAGGAGGAGAGAGGACCCTGCCCGTGAGTGCTCACAGTCTACAGGAGAGAGGACTCTGCCCGCGAGGGCTCACAGTCTACATGAGGAGAGAGGACTCTGCCCATGAGGGCTCACTGTCTACAGGAGGAGAGAGGACTCTGCCCGCGAGGGCTCACAGTCTACAGGAAGAGAGAGGACTCTGCCCGTGAGGGATCACAGTCTACAGGAGGAGAGAGGACTCTGCCCGCGAGGGCTCACAGTCTACAGGAGGATAGAGGTCCCTGCCCGCGAGGGCTCACAGTCTACAGGAGGATAGAGGTCCCTGCCCGCGAGGGCTCACAGTCTACAGGAGGAGAGAGGACCCTGCCCGTGTGTGCTCACAGTCTACCGGAGGAGAGAGGACCCTGCCCATGAGGGCTTACAGTCTACAGGAGGAGAGAGGACACTGCCCGCGAGGGCTCACAGTCTACAGGAGGAGAGAGGACTCTGCCCGTGAGGGCTCACAGTCTACAGGAGGAGAGAGGACTCTGCCCGCGAGGGCTCACAGTCTACAGGAGGAGAGAGGACTCTGCCCGCGAGGGCTCACAGTCTACAGGGAATGGGTGATGGTACAATAGGGGAGGGCAGAGCTGGTTGCGCAGTGGTGTACTGGACTGAGGGTTACGGCAGGTTGTAGGCTTGTTGGAAGAGGTGGGTCTTCAGGTTCCTCTGAAGCTTTTCACGGTAGGAGAGAGTTTGATATGCTGGGGTAGAGTGTTCCAGAGTATGAGGGAGGCGCAGGAGAAATCTTGTATGCGATTGTGGGAAGAGGAGGGAAGAGAGGAGCAGAGGAGGAGATCTTGTGAGGATCATAGGTTGCGTGCAGGTAGGTACCGGGAGACTAGGTCACAGATGTAGGGAGGAGATAGGTTGTGGATGGCTTTGTAGGTCATGGTTAATGTTTTGAACTGGAGTCTTTGGGCAATGGGAAGCCAGTGAAGGGATTGGCAGAGTGGTAAGGCCGGGAAATAGTGGGGGGCAGAGCTGGATTAAGCGGGCCGCAGAATTTAGGATGGATTGCAGGGTGCAAGAGAGTTGGAAGGGAGGCCAGAGAGCAGGAGGTTGCAGTAGTCGAGGAGGGAGATGATGAGGGCATGTACTAATGTTTTTGATGATTCTTGGTTAAGGAGGGCACGGATCCGGGAGATTTTTTTGAGTTGTAATTGGCATGAGGTGAAGAGGGCTTGGATGTGTGGCTTGAAGGATAGAGCAGAGTCGAGGGTTACTCCAAGGCAACAAGCTTGTGAGACTGGGGAGAGTGATCAGCCATCAACTTTGATGAATAGGCTTGGTGGAGGAGTTGAATGAGGAGGAGGAAAGACAATGAATTCTGTTTTGTCCATGTTAAGCTTTAGGAATTGTATGATATAAGGGGCACAGACCCCCGGCTTGAGAGTCATTCTTACTATATTGGCAGTAAAAATGGCAGATAAAAAGCAAAGAAAAAAGAAGTAAATGAAAGATTATTACCCCCTGCACTCATAGCATTGTATTCTTGCAAAAAAAGGGAAGATTTTAATGTTAACATCCATATTTCCCCCTCTGCAGCGACTTAGCCTGCGAAACTATTGAAAGTAATTTGCTCAAACTTTGTGGATAAGGTGTTATACAGACTGACAACAAGGCTGCCATTTTTCCCCAAAGCTATTAGCATTTAACATTTAGCAGGTCGCTGACCCGTGACGGTGCCAGCATGTGATTTGCAGCCGTAGGGTGTAGAAGGTTTCAAAAGACAGAATAGAAGCTGGCAGGCTCAATTTGGAAGAGATCAAAAGATCATTGAGAAAAAAAAAAGAAAAATAACAGACAAAGAGAAGAGGGAAATTTCCTTAGTCACCAGACAACGTACCAGTCTGTTAAATAAAAGATGGAACACGTATAATCTGCTCCTCATACCTTTCTTTTTTTTTTTTTTTAAATTTTGCTTCAAGCAGCTTTCTGAATTGTCTGGAATGTATTATGTTTTATGCCGCAACCTCACTCATATTTTGAAAACAAAAAAAAGGAAGAAGAGAGACTCACCCGACTCCACAAGACAAATGGCGTACAATAGTACATAGACCTCTATGCTTGATGAGGCCAGTGTACTTACTTTCAAATCCATTTAACAATGGCTATATATTCTTCAAATAAAAAGAAAGCCACGGACCCATTTGGGGGGAGGGGCGACATGACCAAGGGGGGGCTAGGGAGTGATGGGGTTAATAGGGACAGTTGTAGGTATGCCTAATATGGCATTAGGGGATGATCTTAGCCTGGGAGGAAGAGGAGGAGTAGGGAAAGGGTTAGTCTGGGAGAGTGAAGAGTTACCTCCTCTTCTGCTTCCGGATGCGGATCGATCCCCGCATACCCTCCCTTTGTGTTGTTATCTGGGGGATGTGGTTTGGGTAGTTGGGATGCTATTTGTCACAGCAGCGGGGGGTAGGTCTGGTCCAGAGGTTTGGAAGTGATTGGTGGCTGGACCGGGAGTCATTGTCTTGGTATGGTGGCTCTCGGTTCCGGAATGTGGCAGGCACGGGGTTCTGCCAAAGTGTGGGGTGTCAATCCGTAGGTGATTGGCACTTCGTCTCTGGGTCGGTGTGTTGCGGCCAGGAACAGGGGGAGTAGTAGTTATTGGACTGGGCCTACCCCGGGGAGTCTTGTAAATGTTATTGTCTATTGTTACCTTTATGTTGTTGTTTTGGGTCGCCCGTTGGACGGCGTCCCTAAGGTGTGAGTTTGTAAACAATAGGCAATAAAAGGCTGCTGTGGCCATTTTGAACCAAGTCGCATGCAGTCCGTGTGTTTATTCTTAGAGGATAAGGGGTTTGGTAACACAGACATCACGACCGGAGAATCCTACCTCAGCTGGTCATGCACATTTTATTGTGATTCCAGTTTATGCAGGGAAAATTTCACAAGTGATTATATTAGCCATTCTGAAATTGATTTTTCAAGGTAAGTACACCAGTCTCATTGGGTCTAAGAGATCTATTTAATAAAGTATGCAGTTTGTATTGTGAAATCTGATGACAAAGTGAATGCCTACAGTCTGTAATTACTCCATTGCCTCCTCATGAACACCAGAGCTGCCACAACTCCCCCAACCCACATACTGTCTCCCCCCATCATCCTAAAAAATATAAGCCTTCAAGGGTAGGGCCCTGTCCCCTCTGTATCAGTGTATCAGTCTGTCTGCTGCAATATATATCTGTATTTTGTATGTAATCAATGGTGCTTTATAAATAAATAGTATTGTTATTATTATTATTATAATTATATGTTTTAATAATTATTAATAATATTAATAATAATAATGAACCTCTGAATTGTTATGAACCTCTGAATTGTAAAGAGCTGCAGAATATGTTGGCACTATAGAAAAAAAAATATTATCATGTTGTTATTATTAATTATTATTATTATTATTAATAAGAATGCTGCTCAAAACCAGATTTAATAGATTTTATTATGTTATTATAATTATTATTATTAATAATAATATTAATAATAATATAATCTATTAAATCTGGTTTTGAGCAGCTTTCTGAATTGTTTGGAAAGTATTATGTTTTGTTCTGCTACCCTCCTGATAACAGAAAATAAGATAAAAAGACTCACTGGATTTCCCATTATTAAATAGAGTTCTCAGACCTGATAAGGCTGGTCTACTTACTTAGAAAATCCATGTCACAATGACTGTAAAAATGCCCCTTTTATTTCCGAAATTACGAGTCAATCTTTGGAAGGGGAAATTTGACATATGATTATAGAGCCATTATGAGACAGATTCCTTTTCTCAGTAAGTACACCAGCCTCATCAGATCTAATTTATGCAGTTTCATAGAACAAAGAGAGACAGGGCAGCACTCACCGATAAACTGGGACTATTTTATTTTTCAATGCTGACAGGTGAAACAGACATGAGGGAATGCAGGGAGGGGAGCACGAGGACGACGGTACCGTTTCGCACCACTAGGGGTGCTTTCACGGGTCCATACCCGTGGTATGGACCAGTGAAAGCACCCCTAGTGGTGCGAAACGGTACCGTCGTCTTCGTGCTCCCCTCCCTGCATTCCCTCATGTCTGTTTCACCTGTCAGCATTGAAAAATAAAATAGTCCCAGTTTGTCGGTGAGTGCTGCCCTGTCTCTCTTTGTTCTATGGATATACTTGTTTAAATTGGGCAATAGCACCTCGATAAGGGACTTTGTTGGATCCATCAAGATGAGAAAAAATGTTTTTCTGTGACATCTGAAATTTAATGGATATAATCAAGGAAACTTCACACTGAACTGTGTTTGGGACAGAAAACACTACCTCCAGGTCAGGTAAGCAGTGCGGTGCACAATCTTTTCTTATTTTTCAATAATTTATGCAGTTTGTATTGTAATATCTGATGACAGATCTACTTCCAGTATTCCATTGTCCTATGTTGTAAAGAGGCAGGAAGTGAATTTCACATCAAAGAAATTAAATCTAGCAAATATTCGATAAACTTTCAACTTAGAAGGCAAAAAATATAAATAATAAAGAACAATGCAGTATGGTGCTGTTGTATCATAGACCGGACTATAACTATCAAATAACTAACAAAAAACACAATATAAGGCTGAATGTAGAGGTTGGAGTCGACTGCGGTCCTCCTGCAGTAAAGAGGATCCTGCCACCAGCTGTTCTTGTCTTGGAAGCTACAATGTACCTGTCCACGTTTCACACACTGCCTCCGCAGGAAAAATGGATAATTACAGGATAGCTATTACAAACCCCTTTTGACTCAGGGATGCAAATGAATACAACAACAACAAAAAAAACAAAAGCTGAACTCGTGCTCACCCTTCCAGGGTCCAGCACTGACCCTTGACAGTGTTGCAGACAATCACTAAGCCCGGTGGTCCAGGAGGGTTGAGAGAGGTAGGTTGGTTTGCTTTTTTGTGTGTCCCTGAACCTATGAAGAAATAATATTTGAAACAGAACAAAGAATTCATGTGAACTTTTTTGGGGATCTTGCTCACGTTGGGTGCCATAGAGCAGCAGTAACTATATACTTTATTATGCACTTGAGTTAGGAGAATGAACAGTTGCTTAGTGGAACCAGCAGTAGTTTACGAATCAACAAACGTTATCAACATTTTGTAAAATGGGGCCCCAAATGGGTATGAAAATAATGTAAAATTACTTCTCATAGTTGATGAATGACATGTTCATGTATATGGACTGTGACAACTCAGTGTCTGGCCATTTGTGTGGAGATGAACTGTTCTTAATTAGGCCAGATGTATGGTTCCTTTGTTTGTTAAAATCAAGACGTTAGCTATGGTCTCATGGAAGACTGATCAGAGCCCTATTGTCTGTTACTTCTGACTACATAATCTAGAGGGAAATTAAGCAGTCAGATTGAAAATTGTGACCAATGAGAGAGCAGCCATCTCCACCAATCCTGTAAAAGAACTAAGTGGTATAAATGGGTCTTGCTTCTGTCATCAGAGAGTATTACTACATGACCTCAGCTACCGTTCTAGCTGGATGATCACAGAACTACTTTACTTGAGATATTCTACATGACCTCAGGCAAGGAGTTACAGTCCCAGCTCTGGGGGATCACAGAACTTCTTCAAGATTCATTCAACAGGATTTCAGCCCAGGATCCACAGTGTGAGGTTGAGAACCCAGGTTGGGAAAACTCGGTCACCTGGCTACATATCTTGCTGTGCTTGGTCAGCTTCCTAAGTTTGCCTTTAACTCCTCTCAGTGGGTGCCGGCCAAAAGTGGGGTGGTTCTGGCTGAGATAGTTGGCCCCAAAGTCATAAAGACTCTAATCCTCCTGGTAGGCCAAAGGAAGGGGGAGACTCTGTTGCTTGTACCATTTTGTATCCTTTCTAGGAATGTACAACATGTTTTTGCCTTTGGGTGACCAATAAAGTCTTACCAATGTGTGGTTCCCTCACCCTGTATTGTCTGAGTAGTGTTCCGCCCACAGGGAAGGGGTGCAGGCGTTCAATGGGATGAACAGTGGTCCATGCGGTCTTTCTGAAGACAGCGAGCCCAGCGGACAAGAGCACCCACTGACCCCCCGTGTCTCCACATGGACCACTCAGCATTGAGAAGGTCTTGGGTCTCCAAGACATAACTTTTCCAAGCTACCATGAATTTCAATCCGATAAGCACTCTAGTAATTTGGAAGATTGCTCTCCTAATATTGGTCGGAAACCCTAGTAGACTGGGATAGTCCACAATTTTAGAATTCATGGATTATGGAACTATCTACAATAGACACTAAGAGCTCTAATCTTCATTGGATTTTTACCTTTTTTTGAGTAAATACCTCTCAATTAGTAACTTTTTGATTTGCAACAACGTCATCAAACCTTTTATCAAGTTATCTTTTGTGGTTTAGTCAGTGTTCTCATTTTTAAGTCAATGTTGCTTTTCTGGATTTTTTTGGACTGATTCATGAAATGCAACTTTTTAAAAAAAGTTGCAACATTTGGCACAACCGGCAATTTGGCGCATTTTGCAACACGTGCAACTTTTTTGGCTAAGGGGCTGCAAACAATTTCAAGACAGGGAAAAAGACAATTTGGAGCTTTGTGCAAAATGAATTACACGGGTGCAAAATGGATGAATTCGGTGCAAATAACAATCAGCGAAAAAAAAACGGAGTTAAAAAAGGCAAAAGATGAATTTGGCCCTAAATCTAAAGTTACACAATACATGAGTTATTTTGGCTGGAAATTGTATTTCTTAAACAATGCTCTCTCCTGTTCCAATAAAAGTATGGGGTCGTTGTCATTGTGTGACCGTTACAATGACAATGTTAGTTTTTTATGACATAAAATATCGGCTCGTCACAAAGTGACCCTTGTATCATGAGATGAGTGCTGGGTGTGAATTTGCAGTCTGTCTTAATAATGATTTCTTTGTGGTTTTACTGCACTGTCCTGTTCTCGGTGATGACTCTCGTGTTATTATTTGTTGGTACAAACATAGGTGGCAAGCAAAGCATTTTAATGATTGATGATCTTTTCACGGCTACTCAGGGAAACGCTTCATTAAACCACTGCACCAACTTTGGCATTTTATCTCAATTATGAGGAGCTTAGACCACTCAAGAATATTATTGGACCAATAAAAGAAACATAACACTCTTCAAAAGTGCGATTTTAAAACAATTACTCTGTCGCCGTGAAGATAGCCCACGAAAACTCCTAAATGGAGCAAATAAAGCCGTTCATATTATCTTAGAGCCCATTTTCCCCTCAATAAATAAAAGTACCTGTAAATTCAAGACCTTGAGTTGACATTGGTTGTGTTTGCTTTGAAAGGGGTATTATCATCTTAGAAACAGTGATAGCAAGTCGCTAAAATGTAGCATCGTTGCTAAAATGTGCTATCTCTTTGTAATTAGTGGGGTCCATCCTCTAGGACCTCGATAATAAAGAGGATCAATGCTGCCGGTTTAGCCCTACATGCCCTTCCAACTTTTCCCGGCACTTCGGTGCTTCCCAGGAACCATAGCCACCTCGGTACATCGGCGCTAAGTCTTCTTTAACTTTTGGCAAGAATCCCCAAAGTTTGAATCCCTCTGATCATAAGATACAAGAGCATATTCATGTGATATCCTATCCCTTTATACAATTGCAAAATCTGTTTGATAAGCTCTTGCTCTTCAGACTTTTTGGACTTTTCTTAGACCCTTCCAAGGGTAATGGATATTGAGCGATTAACACATCTTAGGGTTTATCTGCTTTCTATAATCCCGATTTGTCATGACAATCCGTAAAAAAAAAGTTGGTCCAAGAGTCCTTCAACTTTCTTTTAGGGTTAATTGACACAGCCGTATTTTCGATGTGAGTACTGTACATAGAAAAAACTGACGGCACTCAGAAAAATTTTATTTAGTAGGGCTGTTCATTCAACCATTATTTTTTACCGAATGGCTGAGTCAAAATATTGCAGCATACATTACTTTCTTCCAAATTTGAGAAGAGACTTGTCTATTTAAGTCTATGGATGCGAGAAAAAAAATCGGATCATCCATATAGCCTTTGATTTTTACAGCTACATTGTAATTCTTTGACATAGGAAACTGTTTTTGACTTGTAAATGTTTATAACTGATCATGTATAAAAACAGATGCCATACAGATTGCATACAGATGATAACGTATAGTTATGAGCGAATACTAACTATTCAGATTTGGATAGATTTTTTCTTGGAAATCTTCAAGAAAAATGCTCGGGTTCCCCATTGACTTGCATTAGGTTTGTTATTCTTGACGAATACCGGAATAGAACTTTGGGATTCATTACAAATAAACCTCAATAATTACTTTTCGCTCATCACTAGTGGACAAGTGAATTCAATCTTAGAATAATTTTCTTTTGTGCCACCTAAAGTCTCCAGTGCTAATTTGCCTACATGAGTTTCACAGGGAACACTGCCTGCCTTATAAGTCTCCCTACACCAGCTGTCAGTCTCCTTAAGGAATTACATAGAGAAAACACACACCAATGGATCAATCGTATATAGGTAGGGGTGGTCTCTTGGGGACAATTTAGCATTGTTTGCCTTCTATAACCTTTGCATTGCTCCGTCCATTGCTAGTTGCAGAATGGGTAATCTGATGATCCATTAGTGAGCTCGTTCTCACAGTTGTTCAGGAGAGTTTCTAACTCTTTTATCTGTCTTTGGCCAGTGTCACACTTGCAAGACTTGAGTCGCAACACTCGGTACGGCCTGCTGCTCTATGGACAGGAACATGCAGCTGCATGCTCCTGTCCGGAGAGCAGCAGGCCCTGCCAAGTGATGTGACTCGATTCTCGCGTGAGCCACTTGCAAATGTGACACTGGCCTTATTCTGAGCTCATATCAGCTGATATATGAAGACAGACCACATCAAAGTTGAATGTGCTGTGTAAGAAAAAGCCCGTAAAAGCCAAATAGTGGAAAATATTTAATGAAGCACGATTACATAAATGATTTTTTGGCCAAAAAACATGGATCGAACAATCCTGTTAAGACTTAAAAAAAAATGTCTGATCAAATAATTTCCAGTTTAGATATCTGATAGGAATATATGTGATAAAAAAAGGCCCTGCTGAAGAGTTCCCTTGGCCGTTATTTAGGGATTAGTGTGCTGGCAGAAGATGGCTGAAGACTTACAAAATGAGATTACATCAATATTCCTTATTAGAGATGAGTGGAAAATTAGTTTGGCGGGTTCAGCCGGACTTTTGAAAAAGCTCAATTTGGGACCCGGACTTGACCTGAGTCCCAATGGAAATCACTAATTAGGCAGTTTGGGTATCCGTCCATATGCAGCCAGCCATAAACAAATCACTTCCGGGGCGGGCAGACAAGGTTTTTGATTTTTTTTGTTTAGTACACCTTACTACTAGTACAAGTGCGAGCCTCTTATGGTGTTTGAATGGCTTGAGCACCAAGCGTTGCTCACACGAGTGGTTTGCCAACGTAAAGCTCCCGAACTTTATTTTTTTATAAAGTCTGTGTTTAGTATGGACACCGAACCCCGAACCTTGGGTTCGCTCATCATCTCTATTCCTTATGTGTCATCATTCGTAAAAGGCACAATAGACTGATCTCAATGGAGAAGCATCTGATATAGTCTTTCGGTAACCAGGCATCCATGAGCGCCAACATCTAGGGAGCTGTTAGGTTTATCTTTGTACTTTTGTGGCCTCCTCCTAAACCACCACAATGACAATAAAAATCTAATTTCTAAAAACATCTCCAATGATATTTATATCTACACCGTGTGAAAAATACATGATGGGTTCCTGCAAAATGAAAATGTGTTCTGCTAACCCAGGCTGTCAGGGAGGCTGAAAGCCAAGGAAAAGTGGAGGCCACATTAGTCACTCTTTCTGGTTTCGTCAGCTGGGCATCTTGGGACTCGCGACATTGTTTTCCAAATTTTAACCGCATCAGCTTGTGTAAAAAAATGAAAAAAAAAATCATGACACATTCAATTGTAATATTTCTAATATGGGGATTAAATTTGACAAAAAGAGACGAGAATAGATTAATAGGTGGTGTCGTACTCATATTGTTTATTTTTAAAGCATTGTAACGTTGCGAAGGGGTGAGGAGAGGCAATCCTCCGTGGGCCGTCAGAGGCGAGTTAAATCGAGCAGCTATGAATTTACATTGGTAGGTTAGAAATGGTAATGATGAATGGTGTTTCAAGCGTGCTCTGACAGTGAAAAATGTGACAAAGATATTTAACAGGATGGAGCTGGGTCCCTGCTGAACTGGGGCTGATCACCTGACTGGAGAAAAGGCTCTAACAACTGAGTCATTGTCAGTTTTATTATACTTTTCCATGTGCTGCAAGCCTTCCCGGACAGATGTTCAGACTTTTCTGTGGGTATTAAACAAAGTCTAGTATTTAAACATTTAAAGCAGCCGTGAAGCATGAAGAAGTCTGCTATCCCTCCTAATGATCATTTACTCCTTCTATCCGTGAAAAGAACTGAACTGCTTTAAATAAAGGCATTGGGGTTGTCTCATATATTCCAATACCTGGTTAGCGCTGGAGACTTGTAGCGCTGGGGTCCTGGGTGCAAATCCTACCAAGGGCAACATCTGCAAATAGGTTGTATGTTCTCCTCATGGGTTTCTTCCGGGTTCTCCACTTTCCTCTCTCACTTCAAACACATATTGTTAGGGAATATAGACTGTGAGTCCCAATGGGGGCAGTGATGATGATAATTTCTATAAAGTGCTGTGGAATATGATGGTGTTGTGAAAGAGAGTAAAATAAATAAACACCCTATCACTATCTTTTTTACTTTCTGACTATTTCCTACATGGTACTCTCATAGTCACATCAATATTCCTTCTTTCTATCTTTCATTCCTTCTTTCCTCCATCCCTTCCTTCCTATCGTTCTCCCATATGGTACTTCCATAGCCATACCAATATACCTTTTCCTTCCTTCTTTCCTTCCTTCCTTCCTTCTTTCCTTCCTTCCTTCCTTCCGTCCTTCTCTTTCCTTTCTTTTTCCATATGGTACTTCCATAACCACACCCGTGATCCTTCTCTTTTTCTCTTTCCTTCCTTCCTTCCTTCCTTCCTTCCTTCCTTCCTTTTTCCCATATGGTACTTCCATAGCTATACCAATGTTCTTTCACTTTCTCTCTCTTTCTTTCCTTTCTTCTTTCCTAACTTCCTTTCTCCCATATTGTACCCCAGTGATCCTTCTCCGTCCTTCCTACCTTTCTTCCTTCCTTCCTTCCTTCCTTTCTTCCTTCCTTCCTACCTTCCTTCCTTCCTTCCCTCCCTCCTTCCTTCCTGTCTTTCACCCTATGGTACTTCCATATCCACACCAGTGAGCCTTCTCTCTCTCTCTTTCCTTCCTTCCTTTTGCCCATATGGTACTTACATATCCACACTCATTATACTTCTCCTTCCTTGCTTCCTTCCTGTCTTTAGCCCATATGATACTTCCATATCCACACCAGTGACCTTTCTCTCTCTTTCTTTCTTTCTTTCTTTCTTTCTTTCTTTCTTTCTTTCTTTCTTTCTTTCTTTCTTTCTTTCTTTCTTTCTTTCCTTTCTTTCATTCTTTCCTTTCTTCCTTCCTTCCTTTTTCCCATATGGTACTTCCATAGCCATACCAATGTTCTTTCACGTTCTCTCTCTTTCTTTCCTTTCTTCTTTCCTAACTTCCTTTCTCCCATATTGTACCCCAGTGATCCTTCTCCTTCCTTCCTTCCTTTCTTCCTTCCTTCCTTTCTTCCTTCCTACCGTCCTTCCTTCCTTCACTTCCTCCTTCCTTCCTGTCTTTAACCCTATGGTACTTCCATATCCACACCAGTGAGCCTTCTCTCTTTCCTTCCTTCCTTTTGCCCATATGGTACTTACATATCCACACTCATGATACTTCTCCTTCCTTGCTTCCTTCCTGTCTTTAGCCCATATGATACTTCCATATCCACACCAGTGACCTTTCTCTCTCTTTCTTTCTTTCTTTCTTTCTTTCTTTCTTTCTTTCTTTCTTTCTTTCTTTCTTTCTTTCTTTCTTTCTTTCTTTCTTTCTTTCTTTCTTTTCTTCCTTCCTTCCTTCTCCTCTTCCTCCCTGCTTCCTTCCTTCCTCCTTTACAATCGTGTAGTACTTTCTACATGAGACATTATGCTTCCTAACATAACAATGCAAAATCTTCATCTTCATGTTTCCATAAATCTCGGTTGATGGGATGGCCCAGGAGATTTCACTTGTAGCCCTAAATTATCTTGTGTCTATTTTTAGTATAAACTTTGTATCTTATTGTTACCTTCTGGGCAGATTTTGATGTTATGATTGATATTTTGATAAATAATGGGAAATTTGAAAAAAAAATCAAGCAAAATAGTCACACAATAGTTACTTTTGACAAAAAAGGTTTGTTTTGTTCTTCTTGAGTTGTCTTCTTCTGCATATTACACTGTACGCCTCATCTTGTAGAAAGTAGTCTTTCTTCCCGGTAGCCTCTAGACTTTTTTATTGTTGCTAGACTCCATATTTTGACTTTTTTGAAGGTATTTCATGCCTATTTGACATAATTTGTTTCATTTCTATTGCACGCTTCTTCTCCTACTGTAGAAAATGTCCACATTTCTTTGCTCGTTTTCTGGTACGACAGTGCTATGAGACACAGATAAGTGGCATACCGTGTCACGGCTTAAGGGAGAATGTTTAAGAATTTCAAGTATTTTATGAACAGCTCAGTGACTTAGATTTCCAGAGCTCGGTCACAGCAATTTACTGAATGGAGCAAATATGCTTGGAGACAAAAATGAAATAAAAAACAAACAAAAACAAAAAAGCAAATTCAATTAATATTACAATTATATACTTTTCCAAGATGGGCTGCTAGAGGATTACATTTTCATGAGTTTTTAAAGGAGAATTGACCCTAAAATAAACCTTGCTTTAGCAGTCTATATCATCTATCATAATAATACATATACCTCTGCTTTTTATCACAGATACAATATACAAAAGTGCAATCCCAATATAAATTAATAGTATATATCAATTCGAAAAAGGTAATGAGAAGTACAAGGCAAAATAAGATGGCACAAAAAACACTAGTAATAGCAATAATAAGTCGGTGTCTTTAAACAAGAACTAACCATATATATTAAAAATGCCTACATTTCTTGATGAATACACCAAGGTGGACCTCATAGTTGGCATGTGAAACAAGATTTGAATAGCCAAAAGTGAGTCTTTATGTCACGGGGTATGCACGGATGGAACAGGGGCCCCTGCACTATCCCTTATCTCAAAGGTAGGCTCGATGGTAGCCAGGTTCAAGCCCCCAGCGTGACCCTGTCTCCTGTCCAAGCTCTGATGCTACTCTCCCCAGCCTGGGAATGAGCCAGAAAACCAGTAACCAGAACCCCACAAATAAGCACAGACAAGGGTACATGAAAACTCAATTCACATACACTACACTTAAACACGAAGGGGGGACAATATGTGAACTGGGGAGAAAAGCAAAAGGGGTAGGGAATTAATGCACAACTGTAGAAGTCACACACCACGCAAAACCACAACTTGTAGATCACCATATAACAGGATAACCACAGGAACCGAGCAGCAAAGCTATATCCAGCACTCAGCCTCTTTATCCAGAACCTTATAAAGGGTGAAGGCAGTTGGTGATCAGCAGCCTGAGCTCCCAGCAAATGATTACAGGCCAGCAGGAATTAACTCCAGTTGTACTGCAGAGCAGTGAAGCTAGAACAAGCCAACATCCATGATAGGCTGTGCAACTAAGTGATTCCTGGCTGTTTGTCAGACTCAGTAGTGTGAACTGAGTCCAATGCCGCCATAACACCCAACGAGTGAAACGCTAAACACCGTACGACACCTTACCTATAAATGTCACCTCCTCCAACAACCAGTCTTTTGGCCCAAGCCTTCGTCAGCGGGTGACATCAGACCCGGAGTAGAGACTACTACAAGGCAATCATAATGTATGAACGAATATGTGTTAATAAATCCAACGTTTCAAACACATGTTCTTTGTGAAGATCTGAGGTTGTGGGTTGTATTATCGCATAGTCAGGATAATGATGCAACAATTTTTATTTACAATAGTCCTTATGCTCCTCCAGACAAAACAATAGTCCTTAGAATAGTTCCTCACATCCAGATGATAGATATCACAACTGTAGCATGGGTATCCAGTTCCAATCTCTATAGTCCTTTCATGGGCACCAGGACCTGGCCGCAGCAACAGATCCTCGTTATTCAATGTAACAGTACCATCTACATCCCAAAATATGTCTCCTCGCTTTTCTACCTCTTTTAAGATCAGCCCCCTGGATGAGGAGAGGAGGTCACATCCCATCCCATTAAACATTTGTTTCATGTAACTTCAAGTATGAAGGAGGGTATGGAAGTCCAGCCTCTGGCCAGTCTGCAGGATTGTATATCAGGGGTCCCCTGCAGAGGGGAATATTAGACGTACAACCCCCCATCAAATGCAAGAAAATAAATCCTATTACAGGTTTCATTACATTACAGTCCATAGAGGCCAAGGAGGATACACACATTTACAACCCCTTCTCCCTTCAAATTGTGTACTTTCAACTGACGATCAAGCAATCGCTAATAAAACACAACAATAAGATTGACATAACTGGCCCTCCTTGCTGTAAAAAGTCTGAATCTCTTAGAGCTGTAGACTGCGCTCTACATCCAATGGTCCAATAGACATTTGTCCACAGCCAACTCATCACAGTCATTATCAAGGAAATCTGTGACTGAGTAGGTTGGCATAACCAACATGTGCGGACATCGTTGTGCTGTGAGATCTGCACATGTGTCTTATACCAACCTGCTAATCCACAGATATCCATGATAAAGACCAAGTGTTCGAAATGTTGGATTCTATCTTTCATCACTTGTCGTTTATTGCTGCATCATCCAGCACGTTGCCCGGGTAAGTGACAGCGGACTTCTGATGAGGTATATAAACTCATGAACTAAAGATTACATGATTGGGACCAAGCAAGGATATAGACATGGTGAAGAATGAGCCCACATTGACTGGAATTGAGCATGCCCACAGCCAGGAACAAAGATTTGGGGCAAAGAATGGATGAAAAAAATAATTTGGCATGAATGAAAAATGGTGTAAAGGATATAAAATCATATAATGGGCGGCACGGTGGCTCAGTGGTCAGCACTGCAGTCTTGCAGTGCTTGGGTCCTGGGTTCAAATCCCACAAGGACACCATTTGCATGTAGTTTGTATGTTCTCCCCGTGTTTGCATGGGTTTCCTCTGGGTTCTCTGGTTTCCTCCCACACTTCAAAGACATACAGATAGGGACTCTAGATTGTGAGCCCCAATGGGGACAGCATTGCCAATGTATGTAAAGCGCTGTGGAATTAATAGCGCTATATAAATCAATAAAAATATTATTATTATAATATATAATTAGACCCATAATGGAATAATGAAAGGTAACCAGTCACCAGATTTGGCGACTATAAACTTCGGCCACCACCAGTGAGCCCTTATATACAGCATTCCAGAATACTGTCTATAAGAGCCCAGGCCATGCTGTAGGACGTAAAAATCACTTTTATTATACTCATCTAGAGGGGGGGGCGGTATGGTCCGATCGGTGTTGCTGCTCTCCAGTCCGATGGGTGTCGCTGCTCTCTGGTCCGGCATCTCCTGTCTGCTGTAATTGCTGTTCTCCTTCTACTCAGTCCAGTATGGATTACTTGTTCAAGTCATTCACACAGGCCGGAATTGCGGTCCTGTCCAGGCGATGGATCAGGGCAGATCAAATTGCACCTGCGCAGGACCACAATGCTGGCCTGTGGGGATAATGTAGGACTCGTAATTCACACTGGACTGGGTAGAAGGAGGACGGCGATTTCCACAGAGAAGAGGTGCCGGACCGGAGAGCAGCGACACCCATTGGACTGGGTTACCTAGGTGTGTATAGTAAAAGTGTTTTTTACATAATACAGAGCAGCCTGTACTCTTATATGCAGTATTCTGGAATGCTGTATATAAGGGCTTACTGGTGGTGGCCACAGCGCGTAGTGGCCAAATCTGGTGACAGGTTCCCTTTAAACAAAAACTAATCATACATACACAAAAATATATGAAAAATATGACGTGACCAGCTATTATCAGCATGTTAAGCGGAGGACACACAGAGTTGGCAAATTTCCAATGCGTCACGAAAAAAAATGGAAAAAAATGAAAACTCCTACAAGGTATATACAAAAAGACTGGAACTAGTCACACCCAGAAGTCGAGGCAGGGACAAATACAAGTGCAATTTCTAGAAGGTTCCTTGTGCCTCCGAAGGTGGTGTAGAGGGTGAAAACAGCTGTGTAGGGGGTGCAGACTTTCAAAAGGGACATGCCCATCTGTATAATTTTCCGCTGTTGCCATAAACTTTTTTTTCTCCCGCCAGCCAAATTTGATGAACATAGATTATCTAATATCAGTAATGACTATATTAGTTCAGAAGAAACATAAAAAATAATGCAAACAAAATTCCTTATCTCAACATGAATGATGTCCAACTTGTGGCTCTTCATTGCTGGGTGATCTCCCGCTCTCGGGACATACCGGCAGGAGTTGTTTCCCCTCCGCTGGTTGGAGATTACTGCTCTAGAATGATTACTGAAGCTAATGACTTAACAGACCGTGGAATGAAATGACTATATACTGTATATCTAAATACATGGCTGCTGCTAGAGGGTAAATACATTTGCAGCAAGGTCCTGCTTCAGCAGTATTTAACAGTATTGACAGCTTTCATGTAGCAGACAGGATTTTAACAGCTCTCTCATGAATTTGATTGTATCACTAAAAAATGTTAACGCATCAAGTTCTTTCTTTTACAATTAAGAGTAATGGGCCAGGCTGACCTTACTGATGCTGCTCGGCAGCAACAGATAAATTATTAAACGTATAGGGACACTGAGCTCTTATAAATAATTTCTTTTCTATTTTTTTTAAATTCCTGATAAGATACAACATGAGGAGCACAAAGCTGCTGTTCCCGGTTTGGAGGAGGGTGGGCTGAGTATCAATAGCTATACTAGTTATCATTGATATTAACTCAGTGGTGCAGTAAACGATCCTGTGTTAAAAGGGGTAACATGCGTTGCAAATCAATTTTTGGATAAATACATTGCTGTGTATATGTGTAAGGTTGAATTCAGAATTCCATATTTCATGGTCCATATGTGAACCGCAACGCTGGAATCGACCGCCGGTCTCCTTATCCCAATCTAACATCTTCAGAGGCAAATGTGAGACTCTAAAGGGTGCTTTACACGCTGCGACACCGCTAACGATATATTGTCGGGGTCATGTCATTAGTGACTCACATCCGGCGCTGTTAGCGACATCGCAGCGTGTGACACCAATGAGGGACGATCAACGAACACAAAAACGTGAAAAATCGTTGCTCGTTGACATGTCGTTCATTTCCTTACTTTCCGTTGCTATTGCAGGCACGATGTTGTTCGTTGTGCCTGCGGCAGCACACATCGCTACGCGTGACACAACAAGAACGACGAACATCTCCTTACCTGCGGCCGCACGCAATGAGGAAAAAAGGAGGTGGGCAGGATGTTCGGCCCACTCATCTCCGCCCCTCCTCTGCTATTCGACGGCTGCCGTGTGACGTTGCTGTGACGCCGCATGAACCGACCCCTTAGAAAGGAGGCAGTTCGCCAGCCAGAGCGACGTCACAGGGAAGGTAAGTCCGTTTGACTGTGTTAGCAATGTTGTGCGCCACGGGCAGCGATTTGCCCGTGTCGCATAACCGACGGGGGCGGGTACACTCGCTAGCAATATCAGATATCACAGCGTGCAAAGTACCCTTTAGTTTGAGTCAGGAGACCCGTTGTTGGCTCTACATTACAGACTGTAAAACTCAGATATTTGTATTCATACAAATTGGTGGTGCATATGTGCCACAATATGTGTGCTGTATGGGAGATGTTTCTCGAAAAGCATGCACAGACTAATACAGACTCCAGAAACAGATAGAATACATGCACATACCAAAGAGGGCTATCATGAGAGGCAGAGGTGGGTGCATACTGAGCCTTATTTACTTTATTTGCATAATTTGGCAATTATACTGTACCTAGGTCTCCACAAGCACAAGCACAATAGAGATCCTCTATCACGGGGTGTGATGGGATAACCAATGACCGGGGCTCCTAAACTGGCCCTCAGACTAGGGGGACCCTAGCTGTCCCTGATCCCAGAGATACGTCTAATGGTGATGATGTCTGAGCCACCTTCCTAACCCTGCTCCTGAACAGCCTTGATGTAATACTACCCCTCTCTTCCACCCCAGGGGAGGGCCGAGGATAGGTGTGGTAGAACCCACAGATAAGTACAAATGGGGGAAACCAAAACTCGATCACACAGCACGCTCGCACAGATGTATTAGACAAGTGATAAGGAGGAAAATAAGAGCAGGGAAGAAACAACAAGACAGTGGGAGAATTACACAACACCATGCATAAAGCAATACAATCACCAGCAGAAGTGGGATACAACAGCTAAATCTATAGTCGGCACGGGAAGACCGGCTCATCCATCTTAAAAAGGCGGGGAGTGACTGATAGGTCTCCCACAACATGTGATCCAAGATGTAACCAGAATGCTAGCAGAAATTAACTCTTGCAATCCCGATCACTAATGAGTACACAGCTGGTTGACGCCCGAGCCTGTTTGTGTAACTCAGAAGCACCAAAGGAGGCATAATATGGAGTGTCAGACTCTGCAATGTGTACAGCATCAGATGCCGCCATGACACTAGGCGAGTCAAAAACTATGTGACATGCTCTTGTAATAATGATGTGACTTTGCTAACCCTGTAAAGTCTACACAGCAAAGCTCAAACGTGTCAAAGCAAATACAAATTTGACTGTAAAAACATTATTAGGTGGATTAACTAAAAAAAATGTTGACTAATATGACTAGAATTAAAATCTATTAGGTTTTTTACTTATCATTTTGACCATTTTCTTGAATGAATTCTGTAGATTTCTCCAGTGCTCATTATTTCCCTTTGTCTAATGACTAACTGAAAAAGTAATCAGGTGAGGGAAAATGGGAAATGATGCTATATCTGGTGGATCTTTCATTTGTCCACATAAGGTTTTTGCTTCCTTCAAACAATGCGCACCCATAGTAAATGTGTCTGTGCTAGGGGGGTTGTCAAATAATTTTCCCAAGCGGCAGCAAGAAAGACAATGACTGGTGTGAAGGGCCAAACCAATAGGCTGAAATTAATAGTACTCAATATTAATATTAACACATTAATTATAATTATTTTTTATATTAATATTAATAGTGTTACTTAATATTGAGCAGAATCAAGTAAGCTGACATCCCCTATATACAGTATAAGCCCTACATAGCCCTCATATACAGTATGAGCCCCCAGTCTCCTAATTACAGTATATGCCCTCATATAGCCGAACAAAACCAACATGAGCCTTCACATAACTTATCCACCAGAAAATGGCTGGGCACCACCTATATTCCCAAAAACAAGACTATGTGCCAAGTATCTTCACATAACTTCCTAAAAACTTTATGAGCCCCACATAGCCACCTATATACATTATGAGCCCCCACATAGCTCCCTATACACGTTATGAGCCCCATATAACCTCCTATAAACATTATGATTTCCACATAACCTCCTATGTGCCTTATTAGCCACACATAACCTCCTATATACAGGATGAGCCCCATGTAGGCCCCTATATACAATATGAGCCCCACATAGTCTCCCAAATACATTATGAGCACCATATAACCTCATATATACACTGTGAGCCCCACATAGCCCCTATACAGATTATGAGTCCTACATAGCCTCCTATATACATTATGAGCCTCACATTGCCTCCTATATACAGGATGAGCCCCACATTGCCTCCTATATACAGGATGAGCCCCACATTGCCTCCTATACACAGGATGAGCCCCACATACAATTTATGGGTGGACAGGAACCTGCAAATGGAGAATTTAAATCTCCTGACGCTGAAGAGCATGAGCGCTCAATCAGAAGGCATAACCCTGTAATCTAAGAAAAAGGTAGATGGCACTTCCTAACTTTTTGCTCATAATTTGTAGATTTTTAATCCAAAGAGAGGCATTAAGCTGGCTTTACACGCTACGATATAGTTAATGAATTATAGTCGGGGTCACGTTGTTTGTTACGCACATCCGGCGTCATTAACGAGATTGCAATGTGTAAAACTTAAGAGCGATCTGAAATGATCGCAAAAGAGGGCAAAATCGTTTGCCGCGGAGAGGTCGTCCTGAAATAAAAAATCGTTTTCTGCTTTTTAGCGTTTTGTTCGTCGTTCCTGCGGCAGCACACATCGCTATGTGTGACACCGCAGGAGCGACAAACATCTCCTTACCTGCCTCCACCGGCAATGCGGAAGGAAGAAGGTGGCAGGATGTTTACATCCCGCTCATCTCTGCCCCTCTGCTTCTATTGGACGGCTGCCGTGTGACGTCTCTGTGACACCGCATGACCCGCCCCCTTAGAAAGGAGGCGGTTCGCCGGCCAGAGCGACGTCGTAGAGCAGGTATGTGCGTGTGACGCTGCCATAGCGATAATGTTCGATACGGCAGCGATCACCACATATTGGCCGTACGACAGGGGCGGGTGTTATCGCGCTCAACATCGATAGCAATTGCTAGCGATGTCACAGCATGTAAAGCCCGCTTTAGTGTGATAGGGACCCAAAAAATAGGTTGCCTTGTCGTTGGCTGTTGGGCTTGCATAAAACTGGCCATTTTTGTGTGCTAATTATCTAAATTTTTACATGTTTTTCATAGCAGTAATTCATGTCTTTATTCCCATATTAATTGTTACACATATCTTAGCACTGTAGTGTGCAACTGTCTCTTTTTGTAACTATGTTTCATGTTCAGTTTGCACTTGTTCACATTAGAAAGGTAGGTATCTTATATCATAAAGTGCAATGTGTCATGAAGAAACAGTCTCAAAATCATTGGTGTCACGGTTCAGATCCATGGTGCTCTGCTCTCCAGCAGAGCCAGTGTTCTGTTTTGTAGTTTGCACTGGTGGACGGGTGGTTTCCTGTCCTCAATTCCTGCGCTGTTGTTGGGAAAGGCCTCTCTCCAGGTGCCTCGTTCCGTGTGATTGCTCTGCTTCAATGGGAAGCAACTTCACCCGGAACACCGCCAGTCGCAGTTCCTGACTGCAGTAAGTGCTCTGGCTCCCGTTTGTGCTTTGATCTTGTCCTCCTACCTCAGACCTTTTGTTATCCCTCTCCTCTCATATCCCTGACTCTGACGTTGTTCCCTGGCTACTGACCTCCGGCTTGTACACTGACCTCAGCTCCACTTTTCCCCAGTTTACCTTACATGACTTCCTGGATTCTGACCTCTGGCTTGTACACTGACCTTGGCTCCGCTTTTCCCCAGTTTACCTTACATGACTTCCTGGCTTCTGACCTCCGACTTGTGCTCTGACCTCGGATTTGCCTCACCCCTGTGTTCCATACGTGACCACCTGGCTCCTGACCTCCGGTTTGACTTCCCTGTCACTAGTTGCTTCTTGTGACACCTAGTAGTAGTTCGTCACAAGTGGGATATGTTGAAGTGTTCCAGAGTTATTGTCACATAAAGTGACACTAGTCAGATTTGAAAAATTTGGCCTTGTCACTAAAGCGCTAATGAGTCCTTAAGGAAAAATTTTGGGTCCTACATAGTAAGAACAAAAGTGATATTTTCCCCATATTTCTAAATAAATGGTACTATGCCTGGCAATGCTTGCAGATATCAGCCTGACCCTGAGTTTTGAATCTTGTGCTTTTGGTGTGAAAACACCTACGTTTTTAATACCTGCGGAGCTCAGACTTTTGGTCTTTTCCCAACTCTTTGTCCTATTTCTTTTAATTCTTTTCTATGAAAACCCCTATGGATTTCTCGCTGTCTGTGATATGGCGAGGCTCAAATGATGAAGTTCAATTGCAGGTTTTGTAATCAGTTTGCCATCTTGACACAGAGCGTGTCACCCGCATCACTACATGGTGAAGAGTGACAGCTGATTGCTTGGAACATCAAGTGCATTTCACATACAATCAGGATTAAAGTCTCTGTCTCATCCTATTGCTATATTACACTGGAGCCTGTCCGGGGAATGCCATAGGCCATCTTTAGTTAATTATCATTATATGATTATGAATTCACCGTTTATCCGTCAATCAGACACCTTTTCGAGCAAACAGCAAATAATTAGTTATGAGCGATGTGATACAAGTGTTCGTTGCGGAAAGAAATCATTTTCATAATAGTTTCATGTACTGGGAAATTATCATCCTCCATAATGGAGAGGTCTATTAGCCTCTTCTGGTAGACAGTTTCTTAAACAGGTTTTCCAAGTTTTTTAAAAAGTGGTCAAAGACTAAGAAAATGTATTAAACAAAAAGAGAAAGCATCATTCTATCTCTTGAATCCTTAATGATATCTCTTGTATTATTCATGTAATCTCTGCTGTTAATCATTGACCTTAATGATCAAATGATGTTCATTCAAGCATCAATGCTGAAACCAGTGATTGGCTGCAGCGTTCACGTGAATGATGGGAGGGATGTCATCACTTCTTGTACTAATGTAACCAATAATTTTGTGGTAAAATGTATTTTTTTATTTTCATGGCTTAACCTTCTGTGAACCCACCGGGGGTTCAAAGTGTTCACTAAACATCTAGATATATTCCTTGAGGGATCTAGTTTCAAAAATGGGGTCACTTGTCGGGGAGCTCCACTGTTTAGGCACATCAGGAGCTCTTCAAACCACTAATGATTCCAGCTGATTTTGCTTTCAAAAATTCAAATGGTGCTCCTTCCCTTTTGAGCCCCATCATGCACCCAAACAGGTGATTTCCACCACATATGGGGTATCGGCGTACTCAGGAGAAATTGAACAACAAATTGTATGGTGCATTTTCTCCTCTTACCCTTGTGAAAATGCAAAATTTGAGTCTAAAGTAACATTTTTGTGGAAAAAGTTAACGAGTAACCCAAATGCCGTAGTATTCGCTACTCGCACGAATAGTGCGACATTCGGGTTACTCGTTACATTGTGAGTATTTCCCATTGACTTGCATTGCACACACTATTTGGAATGCATACGCGAGAATTAGACAGTACTCGTTATAAGTATTGCGAATCCGAGTATTTCGAAACTCGCTCATCATTAGTTATCACCACTGCAGCCAATCACTCACCACAGCCTATGGATAAATGCATAATATAAACCAAAAACCTAATTCATGCCATGGTTGGGGAAAAACAACACAGACTTACTTAAACAATGAGAGCTATAATGGCAGGCATGTTGGCCTTCTCCCAAATTTTACAGAAACAGAGCAATAGAAATGTTCGCAATATGAAAGAAGCAGACAAGTCAAGGAGTTGTATCTTCTGGTAAGTTTTCGATTTTAGCGAGAGAGAAGTGCTCCTTAAAGGAGTTTTGCAATCAAACAAGTCATTGACATTACATTCAGTGAGTTATTTGCTTTATGTAGTGTTTGTGAGCTTCTCATGTCACAGTCCAAGCAAATACAGCAAAATCGATTGCATTTTCTTCCCTCCAAACTTGACTTCTTCAATGTTTACTGTTGAGGTTTAGCTAATGAAAAATAAGTACGCCGTTGACCAGTTCAAGAACTTTCTTCATTAGTTTTGGTAAAGACTTTATGCTAAAACATTACCGATGCTATTATGGTTGTCTATTTATGCTGAGTCAACGCTTGGCTTTAGGACAATGATACTCCGAGTCATTTCTCAGTAACCAGACAAGCGTGCAAATATCTGGCAATGACCTAGCCGTATTATCATCATAACACATCCCGATACCATAAACAGTGATAGGCTCCTTATGACTTATTTCAAGCCCTGTTGGCTGTAAACTTTCTCGAAAAGTTTTTGTGTCATGCCCTGTGCTACAAACCATTGACTTAAAGTAATGTGAAGAAGAAGAATGCTGATTCGGCATGTCTTGTTCGAGAGTTAACAACCCTAAATAATATAAACTCAAAGAGGTTGCCTCATGAAAAGTCCCCTTTCCCAGTATCTTAATACATTCACCTGATATAAAGGGATGCAACTGTCATGCGATGTTTGGCTCTGCACACACCTGCTGGTGCAGCGTCATCAGACATTGTTCACACCAGAGAGTCTGACAAGCAACCTGAAGCTTCTAGATTGTTCAGCCAGAGTCGGGCATCGGCTGGTTCAGGTTCACTGATCTTCAGCTCTGCAGGAGTTAATTTCTGCAGACTTGTGAGCAGAATCTAAGGGCTGGTTCACACTAAGCGACAGCGACAACGAGGTCGCTGTTACGTCACCATTTTCTGTGACGTAACAGCGACCTTGTAAGTTGCTGTTATGATCGCTGCTTAGCTGTCAAACACAGCAGCCGAAGCAGCGATCATAACCGCGAGAGCAGGGAGCCACGCACACTGCTTAGCGCTGGCTCCTTGCTCTCCTAGCTACAGTACACATCGGGTTAATTAACCCGATGTGTACTGCAGCTACTTGTGCAGAGAGCCGGAGCCGGCAGCACAGGCAGCGTGAGAGCTGCGGAGGCTGGTAACTAAGGTAAATATCGGGTAACCACCTTGGTTACCCGATGTTTACCCTGGTTACAGCTTACCACAGCTGCCAGATGCCGGCTCCTGCTCCCTGCTCGCTTCATTTCGTCGCTCTCTCGCTGTCACACACAGCGATCTGTGTGTCACAGCGAGAGAGCGCCTTTGAAGAAAACGAACCAGGGCTGTGTGTAACGAGCAGCGATCTCGTAGCAGGGGCCAGATTGCTGCTCAGTGTCACACACAGCGAGATTGCTAATGAGGTCACTGTTGCGTCACCAAAACCGTGCCGTAGCAGCGATTTCGGTAGTGATCTCGCTATGTGTGAAGCACCCCTAAGAGCTCAGGTTGCTAATTGCCTGTTGCAGCTGTCTCCTCCCTATTTAAGGCCCACTTCACACGTCCGTGAAAAAACACGTACGGGTGTTACGTCCGTTTTTCGGGTCCGTTTTCCGTTTTTTGTGTCTTTTTTTGTGTCCGTGTGCCATCTGTGTGATTGCCGTATGCTAGCCGTGTGTGCGTGTTGATTGTCCGTTTATGTGTGAGAGAAATAACTGACATGTGTATGTGTTGTCCGTGTGAATTTATGCGTGTTTGTCATGCACAATGTCGTAGATACATACCCGCTGACAGCAGACAGAGTCGCGCGTAGAGAATGAACTGGGGTGAACTTCACCCGACTTCATTGTCATACCACGGCTCTGTCTGTGTGTCACGTCCTGATTAGCGGTCACTCGTGAAGGACTCACCAGTGACCGCTAATCACCAGAGTGACTGAATGGAGTACCCCTCTCGCATACTCACCGTTCCCCGATCTCCGGCGCGGCGCTGCACTGCTGTTCTCTAAACTCCGGCGGCTTTTCCTCTTTTGAAAAAGCCGGCCGCTCATTAATCAATCTCGTATTCCCTGCTTTCCCCGCCCACCGGCAAATATGATTGGTTGCAGTGAGACACGCCCACACGCTGAGTGACAGCTGTCTAACTGCAACCAATCACAGTGGTCTCCCCGAGATACCTTCCATGATTAATCTGTAAGTTACAGTTAAAAAACAGACACACCAGAAAAATCCTTTATTATAATACACCGCCACTCCTGTCACCTCCACGCAGCAAATGAGGTGAGTAGCGCGATCAGCTGAGCTGTCACTGAGGTTACCCACGGCCACCGCTGGATCCAGCGGTGGCCGTGAGTTACCTGACTGACAGCAGCTGATCGCGCTACTCACCTCATTTGCTGCGTGGAGGTGACAGGAGCGGCGATGTATTCTGCTGCTCCTGTCACCTCCATGTAGCAGAGCTGGAAGCGACGCTGGAACTCCGTGGATTATGCCGGACATGGAGGGCTTTTTCGGGCTGAATAAAGTGGTGAATGAGGGTATGTGTTAGTGTTTTTTATTTCTAATAAAGGATTTTTCGGGTGTGTCTGTTTTTTAACTGTAACTTACAGATTAATCATGGAAGGTATCTCGGGGAGACGCCTGACATGATTAATCTAGGATTTGGTGACAGCTATGGGCTGCCATTAACTCCTTATTACCCCGATTTTCAACGCACCAGGGCAAATCGGGAAGAGCCGGGTAGAGTCCCAGAATTGTCGTATCTAATGTATGCGGCAATTCTGGGCATCTGCAGGCTGATATTATTAGGCTGGGGGGCTCCCCATAACGTGGGACTCCCCATCCTGAGAATACCAGCCTGCAGCCGTATGGCTTTATCTGGCTGGTATTAAAATTGGGGGGACCGCACGCCGTTTTTTTTTAATTATTTAATTATTTATTTCTCTGCTCCATAGTGACACGACCACAGGCGGCTGTGATTGGTTGCAGTTAGACAGCTGTCACTCAGCGTGTGGGCGTGTCTCACTGCAATCAATCATATTTGCCGGTGGGCGGGGAAAGCAGAGAATACGAGATTGATTAATGAGCGGCCGGCTTTTTCAAAAGAGGAAAAGCCGCCAGAGTTTAGAGAACAGCAGTGCAGCGCCGCGCCGGAGATCGGGGAATGGTAAGTATGAGAGAGGGGGGGAACTGACCGACAGACAGCGAGAGGGACAAATAAGACAGAGAGACCGACCGACAGACATAGAGAGAGACCGACCGACCGACGGACTGAGGGAGAGAACGAAACAGAAAAAGAAAAAAGACCAACATCACATGAAAAAAGCACAAAACGTACACGGAGCATACAGAGATGCGTCCGTGTCACTCGGGTGTGCGCACAGACCCATTGACTTTCATTGGGTTCGTGCGTGCGTGTTGCGTGCTGAAAACGGACATGCTTCCGTGCAAAATGGAGACACAAACGTAGCACGCACGCGGACACACGGACGTTAATGAAAAACGCACATGTGTCCTCAAACATTAAATAACATTGGCGCACGTTTGTCCGTGTCTCCGGTATATACGGGACGGACAAAACTCGCACGTGTTTGACGGAAGTGTGAAGGGGTCCTAAGGCACAGCATCCTTCCAGTATGCTCTGATAAAAGCTTCAGCATAAGCTCCAGGGATCCCGGACTTGGTGATTTTTCTGTTTATGGTAATCTGTGCTGTGTGTCTGAGTGGTGCGAACCTTCCCCTGTTGTGTGTTACTTTGTTCCCTTTTTTGTTGCTCCACGGTACACATATTGTCTCTTGCGTGTTTTGAGTGCTGTGTGTATGAGTTTCTGTTCTCCCTTGTCCTTGTCATTTTGTGGGGTTTTGTCATTGTGTTTTCCGGCCTACCCCAAAGGAAAGTGAAAGGGAGACTTAGATCAGGGATCGGACAGGAGTTAGGGTCACACTGGGGGCTCGGACCTTGCTACCATCAAACCTACCTCCAAGATAAGGGACAGCACGCAAGGTCACAAGTCTGAAGGCCAGCCTAGGAGCCCCTGTCCTGTCATTACATATCCCATGAGAGCAATTCATATCAAAGAGTCATGAAAAAAGATTAGACAACGCTTAGGTGACATCGAGCCAGACATGAGTTCCAAACCAATTCAGGAAAAAGATCTGAAATAATTAATAAATATTTTACCAGCTTATTCATTTTTTTCATGATAAACCCTTCTAAATATCAAACTATCTCTAAGTATGTGTGCGACAGCTTAGATTTTTTGCAAGAGACAGATCTCCCCATTATAGTGATTGCCTGGCATTTCATACTATGTACAGTGGATTTTTAAGTCGAAATGTTTGATATGAATTGTATAAATAATGGTAAAGGTGTGACTATTTGTCTCCACCAGAAAAAAGGGCAAATAGTAAGATATTCAGGTTTGGACTATGCATACTGAATACTGTGAGCGAAATGCACTACTTCTATGCCATTGGAACTCCAAATTAATAAGATTTATTTTACAACCGCTTGGGAAATCAATACAGCACACACGCTCTGTGGTCTACTGAAAGTTTCTGCTTTATTACATCATGTGACCAGTTTATGTAGTATCCCAAACAAAGAAATAACTATGCACTAATAAGACCCGCAGGGATGTGTGTAGAAATGTAAAACGTCCCCGCCGATCAGTGTAAGCTGAACCTTAAGACATCATTCCGTTTTAAGACAAGATGGTTTCTATAAGAACAAAATGGCTTGTATTCTTTCACAATACTTAAGGCCACTTTACACGCAGCGACATCGCTAACGCGATGTCGTTGGAGGTCACGGAATTCGTGACGCACATCCGAGCAAAAATACTCTCCTTATCGTTGCTCGTTGACACGGTGCTCTATTCCTGATTATTGTTGCTGTTGCAGGACGCAGGTTGTTCGTCGTTCCTGCGGCAGCACACATCGCTATGTGTGACACCGCAGGAATGAGGAACCTCACCTTACCTGCGGCTGCCCGCTATGAGAAAGGAAGGAGGTGGGCGGGATGTTCGTCCCGCTTATCTCCGCCCCTCCACTTCTATTGGGCGGCCTCTTAGTGACGTTGCTGTGACGTAAGTAGTGTGACGGGTCTGAGCGATGTTGTGCGCCACGGGCAGCGATTTGCCTGTGATGCACAACTGACGGGGGTGGGTATGCTCGCTAGCGAGATTGAGCGTGTAAAGCAGCCTTTAGTACTATTCCAGTCTTCAGCACGAATAACCAACCTAATGCAAGTCAATGGGAGACCCAATTATTTTTTTAGGAAACCTTCAAGAAAAATTATTGGGTTCCCCATTGACTTCCATAAGGTTGGTTATTCGTGCCAAAGACTGGAATAATACTAAGTATGAATAATCTGGACCAGAATATCTTAATAGTCACCTATCACTAGGGGCTAAGTAGTTTGCTACATACATACATCAATGACAATGACATAAAAAGTATTCAACCCAAAGAATCTCCATATCATATGGAAATAGATATATCATGGTTATAAATTCACCATATCAAAAACTAGACATTTTTACTATTATCCATGTATATTGTTGGAATAAAAAAAAGCTGCTACTAATTTCCCGCTAAAGTAAATGACCCCCCAATAGATTTTTAACGACTGAGTATATAACATTACTCATAAAAGAGTCGTTACAACTTGCTTTGTTCAAACATTTTTTATAAATCATGTTTTTTTACGAGACCAGTACAAGAAAAGGAAACAAAGAAATGTAAAAAGCCGTCGGCAGGTAATTCTGCAATGAACTTTCCTGATGAGGCACATAATTGTCACCGTCATCGCTAACACTTCACAAAATCTTGTCTCATATTGTAAACAAAATAACTTAGAGGCAGCAAAGTTTGCCCAGGCCAGTAAAATATAAATCTGTTTCCTCAGCTCTCCAAATAACTTTCCAAGGATTTATAGGTCTCTTAAGTTCTTTTGGCTGTATATTGTTTACTTTCCTCACTAAAAATGAAATCATTCAGGCAGTGAGTGAAATTTCTACTCAAACTGGTTGGCAGACTAATTTTGAATGGGAAAGACTAAATGGTATAGAAATGGCAATAGTTTATATGGGTACAAAACCAAATAATAACAGTTCAGTCCAGGATCCGTCAGGCTAATATCTCTGCCGAGCTTTTCTGTTATTGCCTCGGATATTGGATTTGTTTTAACTATTTTGCTTACAGTTATATTACTCTTAAGCATATAAAATATTATTACAATTATATATATATATACATATATATATATATATAGTAAATATATACATATATACACATGTGAATGAATATACAGTATATATATATATAATAATAATAATAATAATAATAAAAATAATAGTAATAATAATTTTATATATATATATATAGTAAATATATACATATATACACATGTGAATGAATATATAGTGTATATATATATATATATATATATATAAAATTATTATTACTATTATTTATTATTATTATTATTATTATTATTATTATTATTATTATTATTATTATTAACAATCTGAGCAAATATTTTAATAATAAAAAATAATAATAATAATTTTATATATATATATATATATATATAAAAAAATTATTATTACTATTATTTTTAGTATTATTATTATTATTATTAACAATATGATCAAACATTTTTCTTACATTTTTATACAAATGTTATTTAAATGAGTAATGACATGGTAATCGCCAATAAAATGTGAAAACATAAAATAAAAAATAGCAATACTTGAAAAGATTCTAATATGAACAGAATAAGATAACAATTTTTTTTCAACATTATTAAACCTCTAACATATTTGTATAATATTACTTTTTAAATTAGTTTTATAAATCAGTACCTTTCTCTCTTTCCTGCTTTAAAATAACCAAGCAAAAATAATGATAATAGTAAAAATAATAAACAAGAATACTTTGACCTTATTGAGTTCCGTGAAACACTTTTTATACATTTAGGTATGTAAAATACATGTATTTTTAATATTAAAGTGTATTTACTGAATGAACTATTATGATATAAAAATTGATAAATTGCTCTTAAATGCTGAAAATCTTAATATTCTAGTTTTTAAGTATTGTTAGTAATAATATATTTTTTTATTATTATTATTATTATTATTACTAGTAGTAGTAGTAGTAGTAAAATGCTAATAATATATAGAAAATTGAATTATTATTACTAATTGCTTAACAAATACTACTAATAATAATAATAATAATAATAATAATATTAATAAGAATAATAGTTAAGTCATTTTTATTATTATTAATAACAATAATAATAACAATGATAATAGTAATAATAATACATTTTTCTATATATTATTAGCATTTTACTACTACTACTACTAATAATAATAATACAATCTTCTATATATTATTAGCATTTTACTACTACTACTACTACTACTACTACTACTACTACTACTACTACTTCCACTAATAATAATAATTAAAATTTCACAATTGTCCTTTAATCAATGGGCACCGGAGTAAATTTTCAACTCTCTTTTATGCATTTGTAATTTAATCTCCTGCATGTTATTTCTCTAATTTATATATATATATATATATATATACAGTACAGACCAAACGTTTGGACACATCTTCTCATTCAAAGAGTTTTCTTTATTTTAATGACTCTAAAAATTGTAGATTCACATTGAGGACATCAAAACTATGAGTGAAAACATGTGGAATGAAATACTTAAAAATGTGTGAAACAACTGAAAATATGTCTTATATTCTAGGTTCTTCAAAGTAGCCACCTTTTGCTTTGATTACTGCTTTGCACACTCTTGGCATTCTCTTGATGAGCTTCAAGAGGTAGTCACCGGAAATGGTTTTACAACAGTCTTGAAGGAGTTCCCAGAGATACTTAGCACTTGTTGGCCCTTTTGCCTTCACTCTGCGGTCCAGCTCACCCCAAACCATCTCGATTGGGTTCAGGTCTGGTGACTGTGGAGGCCAGGTCATCTGGCGTAGCACCCCACCACTCTCCTTCTTAGTCAAATAGCCCTTACACAGCTGGAGGTGTGTTTGGGGTCATTGTCCTGTTGAAAAATAAATGATGGCCCAACTAAATGCAAACCGGATGGAATAGCATGCTGCTCCAAGATGCTGTGGTAGCCATGCTGGTTCAGTATGCCTTCAATTTTGAATAAATCCCCAACAGTGTCACCAGAAAAGCACCCGCACACCATCACACCTCCTCCTCCATTCCTCACGGTGGGAACCAGGCATGTAGAGTCTATCCGTTCACCTTTTCAACAAAGACACAGTGGTTGGATCCAAAGATCTCAAATTTAGACTCATCTGACCAAAGCACAGATTTACACTGGTCTAATGTCCATTCCTTGTGTTCTTTACCCCAAACAAGTCTCATCTGTTGTTGCCTGTCCTTAGCAGTGGTTTCCTAGCAGCTATTTTACCATGAAGGCCTGCTGAACAAAGTCTCCTCTTAAAAGTTGTTCTAGAGATGAGAGGGTGTGTCCGAACTTTTGGTCTGTACTGTATATATATGTATATATGTATGTATGTATATATATATATATATATATATATATATAACTTTTTATGGTTTTTTTAAGTCTCTTTTTTCCAGATTTCCAGAATCAAATATTGTTATCAATGTAATACCACTACTATAATAATAATAATAATTATTATTATTTTATAAATTTTACTACTCATCTTATTATTACAACAATAATAATCATAATAATAGTAACACATCTTCAGTTATTGTAATAATAATAACAATAATAACAATAACAATAATAATAATAATAATAATAATAATAATAATAATAATAGTATATTATGTTGTTATTTTACTAATTGTCTTATAATAATAATTCTATTTTTAGGATTATTAAAGAATATTATAAAAACTTTTTATTAACATATTATATCTACAGTTTATTTATTTGAATTACATAGATTTCTAGTAGCCGTGAAACATGTATACTGTAGTGTGAAAGAAATGTAGCAGAACCATTTTTGTTTGAATGGAAAAATTTAAGTATATAATAAATAAATTTAAAAAAGATATACCAGTAATTGTATAATATATACTAATCTGAATGGTTGGAAGTTTTCTCCTAAATTTGCTCTATCTATTCAATACCTGGTAGAGAAGTATATATATCGCCTTGTATTGGACCAACCTGAACTTGCTACCAGTCAGTGTGTAGAGTCAGCAGCAGAGAAGGCATTTTCAGGGTCAATATCTATAAAGGACATAGGAAGTCCTCTCAGAATGGCGTGCATTAATTATGACTTTAAGCCGCAAACTATTCTAAAAGCTATTGTCTTTGTTTTTGATTTTAAAGCAGATTATAAAACCCTTCAGAAATTAGTAACCCCAGCATAAAAACCACTAATGGGATCATGTAATGCTTTAACTGCTGAGACTCCTGATTAAAGACTGAATATGAACATCAAGGAGATTGCTTCGAAGATCACTTTTAATAAGCAGACAACATTAAATGTTTTGTTTAATCATCTTAACAACAGGAAAACAAACATTTCACAAGTGGCCTGGGGTCTAAAAAAAAATCCCGTTTTACCCACTTTTGATTTTACAATTGACCTTTAATCAACGAGCACCGGGGTGAGTTTTTAATTTTATTTTATGCATTTGTAATTTAATCTCTTGCCTGTGATTCACCTATCATTTACCTTTATATTTCTCAAATTTTATATGTTTTTATGTTTTTTTTTATTATTATTTTCAGATTCGGTTATTGTTGAACATTTTTTATTGCCCTCTACAAAATCATATCAACCCAGGTGAAATATTTCCATTTTGTCATATTAAACTCAAAATTGGCCTTTTAAATTTAGCATTACTGCACATTTTATAATAGACTATATGGGATAGATGAGGGTCATATACTTATATTGTATTGGTTTGTATTGATTCCACAAAATTATCTTTGTATCTTGGGAACATATCTTGAATATGCATTGATTGGGGACCTGAGGTTTATGTCGCTGTGTGGCACACATGCTCTCATTTGTAAGATCTAGCTGTTCCTGTTCTACAATAAAGGTCAACGCTACATCTAAAACATCTACTAAAATCTGCACTTAAAAAGAGAGAATAAAAAAATTATTCAATACTTCTATAAGATTGGTCGAGGATGGTGGGCACAAGCGAATTGGCCTTTTTGCTCCAATCTTATAAGTATAGTCCATTTATAATCATTGCCATTCAAAATAATTCTTATATTCAATATATGTTTGTGATATACGGTATATATATATATATATATATATATATATATATATATATATATATATATATATATATATTCTTATCGGAGCAACAGAGGAAACTGAAGGCATCAGTGTAATGCTCACGGTCGGTTTAGAGACAGCGAGCGGGGTTAATGAACTCATTGGACCACAGAGGAGACCCAGGCTTTCCCTTTAGTGGGAGCTTAACTAAGCTGCCTAGCACTTAACTAAGTGCCTACCACAAGATAGACGCCAGGTACTACTTCCTAGGCAGTGACCGGGACTGTAGCAGCTGACTCCCAGGGCAGGTGATGGACTCAGGTCTAGAAAGGTACAAGCGAGGTGACGGAGGCAGGCTGGACAGGCGGATAAAGACAGGAGTGGTGGGCATGGCAGGTATGGGAAGGCAGGTACAGGTGACAGACACAAGGATAACAGGACCTGACAAGTAGCTATTAGACTGGAACACTGACTAACTAGGAATGTTTCACAGGCACCTTCCCTAATGGGAGGGTGCCTTAAATAACAGTGGCTGTCAGCCACAGGCTAAGAGGTATTTCATGGAAGCCCTTTAAGAGGAGGTCCAGTGTGTGTACGCGCGCCCAAAGCACACTCCTGGGAGATTTGGGCTGTATGCACAGACCCTGGAGGGAAAGGAGGTAGCACACAGGGATGGCCAGGGAAGTGCGGGGGAAGACACAACCAGGTCATGGCGGTGAGTAAGTTGGTGTCTCTGCAGAGACGCCGACGCTACAATCAGGGAGGGTGACTATACAAGAGACATAAACAGCCATTCTTCAGTACTAGGGTAGATATTTAGGGCAGGGGCAGACGGCCATAGATTCTCTCATCCAGGAGAATTGAGACAATTATGCATATGGCACTCTGATCAGAGCTTGATCAGAGTGTCAGCTTAGTGTGATCAGATTCTTTTGGATGAGAGAAACAGAATACAGTGTGAGGAGAAGAATAAGACTAAAATGTCTACATCTTCTCCATTCAGTGAGTCTGCAGAAATCAGACTGCACTCAGATGTCATTCAAGTGCAGTTCGATGACTTCCATGCACCGCTTGACTAGTGCGTTACAAATATTCAATCAAACTCACACACAGCGATTTTTTTCCCTACAACAGACACTGTTCAAGGAAAAAAATCTGAGATATGAGCGCCCCCATAGACTAACATCAGTGCGATTTGATGTTTTCTTGGATTGCACTCAGACCGAAAATACGCTCATCTTCCCTAATGCCACACATATCTGTTCAAAGCCATGCTCCCTTTACTGGTAAGGAATATATTGGAATGACACTTTGCTTCTGAAATTTCTAGTTTATGAATTTATGAATAGAATGCTAAAAATATAGTAGAAAATGACAATTATGTAGGTATTGTAGCAGAAAGCGATGAATATCTACAAATTCAAATTTATTTACTGTTCAGGGTTTTGTTTGTCTTTTTTTGCGCAATATTTGTTCATTGCCTAAAGTTTTCCCCCATTGACTTTCCCTTTATTAGGCGATCACAGCTGGAATCTCAAACATTTCCAGTTTCCAAATTAATTCTTGTTGAGAGTCTCTTAAGATGGATTTATATCTGATTTTTTCATTGAACTGTGTCGTTATGTGGAACTCAAAAGGCCTGATAAAATTAAGCATAATGCAAAAACATGCTGAAAAGACAGTTCTGTGCAAATGTGAAACATTATTGCACTATGGAATGGTGGAGTAAGGGAATATGCAGAAAGTAAAAATTACCATAGATAGATTCCTTTTAATGACTTGCGCAATTCTCTTGAGAAAGGCTTTGCTGACTTTTCCCAGACTCAGTGTAATTCATATTCACATGTCATTTCTTCAAAGTTTGATGAACATTCCGTAGAAAACTAATTTGTTCACTTCAAAATGGAGATGTGTTACAAAGAAGTTACAGTATATAAATTGTTAACGTCGTACCTAGGCTTGATGGGCTTTCTTAAAGAGAGCCTGATCTCAAAGAAAGGAAAAAGCAATTTGCTAATGAAGTATTTGCTATAAGTAGTGAGGAGAGAGGAAGGGGCTAATTGAGAAATCAAAATGTAGACTCTTCTACATTGATTGCTGTTTCATCACCTCCACTCCTGTCTCTCTCAGATGTCCCCGAAAGCACAAAAGGTTTAACTTCGAAATCACTATCCACCTATATATTCCAAATTATTCTGCTTGTATTTGTGAATGACACCATCCATTTTATCATGTGGACATCCTAATTGCCCATATTCCAAATTATGAGTCTGATTTACAGTGCCTTTGCGAAAGTATTTGTCCCCCTTGAATTTTTCAACCTTTTCCCACATTTCAGGCTTCAAACATAAATATAAACATTTTAATGTTGTGGTGAAGAATCAACAACAAGTGGGACACAATTGAACGAAATGTATTGCTTATTTTAAACTTTTATAAAAAATAAATAAGAAAAACAGGCCCAAACCATGATGCTGCCACCACCATGTTTGACAGTGGGGATGGTGTGTTCAGGGTGATGAGCTTTCGCAAGGCACTGTATGTATACATACAATGTATTAGGAGAGACCAAAATGCTTTGGTCACAAGAGGAACAAGACTAAGTTTATTGAGGAACTGGAAATACTTATAGCGAGTTTCTTGGATTCAATCCAAGGCTGCATATTCTTTCACTATTGGCCAAACTGCCGTAAAGAAACTTATACAGATATATATTTCATCATTCTCTAATGAGCTGAATCATCTTTAAAACACAGGAAAGTCCCAGAATGCCTTATGATAAGTCTTATAATGCCTGAGTGCAGATATGGGTGAGGTAGACAGTGAAAGCACCATTTTGTCCTGTATTTTGGATATCTTCATATCATTATGTCCATAACACTGGAAAGCAGCAAAAAAAAATCTTACTGTAGTAAAATAGCCAATTACCACATTCATTTTACCATAAAAATGACCTGGCAATGTGATTTTATAGGTCCGTACAATTACACAGATACCAAACATGCATAGTTTTTGCTTTATTTAAGTACTGAAACAAATTTCAGAAAATTATAAAAATAAATAAGAAAAAAATAGCTTGTGTCGCTATTTTCTAAGCGCTGAAAAAACACAATTTTGGCATTTTTTTCTTTTTTTTTCTCTTTCTGCCATTTACTGATAGGATTAATTTATTTTAAATTTTGATCGATTGAACTTTTATGAATGTAGTGATACCATTTATGTGTATTTTTTTGTTTCATTATTTATTCATTTTTAATGGGTTAAAAAGGGAGTGATTTGAACTCAACTTTTTTACCCTAATATTTGGAATTTTTTTTAAACGTTTCACTTTATTTGTAAGCTTGAACCTGCAATTATTCGATCGCTTCTGCTATACACAGAAGTGCTATAGCACTGCTATGTATTGAAAAAAATCAAGGTCTCCTAGTAACACCAGCCACAGGCTAGCTTTCTCAGAAATACCGTGATGATAGCATAGGGGTATTGAGAAGACCCCTGGCTGTCACAGCACCCCATCAGTGTCTTATGATCCCATTGTGGGAGCGCCAATGAGTGGTAAGAACAGAGTGTCCCCTGTCAAAGATTGACATCAACATCTAGTCAATACCAGCCGCAGGTGGAGCTGAGCTTCACTCGTGTCTGTTAGAGACAGATAATGGTCGGATATCACAGCCATCATCTGCTGGGAAGAATACATGCTCGCCCTGCAAACCTTCATCAACATCCACATCAAAGTCAGGGAACCAGCATGTAACTAGTACATCATATCTAGCTAAGAGGTCAAAGAAAAAAACTGACAGAAACCTGACAGATCATGCAGTACAGTCTAGACTAAGCTACATGCATATAAACAAACTATATCAAATTAATACAGCCCATTTTGCTCTCTGATTTGCATAATCCCTCCCTGATAAGCTGCAGATGTTACTATTAGGCCAGAATCACACTTGCTAGTGCCTCGCGTGTTACTCGCGTGAGTCTGTCATGGTAGAACCCGGCATGGCCGCACACTCCCCTGACAGGAGCGGGTCGGTTGCATGTATCTCTATGCAGCTCAGACGCTCCTGTATGCATAGTGTGCGGCCATGTCGGGTGATTCAATGAGAGACTCGCGCGAGTTACACGCAAGGCACTAGCAAGTGTGACTCCGGCCTTACTCCAACACTGGTCCCTCTTAAATTATCTGTAGTTTAACAATCTAGAGGAGACATACTGAATGGAGTTCTGGATCAGACTACACAGGGTTTGTTTGTAGTCTGTTACCATGGAAACTAATATTTATATAATATCTGTGGACACAAAGAAGTGAGGGGATTTTTTAAATCAAAGCTATGAGCAAAATGTCTTCATTATTTTATTTAGGGTAATTAAAATTGCTGCATATTGCTTATAGAACACTAGAGTTTATGAGTTTATGTTAGTTGACCAATTTACACTTTTACTAAAAGATCTAGTGTATGTTATTCACTTACCCTTAAAGGGTTATTCACAAGTTTGGAAGTTATTCCCTATCTGTAAGTTACTGATTGTTGGGACCCCATGATTCCGAGATGGAGAAGGATCCCATGTAAATGGAGCAGAGGTCGATCATGCACTCCCCCACTCCACTTATTCTTTTTGGACTGTTGAAGGTATCTGAGTGTTGTTATCATCCGGTCTTTAGCACTCATATAAGAATGAATAGAGCGGAAACCACTGATATAATCAGACGCCAATCAAGGTCTTCAGAAACTGGGTTCCCTGGATTAATGGGGCCCCAGCATTCAGACCCCAGCTATCAAGAAAAATACTCTATCCTAAGGGATAACTTCAAAACTTTAGAATACCCCTTTAAATTGTCCATTTAACTACATATAGATATTAATGGGGAAAGAGCATATGACTTTTTAAGGAGTCGGACATTAAAGAGGTTGGCCACTACTTTTACATTGCTGGTGTATCCTTAGGAGAGGTCATCAATGTCTGATCGGCCGACGTCCAACATCAGGCACTTCTACCCATTAGCTGTTTTCGGTGCCGGTTGCTATAGCAGGCGTCCTGAAATCCTCAATTCCGGATCTGCTCCGTCTTCTGATAGTGGCTGCGGCCAGGTTCAGCACATCCGCATCCTGTTGAATTGAATGGGATATGCAGTACCCGGCCACAGCCGCTCTCAGTTGATGGGACAGCTCTGGATCTGAGGATTTCCATCTGACTACTACCGCCACCAAGAATGGCTGATCGGCAGGGGTGTTGGACTCCAGCCAATCAGACATTGATGACCTATCCTAAGGAAAAGCCATCAGTGTATAAAAAGTGGACCAGCCCTTTAACTTACTAATTTATCACCTTTATTTAGCTGTTTCGAGACAGTTCTTTCTGGAGGGGAGCTATTTTTCATAGTTTTCTCAGGAAGCATTGCTTTAAAGTTTCCTACCTAGCTGGAGATCAGCAAGTGTAACTACTAGCCAGGTAGCAATTATGTTTTTTGTTCTATGGTTAGATTTAGACCGGTAACGTAAGTGTCAGATATAATGAGGTGATTGATCATCATAAATAGGTGTCCTATTCACACCTAACTTTTATGATAATAGAAGTGTGTTACTTCAAGCTCCTTCTAACCTCATAGAAGTGGTTGGCAGTGGGACAGGTTTTTTTTTTCCACCTGAGATAAAATTACCTTGTTTAATAATGCTTGTCCTCACTGTTATGTGCTTGACTGATGATGGCTTCATAATTACTATACAACAGAATGAAAAATTATACCCCACAATTCACCTCTAGTTTTGACACCTGACAAACAGTCTTATCAGCAAAATAGATTTAAAAAATAATCTTTCAGAGTCCATACCCCAGGAAATAAATACATGGAGCGTGATTTATAATAATCTCCACATCCAGGGCTAATTTTCATAAAAATATTGTGCGATATTGTTAAAAAAAATAGCAAATTATGATATCACTGCATCAGTATTACAATTTTTAATTGCAATTATTTTTTTATTTTCCCATATTTTGTAGCAGTTAACATATTATTCGGATTATAAGACACACTTTTCCTCCCAAAAATTTGGGATGAAATTGAGGGGTGCGTCTTATAATCTGATTTTAGCTTTCCGGGAGGTGTAGAATAGTTACAGGAGGAAGGGGCAATGCTGCGGGTGCTGTGCTGGCTGCAGGGGATGAGGCAGGGGCCATCCTATTCTGAAAATGTTGGCAGTGCGGGCTTCAAATAATGGCGCATGTGAATTATGAGCTCTTGGCTCAAGATCTCATCTGCGCATGCGCCGCCTCCGGCCCATTGATCTCCAAGCAGCTTTCTTAAGTAAAATGGTGCCCAGAGGTGGCGTGTGGGCCAATGAGATCTCGGCTTGTTATTGCGCCGATAGCTCAATCTGCGCATGCGCTGACTATGGAGGCAATATCTTTGAAGCCTGTACCACCGACAGTTTCTGTATCTTTCTGCTTCACAGAGCCCACAGCAAGCATCCGAGACACCTGCCACACCACCCGCAGCATCACCCTACTCCACCACCACCCCTGCTTCCTGTGACCCTGCTCTACCACCACTGCCATTCCCCCTGGTAAAACACCACTATATATAATAAGACATGACCCCATTTTTTTTTTACTTTTTATTTCCCTCTAAATTCAGGGTGAGTCTTATAACCCAGTGCGTCTTATAAACCAAAAAATACGCTATATGCAACCTGAGAATAATAAATAATAATTATTGAGTTGTACATTTACTTGACCATTTGCCAACTTGACTTTCTAGTGTTTCTCGACAGGTTCTCAAAAAATCACGGACAGACAATTTTTTTTGCGGACACAGACTATAATAAACATTAAGATTGTAAGTGATCCATGTGTACAGCCCAAAATTATGATAAGAAGACATCAGCTGCATTTACTGTCAACTGTAAAATGATAATTAAAGTCAAAATAATCAGTGTAGGTTTCTTCAGCCTAAAAAAGTGACGGACGTATTAATTTTTTTACGGACAGGGCCATATTTTTATGGAGTGTTCTGGAATTTCTTGACGGTTGGCACCCAACATCCAGGATGTGCATCATGTAACCACTGTAGACAATCAAAATATTAGATTTTTTGATTTCTTAGGCTACTTTCACACTTGCGTTGAACGGCATCAGTTGTATTCCGTTGTGTGACGGATGCAACGGATGCCTTGCATATAGTGGCACAACGGATGCAACGGATCGTACAAAATAACGCAATCCGTTATAGTTTTTTTTCTTGACTTTACACATCTGAGCATGCGCAGTTGTGTAAAGACAGTTGCGTTAACGGAATCCGTCAAATGGCGGATTCCAACGGAATCTGCCACCATAGGTGTCTATTATAAAAACAACAGACGCCGACAGAATCCTACAGGTTGAGTTTTTTTGACACTCTGCCAAGCACAGAAAAACTCCCGACGGTTACTGACGGTCAGCGACAAAACAACTGATGCGCTGCGGGTGGATGCAACGGAAGAACATCCGTTGCTATCCGTAGCTAATAGAAGTCTATGAGGAATAAACGGTTTTCTCCAACGGTTACCGTAATTCCTCAAGGCGGCGGATAGCAACGGATGCTGTTTAACGAAAGTGTGAAAGTACCCTTACCAAAATCAGGGTCCATTGACAATAACTTTTAAAGTAGAAGAAAAACCCTTTACATTTTTTTATAAAGATAATCGTTAGGATAAATAATATTGTGAAGGCAGGAAAAATAAGTTAGAACTTAAAAAGTATCAAAATGAAAAAAATAAAATCAACCTATTTCCACGAGTCACATTTTACTCTAGAAATGTTTGATGTGCGACTTTTCTGTACAATGAAAAAAAAAAAATAAAAAGGAAAAAAAAAATGACAATTGAGTTAAAAGAAGACTGCCGCATTGTGAAGGTTGAATTTCGGAGACGTGTCGGGGACATTCCGGGGACAAAGTAGGTGACATTTGAAAATACAGAATAGCTAAACTTCAGTATGAAGATTGAATTGGTTATGGAGTGACTGTGAGTACATGTATCTGCTGTCAGCTCTTGATTGGGCTGTTGGAACTGTAAAACTGGTGACATTCTGTAAGGAGTTTAAAGACAAATGGATCTTACAAGAAGGAAGAGAGAATTATATTCAAATAAGGGGCTGTTACCTGTCACTGTCACCAACATGAGCAATATATTAATAGAAAGAAGCAAAAGTTTTCATAAACTATATTTCAGTGATGGACACTAGTATAAAAAAAATATTAAAAAGAGGATTGGACAGATATTGTTTCAATATTGTAGCAATCTACATCAGTTTACACCAGATCTTCATTTTATCCACAAAGTGTTTATTGTAAGTTAATGTGAATAAATCATCGTTTGTTTAGTTTTGTTTGTAAAGGGGATTTTCCCATCAAAGACATGTACAGCATACACCATAAATAGATGATGTTTTGCCCGATTGGACTGGCATTTGGGTCACTGTGACTGGAGCAGTGACCTTTCTTCTTTCACTGCCATAGAGAGAGCAAGTGCCGACAATGGTGGAACCCCACTGGCAACAGAGGTGAGTATATGGAGATTTTTACACACTTAGCCGTCTGTCATGGTGCCGTCAGGATCTGTTCAGACTACTGATTCTCACACTCCGCCTGATAACTTCTCTGGTGTCTGTGCTCAACACAAGCAGACTCAGGCATTGACTTGCCAAGTGATAATTCATAGGCAGGTTAGCAAGAATTAATCTTTGCTAGTCTGCTTGTTAGTCTCCTTTGATCACATGTTGTGGGGAAGCCAATCACATCTGCTCCCCTCATATATATGCTGGCTAGATCGTTCCACCTATGCCAGCTATAGTTTATATTATCTGGTCTGGTGAGGTGTAGTGATCCAGTCTATCTGGTGGTTGTTACACTTATTGCTGAGTGTGGTTGTGAATTTACCCTTTGTTGCCTTTTTGTCGTTACCTTCCTGGTCTTGCTTTACCCTTGAGTCTATCATTGTCTATTCCTGTGTGTGTACTTAGTGTTTCAGAGTTTTGGTTTTCCCTTGTCTGTCTTAATCTGCTTTCCATCATACTCCAGCCTTGTCCTTCCCTGGTGGGAATAGGTATCAGAGTATTACTGATCAGTAGCATAGCCAGGAACAGGACTCAGGCATCTCCACCATCAGGAGTAACCCTGATATTAAGGATAGCCTAGGGTCCTCCAGAGTGAGGGACAGTACAATATAATATTGTCTACCACAATCCTAACAGTAATCTCGTGACACATGAGGAATAAAAAGAGGTAGTTCAAGTACCACTTTAAATGGCATGCCCATTTTTATCTCTACTTTCTGTTTATAAAGTACAGTATGGCGTGTCTGGTTAAAGAAACCAAGGGTTAAGGGGATTCTTTTAGCACAGAGTAACAGTTCAAACCAAGTACAGGCACTCATGCATCATGGAAGGAACCAATCCTTTAGATACATCTTCCCACCGGGTTGTTTTCCTTCTATCTCCACCCTCCAATTTCCTTTGATTGACAGATCTGGCTTCATGGAGACTGGGTAGTTCATAAAATGAATGATGAGATGCTTCCTTTATCTCTACATATTGTATTGTGCTAATTACTGATTTTGTTGGGGCTAGTGATGTACAACTACAAAGGGGCCCACCCAGCGTCGGACTGGCTACCGGAGGAATCTCCAGTAATACCAGGCCTTGATTCAGGTACCTGCATTGCACTCCGGAGCGCTCACCTGAGCTCCGGAGAGCAGCCGAGACTGTTCCGCGAGCACCGAGTGATTGATTCCCCGGCGATTGCGGTTCAGTTCATGACAGCTGCAGACATCCTGGGCTGATCTCTGGAGTTCAGGTGAGAGCACCGGAGATCAGCCCGGCCTGTCTGCAGCTAACATGAACTGAACCGCAATCGCCGGGGAATCAATCACTCGGCACTCGCGGTACAGTCTCGGCTGCACTCCGGAGCTCAGGTGAGAGCTCCGGAGTGCAATGCAGATACCTGAATCCAGGCCTGGCATTACTGGAGATTCCTCTGGTAGCCAGTCCGACGCTGGGCCCACCGGAGGAATGTCCTGTTCTCCTGTGGGCCAGTCCGAGCCTGGGTGCAGGGGTTGCACTCACATCTGGTCCCTGGAGTAGGGGGGGCACAAAAGTGGTCTTTTTTTGTTTTGGCCTACATCAAGTTGCATTGCAACTTACAATAATTGGAGGCCCTGTTGGAGCTTTTGCATTGGGGCAAATGAGCTTCAAATTTCGTCATTGCTTCCAGCTGTCATTTGTAAATAGCTCCCGACCCTCTAATCATAGTCAGATGATCCTGGTGACCCCAACATCTAAAATTATAATGACATGACCCTGTTGACGTTACATATTATACCATTCTACACAGCAAAGCTTAAAAGTAATTATCAGACAAGTAATGTCAGTGTGGCATATTCTAGTAAAGTTGCATGTTGTCGGCCGTGTGACAGCAAGGCTCCATTCACCTGCGGTACAGAAGATTTTTAAAACCTCTCCGCACCACCAATGATATATTGCCTTTTCACCCACTGGTTCTTTACTTAATCTGCAGGAATATTCACAAAAAAAAAAGAATTAGCAAATTGGGATAATGTCTATAAAATACAATGCAAATGTCTGGAATTCTCAATCACCATATTAAAATAAATTCAACAGAAACGCATCACCCGCTGGGAGCTGATTAAATAATGTTGTGTACATTTGACTTTTTTTCTGTTAACAAGTAGCTTATGGATGTTTTTAAAATACAAATTTGGAAGTAAGACGTGATTGCTGCTAAATCTCATTGCAATGTAAATGACTTCCGAGGAAATGTGCAGTCAGCAGTGAAGGAATGTGATATTAGCTTCTTTGGATTTTAATGGCTAAAAGTCTCTATATATTGTACTGCTTCTTTGTTGTTTCTGGCATGTCCTACTGTTACATTCATTATAGATGCTTAGAGCAAGGTTTTACTATCTATCTATTATCTATCTATTAGTGATGAGCGAGTACTAAAAAGCTCGGGTGCTCGAAGCTCGGGCCGAGCCTCCCAAGATACTCGTGTACTCGGCCCGAGCAACGAGCCCAATGTTATCCTATGGGAGACCCGAGTATTTTTGTGAAATGACCTCCCGGCAGCATGGAGAAACCCTAAAAATGTCACAAAAGTCTCAGAAGAGTGCTCAAATGACATGGCAACAGCATGGGGAAGACCCCTTGAAGCATTTATCACTCAAAAGTCACAGCTGTGAACAATTTTGTCCGCGTTTTACGCCATTTTTACGGACTCACCAGAAAACCTTCCAAAATGACCCCAAAATGATTTTTCATGGCGGAAATGTTAAGGGCACATACCCAATAGTGAGATAGATCTGGTGTATGTTACTTTTTGAGATCAATACATGAAAGATTTTACGTGAAAACATTGTGTGGCACTCCGATGTCCCTGAGAAGAGACGTACATGAAGGCCTCTTGAGTCTAATGTGCCCATTTTGAGGAAGTGAGTCTTTGTAGTATTTTCCTTTGCCAGGGCAGTCCTAAATTGTGAGGTTCACCAATGCCCCTGCATACAGACGTGCATGAGGGCCTCAAAACATTAAGTGTCCATTGTCAGGAAGTGGGTGTATTATAGTATAGCCCTTAGGCAGGGCAGCCAAAAATTGGGAGGCTCCACATTGTCCCTGGGTAGAGACGTGCATGATGGCCTTTAAACCTGAAGTGCCCATTGTAAGGAAGTGGGTCTATTTCAGTATAGCCCTTTGCCAGGGCAGCCAAAAATTGGGAGGCTCCACATTGTCCCTGGGTAGAGACGTGCATGAGGGCCTCAAAACATTAAGTGTCCATTGTCAGGAAGTGGGTGTATTATAGTATAGCCCTTAGGCAGGGCAGCCAAAAATTGGGAGGCTCCACATTGTCCCTGGGTAGAGACGTGCATGATGGCCTTTAAACCTGAAGTGCCCATTGTAAGGAAGTGGGTCTATTTCAGTATAGCCCTTTGCCAGGGCAGCCAAAAATTGGGAGGCTCCACATTGTCCCTGGGTAGAGACGTGCATGAGGGCCTCAAAACATTAAGTGTCCATTGTCAGGAAGTGGGTGTATTATAGTATAGCCCTTAGGCAGGGCAGCCAAAAATTGGGAGGCTCCACATTGTCCCTGGGTAGAGACGTGCATGATGGCCTTTAAACCTGAAGTGCCCATTGTAAGGAAGTGGGTCTATTTCAGTATAGCCCTTTGCCAGGGCAGCCAAAAATTGGGAGGCTCCACATTGTCCCTGGGTAGAGACGTGCATGAGGGCCTCAAAACATTAAGTGTCCATTGTCAGGAAGTGGGTGTATTATAGTATAGCCCTTAGGCAGGGCAGCCAAAAATTGGGAGGCTCCACATTGTCCCTGGGTAGAGACGTGCATGATGGCCTTTAAACCTGAAGTGCCCATTGTAAGGAAGTGGGTCTATTTCAGTATAGCCCTTTGCCAGGGCAGCCAAAAATTGGGAGGCTCCACATTGTCCCTGGGTAGAGACGTGCATGAGGGCCTCAAAACATTAAGTGTCCATTGTCAGGAAGTGGGTGTATTATAGTATAGCCCTTAGGCAGGGCAGCCAAAAATTGGGAGGCTCCACATTGTCCCTGGGTAGAGACGTGCATGATGGCCTTTAAACCTGAAGTGCCCATTGTAAGGAAGTGGGTCTATTTCAGTATAGCCCTTTGCCAGGGCAGCCAAAAATTGGGAGGCTCCACATTGTCCCTGGGTAGAGACGTGCATGAGGGCCTCAAAACATTAAGTGTCCATTGTCAGGAAGTGGGTGTATTATAGTATAGCCCTTAGGCAGGGCAGCCAAAAATTGGGAGGCTCCACATTGTCCCTGGGTAGAGACGTGCATGAGGGCCTCAAAACATTAAGTGTCCATTTTAAGGAAGTGGGTGTATTTCAGTATAGCCCTTAGGCAGGGCAGCCAAAAATTGGGAGGCTCCACGTTGTCCCTGGGTAGAGACGTGCATGAGGGCCTCAAAACATTGTTCCCATTGCAAAGGAGCGGGTCTCCTGTCGTTGTAATGTCCATTCTGCAAAGAATGGGCGAAAAAATTTACCACTGGGGGTATACCTGAAACAAAGACCTAACTATTGTAACGGTCATCATGATGGCGCATGAGGAGAAGGAGGAGCAGTCCAGCGATTATCCAAAGTCGAGAAGTGTACCCATGGGTGAGTGGAGGTACATGGCAAACTTTAAATTCCGCTCTCATTTGCTGGTGGTGTGGTGAAGTCTGGCCCAATCCAACCCTTGTTCATCTTTATCAGAGTCAGCCTGTCAGCATTTTCAGTTGACAGGCGGGTGCGTTTATCTGTAATGATTCCACCTGCGGCACTAAAAACACGCTCTGACAAAACGCTAGCAGCAGGGCAGGCCAGGACTTCCAAGGCGTAGAGAGCCAATTCATGCCACGTGTCCAGCTTGGATACCCAATAATTGTAAGGCACAGAGGAATGTCGGAGTACAGTTGTTCGATCTGCAAGGTACTCCTTCAGCATCTGGGCAAACTTAGGATTTCTTGTGGCACTACCCCGCACCTCAGGGGCTGTGGTACGTGAGGGGCTGAGAAAACTGTCCCACATCTTAAAGACTGTTCCCCTACCTCTGGCGGATTGGACTTGTGCCTCTCTCGGCTGTACGCCTCGGTTGTCCACTGATTCCTGACCTATGCCGCTAGCGTTTTGTGAGGGGAATGCTTTGCCTACTTCCGTGAGTATGGCCTTCCGAAACTGCTGCATTTTGGTTGACCTCTCATCCACGGGAATAAGAGACAAAAAGTTCTCCTTGTAGCGTGGGTCTAACAGTGTTACCAACCAGTAATGATTGTCGGCCAAGATGTTCTTAACGCGAGGGTCACGAGACAGGCAGCTTACCATAAAGTCAGCCATGTGCGCCAGACTCTTAACAGCCAGGACTTCAGTAGCCTGACCAACAAGATGACTGAACATGCTGTCCTCCTCCTCCTCCTCCTCCTCCTCCTCCTCATCTACCCTGTCCTCTGGCCAGCCACGCTGAATCGAGGATATGACTGGTGTGCATGTCATATCCTCAATTTGGCCGGAGAGTTGCTCCATGTCTTCATCCTCCTCCTCGTCATAGTCCTCCACTGCACGTTGTGATGAGACGAGGCTGGGCTGTGTGTTATCACCCACACCCACTACTGTTTCTTGCTGCAACTCATCGCGCTCCGCCTGCAATGCATCATGTTTGTTTTTCAAAAGGGACCGTTTTAGAAGGCAGAGTAGCGGTATGGTGACGCTAATAATGGCGTCATCACCACTCACCATCTTGGTGGAGTCCTCAAAGTTTTGGAGGATGGTACATAGGTCTGACATCCATCTCCACTCCTCAGGTGTTATGTGTGGAGTTTGACCCATTTCCCGACGGCTTAGGTGATGCAGGTACTCAACAACTGCCCTCTTCTGCTCACATATCCTGACCAACATGTGCAGAGTTGAATTCCAACGCGTGGGGACATCACACACCAGTCTGTGAGCCGGAAGATGCAAACGGCGCTGAAAGCCGGCAAGGCCGGCTGAAGCAGTAGGTGACTTTCGAAAATGTGCAGACAGGCGGCGAACTTTTACCAGCAGATCAGACAGCTCTGGGTATGACTTTATAAACCGCTGAACCACGAGGTTGAGCACATGGGCCACGCATGGAACATGTGTCAGCTGGCCTCGCCTCAAAGCCGCCACCAGGTTCCGGCCATTGTCACAAACGACCTTTCCTGGCTTTAGGTTCAGAGGTGTGAGCCAGTGATCTGCCTGCTGTTTCAGAGCTGTCCACAGCTCTTCTGCATTGTGGGGTTTGTCACCTATGCAGATTAGCTTCAGCACAGCCTGTTGCCGCTTCGCCGAGGCAGTGCTGCAGTGCTTCCAGCTTGTGACTGGTGTGGAGGGCACAGTGGATGAGGATGCGCAGGAGGAGGAGGAGGCTGAAGAGCATGACATTCCGGAGCTGTAGAGTGTGGGTGAAACACTGACTGAGGTAGGGCCTGCAAACCTTGGTGTGGGAAGGACGTGTTCCGTCCCTCGCTCAGACTGGGTCCCAGCTTCCACAATATTAACCCAGTGTGCCGTCAACGAGATGTAGCGGCCTTGCCCACAAGCACTTGTCCACGTGTCTGTGGTTAGGTGGACTTTGGGTGAAACAGCGTTGTTCAGGGCACGTGTGATGTTTTGTGACACGTGGTTATGCAACGCGGGGACGGCACACCGGGAGAAATAGTGGCGGCTGGGGACCGAGTAACGTGGGACAGCTGCCGCCATCAGGTCACGGAATGCTTCTGTCTCCACCAGCCTAAAAGGCAACATTTCCAGCGCAAGCAGTCGCGAAATGTTAGCATTTAGAACTGTGGCATGTGGGGTGTTGGCAGTGTATTTGCGCCTGCGTTCAAAGGTTTGCTGAATGGATAACTGAACGCTGCGCTGGGACAAGGACGTGCTTGATGATGGTGTTCTTTCTGCGTAGGCAACTGCAGGTGCAGGAGTGGAGGAGGCTTGTTCGCAGGCAGCATGGACAGAGGATTGGCTCGCATGCACAACCAGCGAAGACGTAGCAGTGACATCAGCAAGCACTGCTCCTCGACTCTGTTGTACTTCCCACAAAGTCGGGTGCTTGGCTGACATGTGCCTGATCATGCTGGTGGTGGTCAGGCTGCTAGTTTTGGTACCCCTGCTGATGCTGGCACGGCAGGTGTTGCAAATGGCCTTTTTTGAATCATCTGGATCCAACTTAAAAAACTGCCAGACTCGTGAAGACCTAACATTTGTACAGGCACCTTGTGTCGTCGTGTTGTTACGGGGAACGGTTGCCTGACTTCTGCCTGGGACCACCACCCTGCTTCTTACTGCCTGTTGTGATGCTACGCCTCCCTCCCCCTGTGCACTGCTGTCCTCGCTCTGCATATCCTCCTGCCAGGTTGGGTCAGTTACTGGATCATCCACCACGTCGTCTTCCTCTTCCGCACCCTGCTCCTCCTCCTGACTTGCTGACAATTGTGTCTCATCATCGTCCACCACTTGTTGAGACACGTTGCCAACTTCGTGAGAACGTGGCTGCTCAAATATTTGGCTATCTGTACAGACGATCTCCTCATGACCCACTTCAATATGAGCTGGCGAGAGGCCAGAATGTGTGAATGGAAACGTGAACAGCTCTTCCGAGTGTCCAAGTGTGGGATCATTAATGTCCGAGGAGGACGTGTACTCAGCCTGGTGGTAGGAAGGAGGATCAGGTTCAGAAATGTGCGGTGCAGTATCACGGCTACTGACACTTGACCGTGTGGAAGACAGAGTGTTTGTGGTGGTGCCAATCTGACTGGAAGCATTATCCGCTATCCAACTAACAACCTGTTGACACTGGTCTTGGTTCAAGAGCGGTGTACTGCTGCGGTCCCCAAGAATTTGGGACAGGACGTGCGAGCGACTAGATGTGGCCCTTTGTTGTGGCGAAATTAGAGCTTGCCCACGACCTCGGCCTCTGCCTGCACCACCATCACGTCCACTTCCTTGTTCCTTGCCAATGCCCTTGCGCATTTTGCAATGCTGTGCACTGCTGACGTGTATATTCACTACTTGTGCGTTATATCAAAGTTTCTGGAAATTGCACACCAGTGCACCTGTACGCTGCCACCAACAGGCACACACGTGCGGTTTTAAAAACCAAGCACGGACGCAATAATAACCTAACACAGGTTTTAGGAGCAAAAATTAAGAACTCTGACACTATCAGCCACTGCTGACTGACGTGTATTATACACTACACTTGTGCGTTATATAATAGTTTGGTAAACGCACACCAGTGCACCTGTACGCTGCCACCAACAGGCACACACGTGCGGTTTTAAAAACCAAGCACGGACGCAATAATAACCTAACACAGGTTTTAGGAGCAAAAATTAAGAACTCTGACACTATCAGCCACTGCTGACTGACGTGTATTATACACTACACTTGTGCGTTATATAATAGTTTGGTAAACGCACACCAGTGCACCTGTACGCTGCCACCAACAGGCACACACGTGCGGTTTTAAAAACCAAGCACGGACGCAATAATAACCTAACACAGGTTTTAGGAGCAAAAATTAAGAACTCTGACACTATCAGCCACTGCTGACTGACGTGTATTATACACTACACTTGTGCGTTATATAATAGTTTGGTAAACGCACACCAGTGCACCTGTACGCTGCCACCAACAGGCACACACGTGCGGTTTTAAAAACCAAGCACGGACGCAATAATAACCTAACACAGGTTTTAGGAGCAAAAATTAAGAACTCTGACACTATCAGCCACTGCTGACTGACGTGTATTATACACTACACTTGTGCGTTATATAATAGTTTGGTAAACGCACACCAGTGCACCTGTACGCTGCCACCAACAGGCACACACGTGCGGTTTTAAAAACCAAGCACGGACGCAATAATAACCTACTAACAGGTTTTTTTGGGGAGCGACAATTACAGTACAGACAAGTCAGACACTATCTGGACTGTTTTACACTGTGTACACCAGCCCCAGATATGAAGGCTGGTATACGGTCACCACTACCCTGCCTGCCTGCCTGCCTGTATACTGCTACAATAGTCCTGACAAGGACTCTTTTGGTCACTAGCCTGTATTCAGACCTGGCTATACCCTGCCTGTATATAGCAACAATAGTCCTGAGAAGGACTCTGCTACTGTACTCCGACCTGGCTATACCCTGCCTGCCTGTATACAACTAGAATAGTCCTGAGAAGGACTTTTGGTCACACTGTTTGCAGCCCTGCAACTGAAAAAGCTATAAAGGGCCGCAAAGCTTTCCCTGAATCAGCGACACTCTCCCTACACTCACTGTCAGAATAGCTGTGAGCAGAGCACAGCGCGCCGGCCGATATAAAGGCTCGGTGACGCTGTGCAGGCCGGCCAATCACTGCAATTCCACAACTAACAGGGCTGTGGCATTGCAGTGGTCTGCCAGCCAATCCCTGCATGAGGGCTGGCTCTCAAAAGAGCGCCAACATGCAGAAATGAAGACCACGAGTAAAGCACGAGTATCGCGAGATTACTCGGTCCCCGCCGAGCAGCCCGAGTACAGTGATACTCGTGCGAGTACCGAGTAGTGACAAGCATGCTCGCTCATCACTACTATCTATCTATTCATCTATTTATCCAGGGGCAGAATGATTACGAATGCAGGGATCATGACCGCGACCGGTCCCCGGAGATCGGCCCTAGCCCCTGCTTCAGCTGGATGTGCCTCCATGTGCGCACATCCAGCTGAAATGCATCGTGGTGCAGAGACTTGTCTCATCTATCTATCTGCCTATCTATCAATCTATCTATCTCATTATATATTTTAATTTACTTTTCATTATATTGATTTATTTATACCAACTCTCTGTTTACTACCTCAATATCCATTTTGCAGACATCATCATTACTGTCCCTATTGGGGCTCACAATCTAAATCCCCTTTCAATATGTCTTTGGAGTGTGGTAAGAAACCGGAGGAAACCCACACAAACACAGGGAGAACATATAGTACAAACAAATTTCCCAGCTTTATAAAAACTCAGCCTCCTCTATTCTTGTCCCAAAAAACAGCAGCCATAGGTTCTTCTAACCAGCTGCCTAGCACTCTGAAAAATTTAATTTACATATATACAGTTAGGTCCAGAAATATTTGGACAGTGACACAATTTTCGCGAGTTGGGCTCTGCATGCCACCACATTGGATTTGAAATGAAACCTCTACAACAGAATTCAAGTGCAGATTGTAACGTTTAATTTGAAGGTTTGAACAAAAATATCTGATAGAAATTGTAGGAATTGTACACATTTCTTTACAAACACTCCACATTTTAGGAGGTCAAAAGTAATTGGACAAATAAACCAAACCCAAACAAAATATTTTTATTTTCAATATTTTGTTGCGAATCCTTTGGAGGCAATCACTGCCTTAAGTCTGGAACCCATGGACATCACCAAACGCTGGGTTTCCTCCTTCTTAATGCTTTGCCAGGCCTTTACAGCCGCAGCCTTCAGGTCTTGCTTGTTTGTGGGTCTTTCCGTCTTAAGTCTGGATTTGAGCAAGTGAAATGCATGCTCAATTGGGTTAAGATCTGGTGATTGACTTGGCCATTGCAGAATGTTCCACTTTTTTGCACTCATGAACTCCTGGGTAGCTTTGGTTGTATGCTTGGGTCATTGTCCATCTCTACTATGAAGCGCCGTCCGATCAACTTTGCGGCATTTGGCTGAATCTGGGCTGAAAGTATATCCCGGTACACTTCAGAATTCATCCGGCTACTCTTGTCTGCTGTTATGTCATCAATAAGCACAAGTGACCCAGTGCCACTGAAAGCCATGCATGCCCATGCCATCACGTTGCCTCCACCATGTTTTACAGAGGATGTGGTGTGCCTTGGATCATGTGCCGTTCCCTTTCTTCTCCAAACTTTTTCTTCCTATCATTCTGGTACAGGTTGATCTTGGTCTCATCTGTCCATAGAATACTTTTCCAGAACTGAGCTGGCTTCATGCGGTGTTTTTCAGCAAATTTAACTCTGGCCTGTCTATTTTTGGAATTGATGAATGGTTTGCATCTAGATGTGAACCCTTTGTATTTACTTTCATGGAGTCTTCTCTTTACTGTTGACTTAGAGACAGATACACCTACTTCACTGAGAGTGTTCTGGACTTCAGTTGATGTTGTGAACGGGTTCTTCTTCACCAAAGAAAGTATGCGGCGATCATCCACCACTGTTGTCATCCGTGGACGCCCAGGCCTTTTTGAGTTCCCAAGCTCACTAGTCAATTCCTTTTTTCTCAGAATGAACCCGACTGTTGATTTTGCTACTCCAAGCATGTCTGCTATCTCTCTGATGGATTTTTTCTTTTTTTTCAGCCTCAGGATGTTCTGCTTCACCTCAATTGAGAGTTCCTTAGACCGCATGTTGTCTGGTCACAGCAACAGCTTCCAAATGCAAAACCACACACCTGTAATCAACCCCAGACCTTTTAACTACTTCATTGATTACAGGAGATGCCTTCAGAGTTAATTGCAGCCCTTAGAGTCCCTTGTCCAATTACTTTTGGTCCCTTGAAAAAGAGGAGGCTATGCATTACAGAGCTATGATTCCTAAACCCTTTCTCCGATTTGGATGTGAAAACTCTCATATTGTAGCTGGGAGTGTGCACTTTCAGCCCATATTATATATATAATTGTATTTCTGAACATGTTTTTGTAAACAGCTAAAATAACAAAACTTGTGTCACTGTCCAAATATTTCTGGCCCTGACTGTATATATATATATATATATATATATATATATATATGTTTGTCAAATTGTTGTTAGGTTGACCTAACGGTCACAACTGTTGCCAGCGATGTCCAAATGCGGAGGGAGTCCCGGTAACCCCCCCTGCTCTTTCCCAGTCTCAATGAAAACAGGCAGACGCTGTTATACACATAAGCACTTGAGATGTGCGGCTCCCAAATAGAACTGTATTGATTTGTTTAGATACACGGGGTTATACAAAAATAATTAGGGCGTAACTATGTAACATACATATTGATTATAGGCGTGGATTACATGTTCTCGCAAAAGAAAATAACATGACTTTTATTCTAAAAGCAAAAAACAAAACTTTGTGTCAGCAGTGTTCTTCACTTTCTTTAAGCCAAAACAATGAGTCCTTGAAAATGTCTCAGAGTCTGTTAGGTAAACAATTCTTGGTTGTTTTCTTTGCAAGGAGAATGAGAGTCCATGACTTTCCTAACCAGTAAAAAGTTAACTCTTTCCTCACATTGTCATCAATATGTTTTTCACATCATGATGTGTATTAAAACAAAGTTAGAAATCTGGAAATTTTTGCACAGGCCACTGTGGCTAATTTAGTTATACTTTCAGGTTTTTTTCAGAAGACTTTTCTGAAGTCTTATTTTTATCACAGACAGGATTGCAATGACAGGTATAACTTTTTTACACAACTGATAACACAGGATCCATCAATCTTAATAGGCGATGTCACAGCTGACCTGCTCCTCCTCCCTTCACAATGACCTTTGCGCACACAATTTTTGCACTGGCCACTGGGGCTATATTAGTCATACTTCCTAATTTCAAAAATCTCATTTTTATCACAGACAGGATTACAATGGTAAGTATAACTTTTTTACACCACTAACAACACAGGATCCACCAATCACAATGGGCGATGTCACAGCTGACCTGCTCCTCCTCTCTTCACAATGACCTTTGCACACGCTCATTAGATTCTTCAATACAAGTTTAGGATCTCAGTTTTCATTAATGCTAATGTACAAGTAGATTTTTTTTTAACAAAATGTAATAGTCTAGAACAGTGTTCCCCAAATCCAGTCCTCAAGAGCCACCAGTGTGTGTTTTCAGGATTTCCTTAGTATTGTACAGGTTTTAATTACCTGCACAGATGATGATTCCAACATCAGTGCAATGATAAGGAAATCCTGAAAAAATATGCACTATTGGTGGGCCTTGAGGACTGCAGTTGGGGATTACTTTTTGTTCAAAAAAGCTCTTGTACATTAGTAGTAATGATAACTGAGATCCTAAATTTGTATTGAAGCATCTAATGAGCGTGTGCAAAGGCCATGCTGAAGGGAGGAGCAGGTCTGTATAAATTTCTACAGATCATAAAATGAAAAATTAAGCAAAAAATAAAAAAAAATACATAAAAATGTCGATATAAATGGAACATTCCCTTTAAACTATTTTATGGGACACAAAACATCAAGACTATATTATAGTCAATTGAGCATTTTTTTTGTTTGTTTGCACTTTTGCAATATTTTTTTGCAATCCTCATAAACATAGAACCATCCTCAGGTTTATAATTCCCTACTGTTCATGTCACACAGGCATTTTTTTTTCTATCATATAAAAAAAGAAAGATGTAGGTGGACTTTTGGCCTTTTCAGGCTTAAATTAGTTCAAAAACAACAGGCTCGAAATCCTTTCTTTAATTATATACTTATGGCCATCAATCAAAAATTACAATCAATTTCAATTTTGAAATTTTCCTTTGACTGTCTTTTATCATGGCGCTCCAACCCGGCCAATGACGGATAATAATAGGTGACAGAAACATCATTGAATTTTAAACTAGACGGGATCAGCAGATTTATTTAATTAAACAAAAAAACACAAGGAATACACACAGTTTGCTCGTCGATCCATTGAATATAAATGATTTCCGAAGCCTTTTTTCTCTCCCCTATTCTCCGTATCGGATCACATCATCGCACCAATCCAAGTCAAAGATGATTAAATGTCATTTTATTCAAATTAATTAAGGTATCAATTTAAAAGCCTTATGAAAATTTAATTTAAATTCTGAAGGCTGTGTACCATATTATCAGATGACTGATAAGACACTTTTATTAATGAAAATATTCCTCGTGATGAAAGGAAGGACGCTTGTAGGTAATTGATAGAAAATAATACATATAACCACTAAACTATACATAATGGGCATCATATTGAAAAGGCTGAGAACTTTTGAAATCAGAAATTGGTACTGAATGCTTAATTGAATTTACAAGACGCTTTGACCTAGAAAGCCAGGAAAAGTTTTCAGCTACAGACCGGGAATAAAGAAAAATGATCGTCCTCTATAAACGTATGTTACATTCATCTCAAGCTCAGAGATGAGTGATTGGGGCTGTAAAACTTCAATTTATCCAGCAAAATTGGACTGGAATGTTGGAGAAGGGCGTGTTCCTTAAAGGAATAAATAATTAGCATAGTTACTCTGTGGCTGGCATAAAGGGAATCTGTCAGCAGGTATTTGTAATGTATTCTGAATGAAGCAGAGACCCTGATTCCAGTGATGCGTCACTTAGGCTAGTTTCACACTTGCGTTGGACGGGATCCGTAGCATTGCGTTGTGTGACGCATGCAACGGATGCGTTGCATATAGTGGCACAACGGATGCTACGGCTCGTACAAAATAACGCAATCGTTATAGGGTTTTTTCCTTGACTTTACACATCTGGGCATGCGCAGTTGTGTAAAGACGGATGCGTTAACGGAATCCGTCAAAATGACGGATTCTAACGGAATCCGCCACCATAGGCGTCCATTATAAAAACAACGGACGCTGACGGAATCCTGCAGGTTGCATTTTTTTGACACTCCGCCAAGTGCAGAAAAACGCTACATGCAGCGTTCTATCCGCCCGACGGTCACTGACGGTCAGCGTCAAAACAACTGGGGCAGATGCAATGCAAGACCATCCATTGCTATCCGTAGCTAATAGAAGTCTATGAGGAATATAACGGTTTCCTGCAACGGTTACCGTAATTCCTCAAGGCTGCGGATAGTAACGGAAGCCGTCCAACGCAAGGGTAAAAGTAGCCTTACTGGGCTGCTTGCTGCAGTATTGGTAAAATCTTTGTTTTATCAGCGTTTATATCCAATAGAGAAGAAATCGGTTTTCAGCCGCGCTATACCACAGGATCCAATCTTGTAAAAGAAATTCCTTTATTTCTATGTTTCTATGTTTCTAATGTTGATGGTCAGCTGCAGCCCCGAGCTGTCCAGTGATATATCCAATGGAGAAGAAATCGGGTTTCAGCCGCGCTATACCACAGGATCCAGTCTTGTAAAAGATATTCCTTTATTTGAAGCACAAGTCTACGCGTTTCAGAGATATATCCATCTTCTTCCTCAGGACATTCAAAGAATGAGGAGTTGATTCCTTGAATGCCCTGAGGAAGGAGATGGATATATCTCTGAAACGCGTAGACTTGTACTTCAAATAAAAGAATATCTTTTACAAGATTGGATCCTGTGGTATAGCGCGGCTGAAACCCAATATCTTCTCTATTGGTTATATACACGTACCGCTCGGGGCTGCAGCTGACCACCAACATTATAAGCTTCTCCAGGCGTTGTGACTTTCACAACCTGAATAGTTGAGTGATATCCCTTTATTCTCACTACCCCCCCTCCGGGTAAGACCCTATTGCGCTTTTTGTTTCACAGTGTTCCAGTTTGTTTTATCAGCAGGAGATTATCACTAGAGGACTAGACACCTGCTGCCATGTAGTCCTTTATATTCATAAGTTTGGTAGTTTTGATAAAATCACAATTTACCTCTAGATGACTAGTAAACCTGTGGTCATGTAGTCATGAGCTCTTTCTAATCACGCCCCCACCACTGATTGGCATATTTTGCCTATGCACAGTGAACACAGAAAGCTTCCAATCAGTGATGGGGGTGGGGTTAATATATTTGAAAGATGTCATGACCAAAAGTTTACTAGTCACCTTAGGATAATCTCCGGCTGATAAAAACGTGATTTTATCAAAACTACAGGAAGCAGCCCAGTAAGTGACACAATGCTGAAATCAGGGTCATTATTTTATGCTGCTCTCAGATTGGGTGCAAAAACCTGATTACAGATTGCCTTTAAGCATGTTGTCCATATCTTTTCTAATGATACTGCACAAAACTCACTGATTGTCATGGCGGCATCAGACGTTTACATTTCAGATCCTGACACTTTACTGTATTGTTTCTCTGGTGCTTCTGAGCTACACAGGCAGGCTCGGGCATCAACCATCTGTAGGTTCATTTATGATCAGGCTAGCAAGAGTAAACCACAGCTTATTACTGTTTCTTGACTGCTTGTTACTTCTGGGATCAAATGTTGGAAGTCAATCACATTGGCTCTTCTCCTATTTAAGAAGGTGGAACTTGTCCTCTCATGCCAACTATAGTTTATTGCTGTGTTGGTCTGTGTGCTGGTGTGCTCAGTCCTGCTGTCTTTTGTTGTGGAGTTCTCCCATTGTCTTGTTGTTTCCTCCCTGCTCTTATTTTCCTCTTAATCTCTTATTATCTTATACCTCTGTGTTAGACTGCCATTGATAGTTTATTGCTGTGTTGGTCTGTGTGCTGGTGTGCTCAGTCCTGCTGTCTTTTGTTGTGGAGTTCTCCCATTGTCTTGTTGTTTCCTCCCTGCTCTTATTTTCCTCTTAATCTCTTATTATCTTATACCTCTGTGTTAGACTGCCATTGATAGTGTTTTGGTTTCCCCTGTTTGTCTATTTCTGTTGGCTTAATCACTCCTGTCCTGGCCCTTCCCTGGGGTTGAGCGGAGGGAGTATAAGATCAGGATTGGTCAGGAGCAGGGCCAGGAAGGCGGCTCAGACGTCCTCACCTTCAAAGGTATCTCTGAGATCAGGGATAGCCGGAGTTCCGGAGCCTGAGGGTCTAGGAGCTCCTATCCCTTGCTTTCTCCATAATCACCGTGACAGATGATGATTGGCTGCTCCCAATATGGCAGATCAGCTCCTATTCCAGTCAGTAGCCAGTACTCGGCCAGCAGTAGCCACTTTCAATAATAGAAGCTGTGGTGTGAGACTCAATACATCAGGCCACTGAAGGAGGTGATGCTGCTTTTCGGTACAGTTATCTACACTTTTATATCTTCATTTCACGATTTCTTTCATTCTCTGCCTCTTCTAATTATAATTTCTTCTTATTTTGTTGAATTCCAACTTTATTCTTTGATCATACCCAGGAAACATTAACATAAAAAAGAAGTGGCACCAACGTCTTTTATGCCTGTAATTCTAATTTAATGCAACAAAGCCAAAGCATTGTTCTTGTAACTTTTCCCACTATCCAAATGTGAAAAGTAAATGTTTTTTTTTGTGTTATTTAATTTGTTTTTTTTGTCTTTTTTTTCTCCTTTGCTCCATTTACATTCGAGACCTAGAATTTGAGCGACTGAAATACCTAATTTTTTTTTTTTATTATTTCGTCTATTTTTTATGTATTTATTTTTGTCCAGTTTGAGAACTACTTAAAGTTTCCTGATACTTGTGGGACAACAAAGGAAACATTATTTTGAGTGTTTATTGGTTTATGCAGACAAAACGAATCATTGTTTGGCAATTCTGTTTTGTAAGTTAGAAAACGCCGGAAACACTGATGTCTGCTTTAGAATTCGATGCCTGCAAGCTATGATCTTGTCTTTCCAGACTTTTTTTTTTCCCTTTCCTTGAGACATAATTTGTTTTTCTTTATTGTTCTTTTTTATTGTTTTGTGTCATTTGTCAAGAGTTGCCTGCTCAGGAAATCTGCATTTATTGCACTTGTGTTTTCTCTCCACTACCTGAGTTATATAATCAAAGGATGGGACTTTTTTTTTATTTACTCCAACGAGTGACTAAATCAGCGTTCTGTTTTTATTCTACAATAAATGACTAATATTTGACAAAAAAAAAAAAAAAGATAATTTTTTAGTCTGTGGTCAAGGGGAAAATGAGACATGGTATTGCATATAAATGACACATGATATTGTATAAAGATATTATATTGTATATTGACATTAACATTGTATATTGACATGATATTGTATAAAAAAAATAGATAATTATTCAGTCTGTGGTCAAGTGTAAAATGAGACATGATATTGTATGGGCAGGCACTCAAACATGTAATAAGAACAAGAAAAAATGTAAATCATACAAATAAAATATACTTCTCTATCACATATGATATATTGTCTAAGGTCTGTTGATATCATAGTACAGAGACTAGTACAGTTTTAGGTTCCTTTCACGCTAGTGTCATGATTTTCATTTTTACAGGGCTCATTTTGGATATCAGAGATGTTTTCTGTTGGATCTTGATGAGTTGTGATAAATTATTTACCCCATTTTTATCCTATTTAAAGAGGACCAACCACCAGGATTTTCATATATAAACTAAAGCCAGTGCTATACTGACGCTATCACGCAGATTCTATACATGCCTTTAGATGTGAGATCGGATGTATACTTTCTGAAATACCGGCAAGTAAAGTTTGTGAAATGCACTGTTATTTGATTGATAGCAGCTACAGAATATCTAATAGGTGGGTCAGGTTTTGCTAGTTATTACCGCCCCTGTCTGTCTGTCCTTTTTCCCCTGTCTCTGTTATTACATATATGCTTAAAGAGGTCCAACCACCAGGATTTTCCTATATAAAGTTAAGCCAGCGCTATACTGTTCCTATCATGCTGATTCTATACAATACCTTTAGTTGTGAGATCGGATGTATACTTACTGAAATACAGGCAAGTAAAGTTTGTGAAATGCACTGTTATTTGATTGATAGGTGCAACAGAATATCTAATAGGTGGGGTGGGTTTGCTAGTTATTCCCACCCCTCTCTGCTGGAAGGAGAGAGGAAGGACAAGCAGGCAGGGGCGGGAATAACTATCAAAACCCACCCCACCTATTAGATATTCCATTGCACCTATCAATCAAAAAACCGTGCATTTCACAAACTTTACTTGCCTGTATTTCAGAAAGTATACATCCGATCTCACAACTAAAGGTATGTATAGAATCAGCATGATAGTGCCAGTATAGCACTTGCTTTGGTTAATATAGGAAAATCCTGGTGGCTGGTCCTCTTTAACTATATTGGGTCAGTCGGGTAACTGTTTTGCTAAGACTCTGTTCACACGAGCCTTATAATTTTGCTATTCTGCTCTGTCACAAGAGTGGGAGAATATAATTCAAACCTGGTGCCAGATCCCTTAAACGTTGGGCACCAATGCCCTTAGATGTACCTTATTGACTTTAACAAGGGGGTCATAAGTTTTACATTTTCAACAAAATTTCCAGAGACACCAACGCAAATGTGAACACAGCCTTACCAGATGGAATAACTCTGGATGTTATGCTATGCTGACCTTCAAAAAAAAAAACAGAAATGTGACAGAAAAGAACAGACGCAAATGGGAACCAATCCGTCATAATTTGCAGAAAGAATAGCAGAGCTCGCAGCTCTATTCTTCCTGTTAAAACAACAGATACCACAATGGAACCTAAAGTACCCGGCACTAGCATGGCTTTCATTATTAACGAAAATCGTGATGCCATTAGAAACAAAGCAACAGGTAGCAAAAGAGGAAAGAATAACAGATAATGTCAAAGAACAGCATAATATCACATCTCCAAAACATCACGGTTCTGTTTTATCAGAATTCTGTTATATTATTTGTATTGTTAAAGTGACGCTTTAAATCTAACCCCCCTGCCCACAGTCATATACTCACCTTCTGGCACCTTCACCCCCTATTGCCACTGCTCCAGTCGATCTCGGTGACTTGTGACCTGCCCACAACTCCAGTGTTTCATGGAGCGCAAAAAAAGTCACAAATCAATACAAGTCTATGAGAGCCTCTTTCTGTCCTCATTCTGCCTCTTATAGAGATATATTAAGCACTTGTGATGTCACTTCTGACTTCCGGCTATTGAGAAGTTACTGTCACCAAGATGGCACCATGGGACCAGAGCAGCATCAGTAAACAGTGAAGACGACCGAAGGTGAGTATATGACAATGGGCAGGGGGCTTAAGCGGCTTTACACGCTACGATATCGCTAATGCGAAGTCGTTGGGGTTACGGAATTTGTGACACACATTTGGCCGCATTAGCGATGCTGTTGCGTGTGACACCTATGAGCGATTTTGCATCGTCGCAAAAACGTGCAAAAATGCTCATCGGTGACATGGGGATCCATTCTCGAATATCGTTGGACCTGCAGGTACGAAGTAGTTTGTTGCTCCTGCGGCAGCACACATCGCTCCATGTGACGCCGCAGGAACGAGGAACCTCTCCTTACCTGCCGCCGGCCCCAATGAGGAAGGATGGAGGTGGGCGGGATGTTACGTCCCGCTCATCTCCGCCCCTCCGCTTCTATTGGGCGGCCGCTCAGTGACGTTGCTGTGACACCGCACGGACCGCCCCCTTAGAAAGGAGGTGGTTCACCGGTCACAGCGACGTCACAGGGAAGGTAAGTATGAGTGATGGGTCCGGCCGATGCTGTGCGACACGGGCAGCGATTTGCCCGTGTCGCACAACCGATGGGCGCGGGAACGCACGCTAGCAATATCGGTACCGATATCGCAGCGTGTAAAGCGGCCTTTACATTTAAAGCGCCACTACAGCGATAAAAAACCCCCCGCTGGACTGGTGCTCTAAATGTTTTCAAAATGTTTGGGGTCAATTATATGTCAGGCAGATCTGTCAGCAGCATCCATTAGGACTCAATGTAAAATAGATAAAAATAAATATACTATATCCTGGATAATGGGATGTATAACAAAAAAATAAAAACTGGTATGGAAATGTTTAGAGCCGCAGGGCAATAATCATGGGCGAGGTGTTGATTTCTGATGCCCAGGCATAATACATGAAAAATGCAGTCCTGGCTGGGTGTGTGGACTTTTGCTTTGTAAGCAGTATGCCCATTTAGACCGCATGGTGCTGATAGTTTTGGCTGGCGAAGACCAGTTGACAACTCGTACTGACAAGGAGACCACCAGTTCAGTTTAAACAACGGGACTTTACTTAATTGTTCCTCTTCATCACCTACTTACACAAGCGCGCAAATAACTTCCAGCATGTTTCAGCTCTACAGAGAATATTCAGACACTTTCAGTTTCCTCTGGATTGTTTCAGGTCTTACTGGTCCTGTGAGTCCCAGCACAATCCAGCCTAGTGCTACAGTCCAGTTTGTGATAGTCACTTTCCCGTTTCGCAGCTTCACATCTATTCTCTTCGTAGAGGAGGGAGTTTGCTAGTTGAGCTAGAGTAAAGTACTTAACTCTCAGACACTTAGGGGTACTTTGCACGCTGCGAGATCGCTAGCCGATGCTAGCAATGCTGAGCGCGATAGTCCCCGCCCCCGTCGCAGATGCGATATCTTGTGACTGCTGCCGTAGCGAACATTATCGCTACGGCAGCTTCACATGCACTTACCTGCCCTGCGACGTCACTCTGGCCGGCGACCCGCCTCCTTCCTAAGGGGGCGGGTTGTGTGGCGTCACAGCGACGTCACACGGCAGGCGGCCAATAGAAGCGGAGGGGCGGAGATGAGCGGGACGTAAACATCCCGCCCACCTCCTTCCTTCCTCATTGCAGGCAGGACGCAGGTAAGGAGATCTTCCTCGCTCCTGCGGCTTCATACACAGCGATGTGTGCTGCCGCAGGAACGAGGAACAACATTGTACCTGTCGCTGCAGCGAAATTATGGAAATGACCGACACTACACAGATCACCGACCGATTTTCGATGCTTTTGCGATCGTTTATCGGTGCTTCTAGGCTTTACACGTTGCGACGTCGTTACCGGCGCCGGATGTGCGTTACTTTCGATTGGACGCCGACAAGATCGCAGTGGCGATGTCACAACATGCAAAGTACCCCTTAGGGAGACATTGCCCGAGAAAATCAACTTTGCTCACTCATCAGTCGGTCTTGGCCCATTACATTTAAGCTGTAAATAACTTGCGACCCTGCTGTTACAGTTCCATCTTCTGGACCCGTCTGCCTTAGGGCCACTCCGTCGGCTTGCTGGTCTTTAGACTATACATAGTCCTGTGCTCTGTGTCTCAGTCACCACTTCACGATCCCCCTATCTCAGCTCCGGTCTCCTTTTTCCTTCTCTTGCCACAGGTCACCCACTACAGGCAGCCTTGACGACCTTCAGACTATACATCTGCTCCTGTCACACATTGGGTCTTCACTTACTTTCTAGTAGGAAACCGTCTGCTTCCCAATGAACAAACTCCTCCCATTGTGGGCTTGTCCCAATATTTAATTACGTCTTACCCTATGGTCAGACAACCACATGTAATAGTGCTATACAATATACATGAAAAAAGAGTACTAATCATCATGGTGGATATGGACTAACCATATATTACATAATCACTAGGGATGATCGAATACCGCAAATATTCGCAATATTGGATGCACAATTTAAGTCTATGGGAAACCCGAATAGTTGCCGAATAGCAACTATTCAGGCTTCCAATAGACTTACATTGCGCATCGAATATTCGCATAGTGGCAAACTATTTGTCAGATATTCGCGAAGCCGAATATTGCTAAATATTTGTGATATTCGATCATCCTTAATAATCACCCATTCATTAATAAAACATGACATAATACTACACTATGTGCTGGTACACCAGTGTTTCAGCATGCAAACCTCTGGCAAGAAGCTGTGCAACCCTTCTGTACCACAATATATAAATGTAAAAAACCTTAGATGACCTATTAGTACCTACTAGTTCTATCTTTATTGACTGTTATATTTATATGTAATATACATATATGTAATATTTATTATTTTTAGAATATTTTTCACCTAAAATCACCCATTTTCATACTTTGTTGGAGATATCTTCTTTGGCATGAAAGTTCTCTCCAAAAATGTCTACGTTGCGTTAGCCTTAAATACCCATATCCCTCAGTGACATTGATTATCATAATTATGTTCCCTTGATATTTATGAATCCGTAATGAATTCACTGACAAAGAATTATTGAGACATCAAACTGTATTATCATAATTAAACCTTTCTGGGCGGGACTGGGCAAGAATTTTTTTTCGGATATGGCCGGATATAAAGCTCTCTCTTATCAACCATCTTAAAATAGATACTGGTACATTTTACATTGCTCATGGTGTTTCATGGATTGAAGAAGTGTTTTGTTAGCTATATGCCTCCAAGGATTGCTTCATTTTACATAGAGCAGAATACGTAATTGACCTTCAAACCTAAACACAAATAATGTATTCCTCTGGAAAAAAAATTGCATTTGTACGATATGATAATTCTCAGCTTTGAAGATATTGCAATTGTCAGAAGGAATGAGAGTATTAGGGGTTTCCTGTTGATTTTTATATTGTAATTTTTCTGCTTATTCAATTTAAGCCACAGATTTCATGCCGTGATATTTGGGTCTATTTTATAGCTTTTTGCTCAATTTATCTTGCATTGAATCAACAATTTGGCCTTCAGACTCAGTTTGAGGTATAAATTCTAGAAGTAAAAAGAAGTCGCTCATTCTATTTATTAAATTGAAATGGAACTATCCTTAAACAATCCGGGTTGGATGCTTACTTCTCACAATGTCAATTTTTGGTATTTTTGTATTCTGAAGAACCTTTGAGATCTACTTTACATTATAAAGAAATCTACTTTCTAAAAATACCTGGCATGGCTTCTCTCGCCCTTGGCAATTAGGAGTAACTTCAAGGTCAAACAGCATTAAAGAGGTTGTCCACTACTTTTACATTGATGGTCTATCTTTAGGATAGGTCTTCAAGGTCTGATTGACTTTAATCCGACACCCCCCACCCCCACCGATCAGCTGTTCTCGGTCCCGGCAGCGGCAGCAGCAAGCAGCCAGAAATGTTCAGTTCCGAAGCTGCCCCATCTTCTGATAGTAGCCGCGGCCGGGTATTGTACATCCACCTTTCATTCAGATTAACAGGAGGCGGATGTGCAGTAACTGGCCGCAGCCACAATCAGGAGATGGAATAGCTCCGGAACTGAGCATTTCCGACTGCCTACCGCTGCCGCCGTTGGGACCGAAAACAGCTGATCGGCAGCAGTGCTGGGTGTTGGACCCTGGCCGATCAGACATTGATGACCTATCCTAAGTGGTTGGGTAGTTCATGCTTTTCCCCCTGTGTGTCCTCCTTTTGTCTTCTATAGTTGTTTAGTAGGGTTGATGAAGACCTCATCCCATCCGTTCCCTATTTAGGGTCCAGCACTAGGGATACCTAGGGTAAGGTATTCGGCTTGGCGCATAGATGTGGAACCTATCTAGGATGGTGAGGGAACCCAGGGACCAGCAGTAGGTTTGGTCAGTGGTCACCATATTCCCTTTCCCTACACATAAGGTTTCTCTTTGCTGTTCGCTTATTACCTCCCCGTATCTACCATGACATTGACTCATCACAGTGGACAATGTGTGCACTAGGAGGATTCACAAGTCTGCAGTCGCACAGAGCGAATGCAGACTATTCATTTTAGACTGGACAAACCCTTTAAGGCAACAATAAATTATATCCTTCAAAGAACTTGTAATCACAGAAAACATGCAGAGAGGAAACTAGAGCCTCATATCAACAATATTCTTTAAAAAGTACTATAGGAGTCCATAAAATAACTTTCCCAGAATGAACAGACCAAAATTAAATTAAAAGAACGGGTCAACATTGTTAGCTGCAGAAACCAGATCGAGTATAATCAGAGAAATAAAGCGATCTTTGGATTCTCATTCTGAAGGTCAGAACTAATTGAGCTCTGTGAAAATTACATTTCAGGGACCATTGAGTCCCAAGAGTTAACGTAGTTGTAAGATCCAAGAATGTTGGATGGGTTTTTGAAGTTGAATATTGAAAGTTCAAATGTGAAGACAAAGACGCTTTAACTATTGATATTACCCAAGGATGACTGGAGTATTATGCCATGATGAAGACTATTAGAAAATCAAGATGCTGATTGTTGGCATGTAGGGATTACGGTTGTTGTAATAATGATGACGTTGATGGGATAAAGTTAGTTAGAAAAGGGATTATTAATATGACTGTGTTGAAAGTAATAATGTCTTTGTTGATACTTATGACAATTTTTTGATGATGTTGCTATTTATGATGTTGCCCTCTCAGAATCTTCTTGACTTGTACGAAATAGATCTTGCCATAGACCTTTCAGATTATGGACACTGCAAAGCTTTTCTGCACAAAACCGAACCTTCTTATTCTGGACACTAACGAGCTTTTCCGCTCAAAACCGAACCTTCTTATTCCGGACACTAACGAGCTTTTCCGCACAAAACCGAACCTTCTTATTCCGGACACCGACGACCTTTTCTGCACAAAACGGAACCTTCAGATACCCGAAACTGCCAAGTTCTTCTGCCCAAAACTGAACATCTTAAGAAGAAATATTTTATTGTGACGCTTAAAGATTGTCAGAGGAAAAAATCATTCCGATCAGTACAACCTCATTTGTCTGTTACCGGACATGATAAATTTTTAGTTGATTATTTTTCAAATCTTTCTTTCTTTGAATAACAGCACATTCCCAAATATGATATTTGAACAATGGAAAGCAAACACTGACTATAAATTGGAAATTAGTGGCTTCTCATCATTAACCCATTATAGGTCTAACCATGGCAGTTGTGTTGACTAAAAAAAAAAAAGAAAAAGGGTTATCTACATCTTCAGAAAGTTGAGTTGGATATGTAAGATTTGATTTCAAACAAACAAGTCATATTTTTTTTAAAAAAAAGTTGTTTGAAATTTTAAAAAAAGTAAAAAAAATAATTAATATATATCACCACACGGGCTGTCTCTGGGATTGAGCCCCACTGACGCAAAGAGAGCTGAACTTTAATACCAGACATGACCCATGGACATGATTAGCGTTGTTTCATGAACAAAAAAGTCATGTTTTTGTTACCTTTTTAAAAAGGACCTTTCACCAGATACCTCTTCCTGACACACAATGTAATAGTGGCGGCAGAGCAGAATAAAAATTATTATTTTTCTTTAATATTGTAAGTCAAATTTATGTGTGAGATAGCTAAGATGATTGTCTATAAAATGAAGATTGTCTCGCACTCAAAGCTGTAGTAGATGGTGAGATATGGAGCCTGAAAGTCACAAGTTCAAAACATTGTTACCCTTTTGCTCATCAGTGTATTGTACATCTCCTATTCTGGTATATATGCTCCCCTCCTGGTATATATGCCCCCCTTCCTGGGTCCATCCTAGTTTATATGTCCCCCGTCCATATATATATATATATATATATATATATATATATATATATATATATATATACATTATACACACACATTGGTATCCTTTTGCTCATCAGTGTATTGTACATCTCCCATTCTGGTATATATGAGCCCCTCCTGGTATATAAGCCCCCCTTCCCTAGTTTATATGTCCCCCAGATATATATATATATATATATATATATATATATATATATATATATATATATATATACACACACTATACACATACATTATTATCCTTTTGCTTGTCAGTGTCTGATTACTGACACCTTTGAGCTCCCAACTCCATCAGGAAGTGTGGGAAGAGGTGCAGCACAGCAGCGCTTACAATGCTATGAGAGGAGAAAAGCTGATAGAAGGGCTTGTAATGTAAAACAGCTAAACTAAACTCAGCTTTTCTGCCCCTCCTCCCACTCTTAATGCTGTGGCCCTATCTGAAAGATGTTAGTCATCTGTGGTCCACCTACAGCACTTTCTAATGATGCATGTTGTTACAGAAGAAGATCAAGTCTGTCTATGATTACATCTCATACAGGAGTAGCCTGCTCTCAGCTATTGTGCAGGAGTGTTCTTTTTCTCCTCTTTGTTGCTGGCTGCTTATGATTGGTCAACCTCATACAGGAGGAAAAGTACACGCCCCCAGTGAAAATTCTCTGATAAAGCCCTCTTGGACTTAAGTAGAATTAACTCATTAGGTGTCAATACTTTGAATAATAATATTTCCTTAACGAGGCAACATAATAAATACAAATAATTAATTCTACTCAGCAGCCACTATGACATCGTATGTCCAGTTTAACATGACAAATTTGGTGAAAGGTCCCTTTCAAGCATATCCAATGGATTAAAAAAATGTTTTATTATTTCTGTATGATAATTTTTGTTATTATACATAGGTGCAGAATAACCCTTCATTAACCTGTAAATTTGGAAGATATCTTTCCCCATATTTAGCCAATACTAGATTTCCAGACTTGCGGCTCACTTTCCGTAGCTTGGTGCTTACTTAACCGTTTGATTTACAGAACATGCTGACTTTATAGAGAACATTTTACTGACTTCATATAAACCACAAACTGAGATCTCCACACTTAAGGTTCTATACCAATAAATGAAAAACACATTCCTTCCCAGGGGACGTCCCTAAAAATGCCAGCATTACATAAGGCAGTTCTAAAAAATTCCAGGGCAGTAAGTAACATTTGCTTTTTTTCCCTTTACCAAATACTTTTATGAATAATTAAAGATTAAATATTGAACGACAAATACAGACTATAAATGGATCTGGTGCCCTGTAATCAGGATCTGACGTTCCTCCGATACATCAAGGTCCTGCACTTAACCAGTTTGAAAATTCACTATGCAGCGCAAGCTAATACTTTTTTCTATCTCCTGGGGAAGATATAAAATATGAAGATGTCAGAGATATGGAATAAAAAGGACACGCTGGGAGCCTGTGAATTCAGAATAAAATAAAGATATTCTACACCTCATAAACACTTGGCCAGGGGCCTTACTGTTTATCTGTGTTCAGGGAGACATTTATAGCCTTGTATATATAGGATTTCCCTTTTGCCACAGTTCTGCGGGTCTTATATATACTCTTTACTGGAGGAACATTATAAGATGTAGGTCAGATGGACCATAATAGGGATAACTAGTTTTAGCATCTTCCTATAATTGTAGGAAATAGATTTCTTTGGGTGAAATTGTTCCAAGGAGCAAAAAAATTGACATTAAGACGATTCTTGTTGTCTTATTAGACAATTCTGTTATAAATTTTTTTATATTACGAAAGCAGGTACAAAAATATCCTACGGTAGAACGCCATGCACCATGTAACACCACATTTTCCCTTTAATGGACGCTCAGCTTCTTCTGGTGATGATAACTGGTTCCCAGGAGTTTTACCATATTGGCTTTGCTTTAGAAAGAATCTGTCACCAGATATTTATTAGCCCATCTGAAAGCAGAGACTCCGATTTCAGAAATGTATGACTTACTAGGCTGCTTGCTGCAGTTTTGATAAAATTCCTATTTTATCATCTTCAGATCTACCAGTTCCCTGAATGCTGAACTCTGTATAACCCCGCCCACACCACTGATTAGCAGCTTTCTATGTTCACTGTGCATAGGCAGAAAGTGGCCAATCAGTGGTGTGGGCGGGATTATACAGAGCTCATTAATATGGAGAACTTTTTGTCACGAGGTTTTATAGTCCTCTACTGATAATCTACTGCCAACAAAACAGTATTTTTAACAAAACTAAACCAGACTCGGTATGGTGCATGAAGGGTTAATTCCGCACTGCCATGAATAAGAGGAAACTCCAGGAAAAATTGTTGGTGACTTTAATAACAATGCGTTTTGGAGATGTTTTTCTCCTTCATTAGGTCAAAATCACATGGAGATGTCTTTCTCCATCATCAGCTCAAAATCACATGCAAATATTTTTCTCCTTCATCAACTCAAAATCACGTGGAGATGTCTTAATCCTTCTTCAGATTAAAATCACATGGAGATGTCTTTCTCCTTTATTAGGTCAAAATCACATGGAAATTTCTTAATCCTTCTTCAGGTAGAAATCACATGGAGATGTCTTTTTCCTTTATCATGTCAAAATTACATGGAGATGTCTTTCTCCTTCGTCAGGTAGAAATCCCATGGAGATGTCTTTCTCCTTCGTCAGGTAGAAATTACATGGAGATGTCTTTCTCCTTCGTCAGGTAGAAATCCCATGGAGATGTCTTTCTCCTTCGTCAGGTAGAAATCACATGGAGATGTGTTTCTCCTTCATCAGGTAGAAATCACATGGAGATGTCTTTCTCCTTCGTCAGGTAGAAATCACATGGAGATGTCTTTCTCCTTCATCAGGTAGAAATCACATGGAGATGTCTTTCTCCTTCATCAGGTAGAAATCACATGGAGATGTCTTTCTCCTTCGTCAGGTAGAAATCACATGGAGATGTCTTTCTCCTTCCTCAGGTAGAAATCACATGGAGATGTCTTTCTCCTTCGTCAGGTAGAAATCACATGGAGATGTCTTTCTCCTTCATCAGGTAGAAATCCCATGGAGATGTCTTTTTCCTTTATCATGTCAAAATTACATGGAGATGTCTTTCTCCTTCGTCAGGTAGAAATCCCATGGAGATGTCTTTCTCCTTCGTCAGGTAGAAATCACATGGAGATGTCTTTCTCCTTCGTCAGGTAGAAATCCCATGGAGATGTCTTTCTCCTTCGTCAGGTAGAAATTACATGGAGATGTCTTTCTCCTTCGTCAGGTAGAAATCCCATGGAGATGTCTTTCTCCTTCGTCAGGTAGAAATCACATGGAGATGTCTTTCTCCTTCGTCAGGTAGAAATCACATGGAGATGTCTTTCTCCTTCATCAGGTAGAAATCACATGGAGATGTCTTTCTCCTTCGTCAGGTAGAAATCACATGGAGATGTCTTTCTCCTTCCTCAGGTAGAAATCCCATAGAGATGTCTTTCTCCTTCGTCAGGTAGAAATCACATGGAGATGTCTTTCTCCTTCATCAGGTAGAAATCACATGGAGATGTCTTTCTCCTTCGTCAGGTAGAAATCACATGGAGATGTCTTTCTCCTTCATCAGGTAGAAATCACATGGAGATGTCTTAATCCTTCATTGGATAAAAAAAAAAATCACATGGAGATGTCTTTCTACATCAGGTCAATATCCCATGGAGATGTCTTTTTCCTTATAAGGTCAATATCACATAGAGATGTCTTTCTCCTTCATCAGGTCAATATCACATGGAGATGCCTTTCTCCTTCATCAGGTGTATATCACATGGAGATGTCCTTCCCTTCTCTTTCATTAGGTCAAAATCACATGGAGATGTCTTAATCCTTCATCGGGTCAAAAAAAAATCACATGGAGATGTCTTTCTCCATCAGGTCAAGATCACATGGATATGTCTTTCTCCATCAGGTCAAGATCCCATGGAGATGTCTTTCTCCATCAGGTCGAAATCACATGTGATTTTAACCTGATGAAGGAGAAAGACATCTCCGAAATGCGTTGTTATAAAATCACCATAAATTTTTCTTGGACTTTCCTCTTATTCACAGCAGTGCAGCATTATCCCTTCCTGCACCATCCCGCATCTATTTCCAGATCGGTCTGAAGCAGCTTTGTTATACACCAGTATAGTGGTTGTGACTGCCACAACCCGTCAAGGTGCGCCTCTCTCATTGTTTTTACTCTTATCTCTCACCTGGATAAGACCCTGATTGCGCTCCTCTGTCTTCCAGCCTTTAATACAGAACAAATATAAAGCAAGCAGTCCAGTAAGTGACACATTGCTGGATTCAGGGTCTCTGTCTCTACATCATGCTTAATCCATGAGTGCAGATCCGGACAGTGCATAATAAGACACCATAACCTCGGTCCAAAGAAAGATCACAAACCAAAAGTATTTTACCAATTTATGCAAGTGGTTTTATTACATCAACAAATAGTGGATAAAAATGTGCACATATTAACCACAAAAAATCTTAATTAACCCAACTCATGTTTCACCTATATAAGCTTCATCTGCGAGACACCATATACACGCTTTTGGTTCGAACGTTAAGTTGCAAAAATGTTAACAAAAAAAAATGTAAACCATATGCTTGGTTAGACATTGCCTCTGTAGATTTCTAAACATCAGTTATGTAGTGATGGTAATCAAGGTTTCTCTGCACTTCTCTCCGTCTTCATATAGACATCACCTCTGTCAAAGGAAGGATCACAAATCAAGAGCATTTTACCAGTTTCAGAAACCCCAAGTTGTTTTATTATATCCACACATAGTGGATACAAATGTGCACATATTAACCACAAAAAAACTTAATCAACCCAAATCATGTTTCGCCTATATAAGCTTCATCTGCGGCACCCCATATACATGCTTTCTGTTCGAAAGTTGAGTTGCAAAACTGTTGGCTACATATTGTCTCTGTGGATATCTAAACATCAGTTGTGTAGTAATGGTAATCTATGTTTCCCTGCACTTCTCTCCATCTTCATATAGACACATCACCTCTGTCTAAGAAAGGATCACAAACTAAGAGTATTTTGCCAGTTTCAGCTCAAGTCATTTTATTACATCTACAAATAGTGGATGAAAATTTACACATTTTAACCACAAAAAATAACTAACCCAACTCATGTTTCGCCTATATAAGCTTCATCTGCGGCCCACCATATACATGCTTTTGGATGAAAAAAATGTAAACCATGTGTTTGTGAAAATCCAAGAAAGGATAATGAGAAGCCCGAGGAAATTGCCTTGAAAAATATCTTAGCACATCTCCAAAATAACATTATTATTGCATTTAATTTATTATTTTTATTTCTAGTTCTTTTCCACACTCTCCAGATTTCCAATAAAAGTCATCTGATAGTATTATTAAACTCGTTTTATATATTCCAAAGTAGCTAACCTACCAGAACAAAAATGTGCTTATTTTTAGATTACAACAATTCCGAAAATAAAATAAAAAAATCTCAGAGAATAAGTGTAAGTCATTTCCCCGTCTTTGTTGGAGAATAAAACATTGTACTGTGAAGGGAAAAAAAAAAAAGATTTTGCGGTGTTAGAAGCAAAGAAATGGCTTGTTCAAATTGATTTCTGAAGATATTACAAGCAGAATTAATACAAGGATGTATTTTAATGCCAAAGCTAAAAAAAAAGTGAATTTGGATAGAAACAGTAATTCAAGTTTTATGTAGAGTACAGCCCTAAAAAGGTGCAAGATTACAATCTGGAGTGTTTGAATCCGGCTAAGAGAATGGACAGAAATATACAGTGAAGATGCTGGCTAGGAAATTCAATTTCTTTTCTACACTGGAAAACACATAACCCCGGTGTACAAAAAATGTATTCTATTAATATTTCCTTCCTCACTTTTCATTCTGCATTGAGAATATGCGGCTGCTGTCTTACCCATAACAGGATAGAAATCATAAAATGCTCTACCTAGATCTTTTTATTTTTTTGTAAGAGGATTTCAGTTTAGGTTTTAAAACTGTAGATTGATCACAGAGGAGGCCATTATGGGTAAATGGAACTAAAAAATATGCTACTACTACTATGACTAATATTACTAATCATGTAATACTGCCCTGTATATAAAATAATATACTGTAACTACTATAATACTGCTCCAGTGTACTAGAATATAACTACTATAATACAGCTACCTATGTACAAGAATATAAGTACTATAATACTGCCCCTATGTACAAGAATATAACTACTATAATACTGCCCCTATGTACAAGAATATAACTACTATAATATTGCTCCTATGTACAAGAATATAACTACTATAATACTGCCCCCTATGTACAAGAATATAACTACTATAATATTGCTCCTATGTACAAGAATATAACTACTATAATACTGCTCCTATGTACAAGAATATAACTAATATAATATTGCTCCTATGTACAAGAACATAACTACTATAGTACTGCCCCTATGTACAAGAATATAACTACTATAATACTGCCCCTATGTACAAGAATATAACTACTATAGTACTGCCCCTATAAACAAGAATATAACTACTATAATACTAATCCTATGTACTGTAATATAACTACTATAATACTGCCCCCTATATACAAGAATATAACTACTATAATACTGCCCCCTATGTACAAGAATATAACTACTATAATACTGCTCCTATGTACAAGAATATAACTACTATAATACTGCCTCTTATATATAAGAATATAACTACTATAATACTGCTCCTATGTACAGGAATATAACTACTATAATACTGCCCCTATGTACAAGAATATAACTACTATAATACTGCTCCTATGTACAAGAATATAACTACTATAATACTGCTCCTATGTAAAAGAATATAACTACTATAATACTGCTCCTATGTATAGGAATATAACTAATATAATACTGCCTTGTGTACAAAAATGCACTTGCTATAATACTGGATGTAAAACTGAGCTGATTGTTGAATTTTTGACACTTCTTAACTCTAATTTGTCTTTGAAATGTCCAATTTTATCCTTTGAGTCTAAATATTTTTACCAAGAGACTGTGTGATGTTCTGCTAGCAGGGCAGGGTGTTTGCAACATTGCATGCAAATACCTAATTAATGATTGCTAATCACCATTTTTTACCACATATGTCATCCTCTTCCTTGTGTTGTCTCCACTGAACGCCACTAAGGATTGAACACCTCTTGTTGAGTTTGCACTAATTGATGCTTTGATGCCATCATCTGCAGACCGAGCACAATGCTCCCAGAGTCATCTTTCAGGCAAATGTGCTATGTAACTATCTTCCATGAGGGACGTCCTCAGTCTCTGACAGCTGGTGGAATTTTCCAAAATGCAGCTGTTTACATAGACTCCGAACAGGTACACGCGCACCATAAGAGTCAGGAAGCGGTGAAATACAAGAAAATATTTCCATTGAGGAGGCATCATAAACCTCAAAAGAAAAGCCTGAGTGGTTTAAAATGTCAATAAAACCTTGAGATGGAAATGTTTTTCTCTGTCACTGCAATTTTATTTCTTATGGTGATATATTGTATGTATCTGAGGCCGTCCTCTGGATTGTCAAGAAGCGATAGAGTCAGATGAAAGCATGGCGGTGATGTAATGAAATAAATATGTAGAGACTGGGAGATTCTGTAGATCAACATGAGAAATAGATACAGAAATAGATATGAGAAAGATCGATAGATGGGAAATTACTAAAAAGGAAAGAAGGAAAGACGGAGAGGTGGAAGGAAGGAAAGATTGATGGACGAAGGAAGGAACAAGGAAAGAAGAATTAACTATATCAAATATGAAGAGAAAGAAATAGATAAATTGAGAGCTAGCTAGATAGATAGATAGATAGATATTGTTTATAGTGATCATTAAGAAAGAGAAAAGAGTCAGAAAGAACAAAAGAGCAAAAGAGAGAAAGAAAGAAAGAAAGAGGAAGAAAGAAAGGAAGGAAGGAAGAAAGAAAGAAAGAAAGGAAGAAAGACAGGAAGGAAGAAAGAAAGAAGAAGAAAGGAAGGAAGGAAGTAAGACAGGAAGAAAAAACAAAATAAAGGAAGAAAGAAGGAAAGAAAGAAAGAGAAAGAAAGAAAGTAGAAAGAGAAAAAAAGAAATGACAAGAGGGAGTAAAAGAAAGGAAAGAAAGAAAGAAAAAAGAAAGAAATAGAAAAAAGATAGAAAGGTAGATGAAGGACAAAAGAAAAATGACAAAGTAAGAAAGAGCAAGAAAAAGTAAGAAGAAAGAAAGTGAGAAAGAGAAAGAAAGATGAAAAAAAGATAGAAATGTAGAAAGAAACACAAGTAGAAAGAAAGAACAAGAGAAAGAGTAAAAAGAAGGAAGGAAGAAAGAAAGAGAGAGTAAGAAAAAAAAGAAAGTAAAAGAAAGACAGATAGATAAAGAACAAAAGAAAGAGTAAGACGAAGAGTAAGACGAAGAAAATAAAAAAAAATAAAGGATGATAAAAAAAAGAGTAGATAGATAGAGGGATAGATAGATAGATAGATAGATAGAGGGATAGATAGATAGATAGATAGATAGAAAGATAAATAGATAGAGGGATAGATAGATAGATAATAGATAGATAGATAGATAGATAGATAGATAGATAGATAGATAGATAGAAAGAGGGATAGATAATAGCTAGATAGATAGAGGGATATATAATAGATAGATAGATAGATAGAGGGATGGATAGATAGATAAATAGATGATAGATAGATAGATAGATACAAGGATGGACAAATAAATAAATAGATGATAGATAGATAGATAGATAGATAGATAGACAGAGGGATAGATAGATAGATAGATAGATAGATAGAGGGATAGATAGATAGATAGATAGATAGAGGGATAGATAGATAGATAGATAGATAGAGGGATAGATAGATAGATAGATAGATAGATAGAGGGATAGATAGATAGATAGATAGATAGATAGAGGGATAGATAGATAGATAGAGGGATAGATAGATAGATAGATAGATAGAGGGATAGATAGATAGATGGATAGATAGATAGATAAATAGATGATAGATAGATAGATTCAGTAGATAGAGGGATAGATAGATAGATGGATAGATAGATAGATAAATAGATGATAGATAGATAGATACAGTAGATAGATGGATAGATAGATAGATAGATGAATAGATGATAGATAGATAGATAGATAGATAGATAGATAGATACAGTAGATAGATGGATATGTTATTTTTGAAAACAAAGAATGACGTGAATTTCTACTTGTGTACTTTCAGGATACATTAAATTCTATTACCTTGTCTGAATATGTCTATGCAGGGTTTAGCCGTGTTTTTGGCAATTCTGCTATAATTTGATTCTTCTTCTGAACTTCTATATTTATTTCTAGAACTATAGTTTATGTATGTATGGAGGGAGGAAGCTAGGAATTGCCATCAAATCAAAATTGTAATTAATGTTTAAGAAGAAGACAAACAATACTAATCTGGACCAACTCCATGACCAGGCAAGCTTAAAATCCATGTGTAAGCTGGTTTGAATCACAGAAATACACTGCAAACAGGGATGTTAGCCACACACAGGATTTGCTCAGGAGGCGACACAGACAGAAGTGGCCCCTGTGCAAGCACAGTATATAGAATATGCGCCCTTTTAAGCCCAAAAGATCATCATAATGCACAATCTCATCTGCCTTGGAGGTAAAAGCCGCGCCCTTACTTCTTGTTCACCTGTGTGACCGCTCAGGTTGCACCAATGTTATGTCCGCCCCCTGGATTTATAATAAATGAGAAGGCAGCAATTAGTCTATGAAGCCTAAAGAAGAAGGGCCTTGTTCTAACTAATAATTTAGTTGACAGAATCTCTACTTCTCATATTGTATTATCCATTTCCATATATTATTCTTGAGGTGTCGGTGTTTACTCCTGTTGCCATCATCTGAGATAAATGATATAATTTTAGATGCCAGCAGTCACCACTAGAGGGAGCTTAGGAGCTTACTGTTTTATTTCAGTCTGCACTGCAGCCTCTGTCCTAATTTCGAAACAAAGGATCATCATAGACGTCCGTTTTAGAGGCTGAGCCAAACCATTCTCTGCTGAGCATGTGTCAGTTGTCAATTCCGATGTATACTCAGTACAAGCTCCCATGTCACTGTGGAAAATTCCTTTTCAATGCACAGTGACAGTGCACTCCTTCACCAGCTCTAATGAGAAGTGACGAGGCAGCAAGAGAGCGAACTGTCAGTGTGCATTGTAAGGAAAGAACACAATGAGCAGAGACCAAACACCACACAGTACTCTGAGAGTAATGCATGCTCTTCATTTATTACTTAGCACAGAATGACAAGCAACAGCACCATGGAAGATATTATACAGCACAGTTGAGCTGTATGCATGTGAATCAGCTCTGGGGTTATGTAAAACACTTTTCCTCTGCCTGTTTCTTCTCCCTGCTCGCCGTCTCCTTCTTCCTTAGAATATAATGGGGGGCCACAGTGAGCCTGTGATCAGTCTTGTCTGAGTAAGATAGATTTGATCTATTTTTCTTTTTTCCAGAGCAGATGAGTTCACGAGTCAGGGGGAGGGGAAGGAGTGGCTCATCAGTGGGGAAGATAGATTTCTGTGGTTATATTATATATATTACAAAGCTTCTTATAATCACTTCTACTATTGATGTATGCAAACTGTATCAAAAGTACAGTTTAATTTTAAGCTATGTCCCCAGAAATGCCATATAGATGAATAGTAATGCCAACTTTTGTGGATGAGTTACCAAACCCTATGACTTCATGACTTCTGTGTTCAGTTTGAGGAATAGCCCAAGTAAAAATCAGTGTAGCGATTTCTGTGGGATCCACAAATATGGGCAGAATGCTGTCACTTGACCCTGTGTGGTACCTTAGAAGGGAGCAAGCTACATGGGGAGGTGGTTATAGACTTGTCTGAGTCATGGAATTATCCATAGCCCTAGAACTGCACATTGAGGAGCGATGGCAAGACATGTAACAACTAGTGATGGGCGAATAACAACTGTTCGTGTTTCACTTTTTGTAACAAATCCTAAAGTACTATTCTGGTCTTCATCGTGAATAACGAATCTAATACAAGTCAATGGGGACACAAAAGCTTTTCTTGCTGTGATGAATACTGGAATATTATTGAATGTTCTCAGTGAGAGGAACAAAATTATAATCTTGTGATACCTTTTAATGGCTAACTAAAAAAAAAATAAAATGATGTTACAAAGCAAGCTTTCGAGACATCTCAGGTCCCTTTATCAGGCATGGTATGACAAAACCAAAACCTTTTCACTTGAATACTGCAATAGTACTCGGTATTTGGTAAGCATTATCTGATCACTAATAGTTATTTGTAGCTCCAGCATCCATTACCTGACATACCCCCCTCCCTGGCCAGGTTGCTTCCTCAGCCACTGCCCTGTGTCCACCTACATGTGCTCCTGCTTCCTCCTCCTGTGCATGCAGCTAAGGCCTCCCGGGAGAATGCATAGGGCACACGTGTGCTAAAGGGTCAGCGTTCTATTTCCAGATAATACCTCTTAGCCTATGGCTGAGAGGCACTATGTATTTAAGGCACCCTCCCAGTAGGGGAGGTGCCTGCACAATATTCTTAGTTGGTTTAGCTACCAGTCTACTAGCTAGTTGTCAGGTTCAATTATCCCTGTGTCACCTGTACCTGCCTTCCCATACCTATCTGTCCCTGCTGTGCTCACCATACCTGTCTGTACCCGTCTGTCTGTGTGCCTCAGTCATCCCGCCTGTACCTGCCTGCACCTGTGCCTATACCTGAGCCTGTCTCCTGTCCTGGGGTCAGCTGCCACCGTCTCGGCCACTGGCCTGGAAGTGGTACCTGGCGTCCACCTCACGCTAGGCACTTAGTTAAGCCCCTCCCACTAAAGGGTAAGCTTTAATGGGAGGGACTTGTACGCCCTGTGGTCTATTGGGTCCACTACTCCCACTCACCGCCTCTACACCGGCCATGAGCATTACATTACTATTCGCCCATCTCTATTAACAACTGTGTTTGCCTCTTTTCAATCCTCTTCAATCATTGCCCTGACAAAGTTTAATACCTTGCTACAATTATATTGCCTATATATATATATACATATATATATGGCCTCCATATACAGTATATTTGGCTCCATAGTAGAGCAATGCTCAGACTTTATCATACCAGGGCCCTTTTCTAGCAATGTCTCTACTTTGTCTCTATGTTCCCCATGCCTAGTCTGCCTGGTCAGGATCACTTATTTCTTTACGCTCAGTGTTACCCTAGGGAGGGCTAGCGGTTCTCTTTGCCATGGATTAACAAGCTGGCTAAACATCCCAGTGAGAAAACGCAGCATCCAGCTCTCAATCCCCACTCTAAACCTTGCTCAATCTTGATAAATACATTCTGGCAAAATATTCCATCATGTTCTACATGTCTGAATGCTCTTGGATTCATGGATATGCAACAGTCTTGTTTTTGCCTCTTAGGAAGTTGTTCTATTTTTTCTCTCTTTGTTTGCAATTACATGCTCCAACGAACTTGAGAGATATGAAGAAAAATATTACACAAATTGCAAATTGATAGATATGAAGTCTATACGTATTTTATTCATTCCTCTATGTACGCTGGGTCTTTATTGTGCTGCCGCTAGAATTCTGGTTTGTGGAAAGAAGTAAAAGATTGAGATTAGGAAAACAGACACTGAGACATATAAAGAGAGTGCTATGGAGCCACATACACTTTAAAGAGGATGTTTACATGGTAATTTCATGTTATTTTAGGCCCAGAATGCTAGAAAAGTATTTTTAATATAGCACGTGGGCGCTATATCTTCTACACAAACATATTTATATGATTAAATTCTGTCTTTCTGCAGCCACCACTAGATGGCGCTCAGGAGCTAACTGCATACTGTTTATATATTGAACATAATAATAATACAATATGCAGTGAGCTCCCCCTACTGGTGCTTAAAGACACCCAGAATTTCATCATTTACCTTTTTGCAGGAGATTTGGAGCTTTGTATTAAAAAATGGAGCTTGCACTATTATAAAGATATTAATGAAGACATTTATAAGAACCTAAGTAAATAAAAAAAATGCTGCTTAAAGATAACCTGTCATCATGATTTAGAATATTAAAGTAAAGGTATTGCCATCATGGTGCTTTTATACAGATTCAGTAGATATCTTTAGGGAAGAAATCTGCATCCTGGTTGTTGTTAAATCCACATTTGAAGTTTGCGTGTATTAATCTTTTGATAGATTGAGATGAAATTGTGGAGTGAGACTGTGGGGCAAGACTCTGGGGAGGGTCTTCGGCTCTGTCCCGGCTCCTCCATGTGCATCCTTTTCTAAAGTTTGGTCCGGCGTCATACTTGCCGCGGGTGTTGCTTGCACAACATCATCTCTTAGTGGTCTTTAGTAAAATGGTGACGGTGGCTGCGCACGAGCTGATTAATCTCACGGTGGTCACCAGTAAAATGGCGCCGGTGGCTGCGCATGCACTGATTCATCTCTCGGTGGTCTTTAGTAAAAGGGTGCCAGTGGCTACGCATACGCTGATTCATCTCCTGGCGGTCTTTAGTAAAATGGTGCCGGTGGCAGCGCATGCACTGATTCATCTCCCAGCGGTCTTTAGTAAAATGGTGCAGGTGGCAGCGCATGCACTGATTCATCTCCCAGTGGTCTTTTGTAAAATGGTGCCGGTGGCAGCGCATGCACTGATTCATCTCCCAGCGGTCTTTAGTAAAGTGGTTCCAGTGGCAGCGCATGCACTGATTCATCTCCCAGCGGTCTTTAGTAAAATGGTGCCGGTGACAGCGCATTCACTGATTCATCTCCAGGCGGTCTTTAGTAAATTGGTGCCGGTGGCAGCATGCGTACTGATTCATCTCTTCAGTAACATTGTGCCATGGCAGCACATAAGCAGATTGACATCCCAGCTTGTCATTGAGGTTTGAAACTGCGCATTTGTTGCCACTGGCACCATTTTACCGAAGAGATGAATCTGCGCAAGTGCGCCCACAGCAAGGATGGTGCCGGTGCAAAGTTTAAAAAACTAGACACATACAGACACCAGACCTAGTGGATTGGTTAGGACAAGCTGAGCTGAACGTTGCATTCAGCAGTAACAGCAGGGGCTGACACCTTTGCTAGTGAAAACCCTACCCACAGTTCTGTCCCTCAATACACCGAAAGGTTATTACACCCAAACTTCAAATGTGATTAATCAACAACCAGTATGTGGATTTCTTCACTAAAGGTATCTATCTATTGAATCTGTATAAAAGCGCCATGATGGCCATTGCTTTATTTTATGAAATTGGTGAAGACAGGTTCTTTTTACCAGGAGATATGCAGCAATTTCAAAGGGCGTGCCTCTATTTCTTTCAATTGAGCGCATTCTACAAATACTTCTGGATATGTAAAATTTTAGTAGAATCCGATAGTGAGTATGCAGAGTATACAGATGCATAGCCCATCATTAAAATACACGTACACAATAATCTAGAACTCCACAAATCCATTTACGCATTTCTAGCCATGAATATATTTTTGAATTTTACATATTTTTCCCTATTTTTTTTATTTTCTACAAACATATGTGAAATAAAATTACTGTTATATTTGAATCTGTATAAAAGCGCCATGATGGCCATTGCTTTATTTTATGAAATTGGTGAAGACAGGTTCTTTTTACCAGGAGATATGCAGCAATTTCAAAGGGCGTGCCTCTATTTCTTTCAATTGAGCGCATTCTACAAATACTTCTGGATATGTAAAATTTTAGTAGAATCCGATAGTGAGTATGCAGAGTATACAGATGCATAGCCCATCATTAAAATACACGTACACAATAATCTAGAACTCCACAAATCCATTTACGCATTTCTAGCCATGAATATATTTTTGAATTTTACATATTTTTCCCTATTTTTTTTATTTTCTACAAACATATGTGAAATAAAATTACTGTTATATTTCCACTTAACAAGGATGTAAAAAACATATTTATTATTTTCAGCTAACCGATTTTGGAAAAGGTTATCTGAACTTGCCGAGCAATATCTCGGCGAGTGCGTCTTTCATTGCACATTGCTTTACTTGAGGTGTAAAGGATTCATTAATTCCGGGAATTTATCTGGTAATAAAAAGTGCTTAGAAAAGAAGCCACAATGCACTGAAGTCTGTCAAAATGTGACAGGCGAAAGTGTTGTCATTTATATGTAGGAAACTTCATGGCAGGTAATAGAAATGTATCAATATTTCTAAAAATATTCAAAATGCAGGGATAAATCCTGTCTTGCAGACATTAATTAAAATTTAATATTCAATGATTCAGCTATTTAGCATATAATACTGAGAAATGAAAGGTAATCACCCACAGCCGAGGAGGAATATCGTGATATCTCAACTATCTGTGGAACCGAAAAATCTTTTTCCCCCATTTAAATGTAGGAAGGATACAAAGTTTGCAGTAGAGAGACTTCAACGGTATCTAAAAATCTCAGTAAAAGTATAAAAATTGCAAACTAGCAGAAAACTCAGCCTGAATTTATTAGAATGTATCAAAAGTGGTTCTCAGGAGGAGCAGAGCACTTGCTTTCCACCTTGTTTCCACTCTGATGTTGCAGCGACTTGTTACAATTTGTTGGGCTGTGCAATGGCCCCTTAAAAGTAGCTACCAGCTTCTTTCTAATGTGTTTCCTCAAAAATCAGACTTGTCTTGAAAATAAGCCCTAGCATGAGTTTACAGGATATTTGTAGTATGCTTGAAATATAAGCCCCACTCCAAAAATAAGTCAGGATTGGGGTTGGGAGAGTCAAACTGGGCAATTTCTCAGGGCCCCCACTCTCTTAGGGTCCTCCAACTTTTCTATTTCGGGGTTAAGACGGCTTAAAGAAGTTTGGTGATTTCGCAATCATGTGACCATGATGTCACCAAAGGTTTCTTAACTGCAGGAGTCTAAAGGAACTGAACAAGAGACAGTTTGGTACACTGGAGAGGGAAGGGATCGCAAACAGGGCAAGTTCACAGGGTCCCCATTCTCCTAGGGACCCTTACTGTGTCTATCCTGAGGCTAAGACTGCTAAATGATCTTTGTTGTCATCACAGTTATGTGACCATGATGTCACCAAAGGTATCTTAACTGCAGGAGGTTAGAGCTGAAGCAGAGACAGGCTGGAATGTATGTGCAGTGTGTATAGAAACATGTGTATGTGCAATATGTGTGTGTGTGTATATATATATACACACATGTACTGTATGTATGTGCAGTGTTTGCGTGTACATGTGTATGTGCAGTGTGTGTATATATACCTACTGCTCAAAAAAAACAGGGAACACTAAAATACCATTGTGTTTCCTTCATTTTTTTGCGCAGTATATATATATATATATATATATATAATATATATATACAGTATATATATATATATATATATATATATATATACACACTTGTATGTATGTGTGTATACATGTGTATATGCAACACAAATGGGTATGTATGTGCAGTGTGTGTATATTTGTGTACGTACAGTGTGCGAGTGTGTGTATATATATATATATATATATATATATATATATGTATATATATACACGTATGTTTGTGCAGTGTGAGTGTGTATATATACAGTATATATACATGTGTGTATGTGCAGTGTGTGTGTATACATATGTATGCACAGTGGGTGTGTGTATATATACATATGTGTATGTACGTGCAGTGTGTGTATACATGTGTATGCACAGTGTATGTGTGTGTGCATATATACACATGTGTATGTATGTGCAGTGTGTGGGTGTATACACGCACATGTTACACACAAGGTTTGGAGACTTATGTTGATATTCCAGAATGTGATATCTTTATATTTGAATAAATGTTGATTTTTTTTTTTGTTCCGGAAGAAAAGGGGAATAGTGTTCATGGGAAAAAAATAAGACTTCCCCTGAAAATAAGCCCAGCCCATCTTTCAGAGCAAAAATAATATGTAGTATTTTTGGAGAAACACTGTATTGTTTAAACTGCATATAAATAATTGCGGTACTAAATGACACAGTGGAGAGGACAGGACCCACGTACGGTAATCTTTGTGCACAGGGTCCCTCTGCTGCCTGTGTCTTCCCTCGATGGCTTCTTGGTTACACACAGACAATAAAACAAACCAGATTCAAGAAAATCACACGACTGCAGAATCCAACGGTTTGTGCACCCATAGACAAAAGTTTTGAGACTGACACAAACTTTGCTTCTTCAGTTATGTAGAGAATTTAGTCAGATGTTTCTGTGGTTCCTGGAGTAGAGTTATCAACATTTCGTAAGTTTTCAAACTTTTCTTGACAAATAGACCAACTTTATGCAAAGTCTCAATATGTCCAGTGTTGTCCCTTAATTTTCAAGACTTCTGCCCTTCACCCAGACAGCTGGATATCAGCTCCTCCGCTAAATCCTGACTGATGACGACTTATTCCTGCCTAATCAATGCTTGGAGTTTATAATATTTTGATCAATTTTTAAAGGAAACCTGTCACCAGTTTTTCGGCCTATAAGCTGCGGCCACCACCAGTGGGCTCTTATATACAGTATTCTAACATGCTGTATACAAGAGCCCAGGCCGCTGTGTAGAACATAAAAAACACTTTATAATACCCACCTAACGGTCGCACTATGGTGGATTTGCGTCAGATGGGCCCTGCGTCTCTGTTGTCCTGTGCCGGTGCTGCCTCTTTCAGTCATCTTTGTGGTCCTTCTTCTGTTGCTGGGGTGCATGACGCGTCCTACATCATCCACACTTGCTGGCATTGAGGTCCTGCACAGGCGCACTTTGATCTACCCTGAGCAGGGCAGATCGATGTATTGTAGTGCGCCTGCGCGGGATCGGCGAGTGTGTATGACGTAGGATGCATTATGCACACAGGCTTCAGAAGGAGGAGGAAGATGGCTGAAAGAGGAGGTGCCTGCACCGGACAACAGAGACGCCTATATGGCCCAAATCCACCGCAGCGCGACCATTAGGTGAGTATTATAAAGTGTTTTTTATGTTCTACACAGCGGCCTTGGCTCATATATACAGCATGTTGGAATGCTGTATATAAGAGCCAACTGGTGGTGGCCGAAGCTTATAGGCCGAAAAACTTGTGACAGGTTCCCTTTAAAAAAGTGGGTGCACAAACAAAAACATCAACATAGAGATAAATTCCAAGTACTGGTTAGGCAAGAATAAATTGCCATCAGTCAGGATTTGGCGGAGGAGCTGATATCCAGCTGGCAGGGCAAACGGCAGAAGTCTTAAAAAATAAGGGTCAGCAGCATTGTAAGTATTGAGTGTTTGTAAATACTTGATGTATTTGTCAATAAAAGTTTAAAAAAAAACTTATGAAATGCTGATAATTGTATTTCAATAAGAAACATCTGACTAAAATATTAAAAATCACTGAAGCAGCAAACTGTGAAAACCATGATTTGGCCGTGACTGTAGATGAATAGATTTGCCTACTAACTGTATACAGAAATGTAAAATGTTGCAGTTTATGTGGCAGTTGTGAAGGTACAAACACTATCAGATTACATGCACGCGTTCAATATTTACAGGAGAGAACTCTGCTGCATAAAATACGTATGTTTTTGATACTTTTTTCTATCATTTGTTTGAATGGGTGAAAACTATAAAAGAATTGATATGCCGCAGATATGAAACTGTTGAAAAATAATCAGATTTCGGGAATCCCATTCACTTTGCTGCTACAGTAAAGGGGTCTTTACACGCAACGACAAATCTAACGATATGTCGTCGGGGTCACGGAATTTGTGATGCACATCCGGCCTCGTTAGCGACGTCGTTGCATGTAACACCTCCGAGCGAGTGTTAACGATCGAAAATACTCACCTAATCGTTGATCGTTGACACGTTGTTCATTTTCAAAATCTCATTGGTCGTTGTGGACGTAGGTTGTTCGCCGTTCCTGAGGCAGCACACATCGCTATGTGTGACACCAAGGGAACGACGAACAACAGCTTACCTGCGTTCTCCGGCAACAAGGTAGGCGTATCGTTAAGGTGGCTGGTCTCCACCCCTCCGCTTCTATTGGTCGTCCGCTGTCTGACGTCGCTGTGACGCCGCACGAACCTCCCCCTTAACGAAGAGGTTGTTCACCGCCCACAGCGACGTCGCTAGGAAGGTAAGTACGTGTGACGGGTACTAGTGATATTGTGCGCCATGAGCAACGATTTGCCCGTGACGCACAAACGACGGGGGCGGATGCTTTCACGAGCAACATCCCTAGCAATGTCGCTGCGTGTAAAGCCCCCTTTAGAAGCAGCATTTTTTTCATAGCAAAAACTGCGCTTCAAAAACTGAGCAAAAAGTAACTTTTTGAACACACCAATATAATTGGAGCAAAGTTTGAGTGCCACCATTGGAACACTAGTTTTTGTCATTTAATAAACCTTGTCTCATTTGCAGCATTATTTATGGGATTGTCCCAGCCAAAGTGGGAATATTGGCACGCGAGATGCACAGTATTGTTGGTATGGTGCGACTTGGAGCTTCCCATTGTGGCCATTATAGCCTCAGCCCCCTGATGAAGCCTGTCATGGTGAAACATGAAGGAATGGTTTTAGATAGACAGTGTAGAGTGAAATCGATATCTAATACATAATATAATAGGATATCAGTCCATTTGATGGTGAGCTTCAGTCCGCAGCCGAATGTTGCGCTTCTTTAGAGATGATTAGATATCTCACCCTATACACCAGTTTTAGATTGGTCATTTAATTAGGTTACTAATAAAAGTTAATTTTTATTAATCTTTAGTTAGGGTACCTCTAGTTGCCTTTTTGGGCAAATTGTGGCATAGCTCATGGATGCCTCTGTAATTTCTATAGCTGGCACTCATCTACCCCATGCCATGTATATCATTGGTCTCTTATGTAGTAGAGGGGTCTTCGGGCTATGTCAAGCAGCAGTGCCTAAAGGCCACTTTACACGCAACGACATTGCTAACGAGATGCCGTTGGGGTCACGGAATTCGTGAAACACATCTGGCCTCGTTAGTGACGTTGTTGCGTGTGAAACGTAAGAACGACCGCTAACGATCAAAAATACTCACCTTATCGTTGATCGTTGACACGTCGTTCTAATCCCAAATATCGTTGATGGTGCTGGATGCATCGTTCCTGAGGCAGCACACATCGCTATGTGTGACACCCTAGGAAGGAGGATCAACCCCTTACCTGCGTCCTCCGGCAACGAGGTGGGCATCACTTTCTTTTGGCTACTCTCCGCCCCTCCGCTTCTATTGGCCGCCTGCTGTATGAAAGCAGAAAGGAGAAAGTAGAAAGGAGGCGGTTCGCCAGCCACAGCGACGTCGCTATGCAGATAAGTCCATGTGACGGGGACTAAGGAGATATTGTGCGGCATGGGCAGCGATTTTCCCGTGACGCACAATTGACGGGGGCGGGTACGATCAGCAGCAACATCACTAGCGAGATCGCAGAGTGTAAAGTGCCCTTAACTGAGAGGGTTGGTGTACTTCCGGTCCCCCTATGGATAAGACCCTCACTGATCATCAGTCATCCGTTGTGGTGCTATATTTATGGCTTCTATGTGTATAGAGCCATGGACTAATGATCTGTGGGGTCACAGCGATCAGGGTTCACAGCGTTTCGAATGCATAGTGTTTCTGCTGCGTCCAAAAAGCTGCATTGTGCAATACAAGCACAATGGATGGTTTTATAGAAATCCCATGCCGAGCCGTGAGTGTTCTCTGCAGGGAGAACAGAAAGAAAGTCCACAGTGCCCCGATCTCGTATCGTGGGCACAGGCCGCTGCGGTCTCCTCTGGAAAGCACTTGCGGCGCTGCAAGAGAAGACACGCTGCATCCAGGACGTATCCTAATACTGTGCACATACACTACCCTTATACTATCTTATTATTGTGGGGGACCTAGGGGTAAAATGTAACTGAACGTAGCCTTTCCGATCAGCCGTTGCTGCATTTCTCCCATTTAGCAGTTTCTGGAATTGATACATTTCCCCTCGTCCAGAGTTCGTCCTTGTTTGTGTTGGAATTAATCAGTCTCATTGTTTTATATATCTCTTATTTTCTTCCCAGCAAAAGGCGGCTCTGCGGTTTTTATTTTTATAGATTTTGTAAAACTGATTGGGGAAATACAGCCCATAATCACAACATTGGCTGAGCAAACATCATAAAGATGATTATGTATACCAAGCCAATTTTCCTAGTGTCAGCTGCACTTTATGATGCCTTGGATTACATATATTTGTTAAAACAACGTGACAAAAATCTATGCAGTGTGTAGAATCAGAATCCCGGCCGGATACTGCGAATACAGGGCTGTAGACCGTACACCCGAGATCAGGAAAATGCCGCAGTCAAGACAAACCCAATCACCGTGATGCATAGGACCCATCAGTCTACTAGTCCCATGAACAATATTCACAGCATAGGTGGTAAATAAACGATAGGTGGGGGATTGGACCACTGGGACCCCCACCAATCCCGGGAACAAAGTGTGACCACTGGACTCATAGTGAGTGCAGCATTCATCGTGAATGGGAACTAAAGCCTCATTAACACAGGGGATACAGGATGAGTGGGGGTCCAAGAGATCAGACCTTCACCAGATTATCACCTACTTGGTGTAGAAATGTTTACAGGACAATTCTTTATATATTTAAACAGCTTTATAAATATTGGATCTCTGCACATATAGTAAAATATCATAAATAAATATACATAGATTTGTTAAATTGTTAAAATTGTGATTACTTGTAGCCACCACTAGAGGGAGCTCAGACGTTCACTGATTTACTGTGAACTAAGCACACAGTAAGCTCTTGAGCTCCCCCTAGTGGTGACTGCTGGCAGACAGAATTTTTTTATTTCATTTTCTGGGGGGGGTTTGTTGCAGAGTATTTGGAGTTCTCTATAGGAAAAATGGAGCTCCAAGTCTTATAAAGACATTATTAAGAAAATTAATCAGTAGCAAGGGCTTGAATTTGGACAAAAAGTAAATGTGCTTTTTAAATTAAGGGTCTGCAAAGTGCAGTGCATAATGCCATGGCTATGTAGTAGTTTTACTCCAGCTGGGTGGCCACATGTTGGAGGTCTCTTGTATTGAGGTACACAACCACAAAGGGACTTGTGACAGAAGAGAACCCAGGGCAGTAAGACTGGCAGCCAGTTCATTGCACTAAATTTATTGCAACCGCGTTTTTCCAAAAATTAGTTCTAGCAGGAATTTTCGCCCTTTTCGGGGTATGGCTTAAATATAAGCCCTACCTCAATAATAAGCTCTAATCGTGGCTCAATAACGAAATGTCTATGCAGCTAAAAAGTTAATGGATGCTGCAGGAAACTTCATTATAGAAAGCAGACAACCTCAAAAGAGAGAAAAAAGAAGATATACTTCTACTTTTCAGTTCACCCGCTGTGTATCACCTAATCTAATGTATAATGTTCTTCTGTCAAGTCTACTGTCTTGTCAATTAAGTAATTCATGTTATTATTTAAGTTGTGCTGCTGTGATACCATAATTTCCCACGGGATCAATAAAGTGTATCGTATCGTATCATACTCACAAGACCTCAAACGGGAGGACCTGCTCTAGAACGCATTGAGGACCTGCGGTGAAATGTACACAGACACACACTCACACACTGATACCGTAATGCTCAGGAGACCTGGGATGCAGTGGAACATGAGGGCCTGCGGTGGAATGTACACAGACACTCACACACTGATACCGTACTGCTCCAGAGAACTGTGATGCAGTGGAACGCAAGGACATGTGGTGGAATGTACTGATGCGGTCCACCACAAGTACTTGAGGACCTGTGGTGGAATGCATTGAGGACCTGCGGTGGAAGGTATTGAGGACCTGTGGTGGAATGCATCGAGGACCTGTGGTGGAAGGTATTAAGGACCTGTGGTGGAATGCATACACACACAGAAAAACACTCATTGCCTCACACACACACACACTGATACCATACTGCTCCGGAGAACTGTGATGCAGTGGAACGCAAGGACCTGTTGTAGAATGTATTGATGTGGTCCACCACAGGTACTTGATGCGTTCCACCAAACATCTTCGCGCTCCACTGCAGTGTGTCCCAGGTCACCATGCTGGCCGAAAGCAATACAGTATTATTGGATGTTGTGTGTATATGCAATCTGATGTGTGTGTGTGATTTGATGTATATATGAGTAATGGCTGGAAGAAGGGGAGGACCAATGTGGAACACACCTACTGTAAGCCCCCGCCGATGATTGCAAGATGACCTGGGAGTGATGCAGATATTCGGGGTCTGGTAAATATGATTCTCCTGGAGTGGGGGGTTCTGCCTTTTTAGTGGGGTAAACTTACCCCTAACCCATGTTTCCCCAGAAATAAGTACTACCCCGAAAATAAGTCCTAGCCCACTTTTTTGGGGTAAAAATTTGTGTCATATTTTTGGACAAACACTGTAATTGTATGCATTATTATATAGTTAGCTCCCCCTAGTGGTGGCCTTAAGTAGCCAACATAATAAAATCATAAAAAAATGAGCTTTCCTATACAGACACATTAAATATGGAATTAATACTGAATGCTGACCATTACCTTTGGTAAAGTAGTAGTACTTATGCCGGTGCGCTCTTTGGGTTATGAGGCCTTAAAAAATTCTATATATTTCCTGCTGCGGCGATAAATGTTATTCATACTGCAGAAAATAACAAGCAATTATTCTGGAACTAAGGTCGATAAAGATTGAAATCTTAATCCTTCCTAGCATCTTATTAGCCCCTTTCATCATCAATGATTGTTACTTTCGAAAGCAAAAAAAAACCCCAACAAAATGCTATACATGACTTGCCAAAAAACATCCCCGTGGGTTCAGAATCCGGTGGCAGTCACCCAAAATTTTATTACTTTGAAACATACTCTACATCCATTCTGAAGTCTTACACAGTGTTGACATTTCAGCGAGCTAAACACACATCTGCCCCTGGGTTTATGGCAAGAAAATCAAATGTCCCAAATGTTTTTATTGACTGGGTCATTTTTCACTAAAATTTCACACTCCGAGAAAATGCATTCTGAAAATGCCAAAATCTCAGCTGTCAGAGACACACAAAGTCGCAGCGTTGATATATAAACTGGGCTATGACTATTTCAGTATTTAGCCGTTATTAGAAGCCGTCAGGTCATTAAGAATGATAAACAGCCGAGGTTTCCAGACAAGAACTGCACGTTTGGCTGAAATGCGAGTCATTTCATTTTTAACTGTAATAGACTGTGTACCACGGGGTAATTCTCACATCTGCAGTGATATCTGACATTGCGTGAGAGGACAAAGCACTAAGAGTAAAAATGGAGGTTGTAAAAACATTCTTGTAAAATTAATTTAAAAGGAGCAGAACTAATTGTATGCAAGAGACGTCTCCATAAACCGGTATAGATGAAAGAGGTTGTAGTATGATGTTTGCTATAGAATCACATTACCTATCCTGTACTGATCCTGAGTTACATCATGTATTATACTCCAGAGCAGCACTCACTATTCTGCTGGTGCAGTCACTGTGTACATACATTACTTATCATGTACTGATCCTGAGTTACATCCTGTATTATACTCCAGAGCTGCACTCACTATTCTGCTGGTGCAGTCACTGTGTACATACATTACTTATCCTGTACTGATCCTGAGTTACATCATGTATTATACTCCAGAGCAGCACTCACTATTCTGCTGGTGCAGTCACTGTGTACATACATCACATTACTTATCCTGTACTGATCCTGAGTTACATCCTGTATTATACTCCAGAGCTGCACTCATTATTCTGCTTGTGGATTCAGTATGTACATACAGTACATTACATTACTGATACTGAACTACATCCTGTATTATGCTCCAGAGCTGCACTCACTATTCTGCTGGTGGAGTCACTGTGTACATACATTACATTACTGATCCTGTACTGATCCTGAGTTACATCCTGTATTATACTCCAGAGATGCACTCACTATTCTGCTGGTGCAGTCAATATGTACATACATTACATTACTGATCCGGAACTACATCCTGTATTATACTCCAGAGCTGCACTCACTATTCTGCTAGTGGAGTCACTGTGTACATACATTACATTACTCATCCTGTACTGATCCTGAGTTACATCCTGTATTATACTCCAGAGCTGCACTCACTATTCTGCTGGTGGAGTCACTGTGTACATACATCTCATTACTTATCCCAAATTACATCCTGTATTATAGTCCAGAGCTGCACTCACTATTCTGCTGGTGGAGTTACTGTGTACATACATTACATTACTGATCCTGTACTGATCCTGAGTTACATCCTGTATTATACTCCAGAGCTGCACTCACTATTCTGCTTGTGAAGTCAATATGTACATACATTACATTACTGATCCGGAACTACATCCTGTATTATGCTCCAGAGCTGCACTCACTATTCTGCTGGTGGAGTCATTGTGTACATACATTACATTACTTGTCCTGTACTGATCCTGAGTTACATCATGTATTATACTCCAGAGCTGCACTCACTATTCTACTGGTGAAGTCACTGTGTACATACAGTCATATGAAAAAGTTTGGGCACCCCTATTAATGTTAACCTTATTTCTTTATAACAATTTGGGTTTTTGCAAAAGCTATTTCAGTTTCATATATCTAATAACTGATGGACTGAGTAATATTTCTGGATTGAAATGAGGTTTATTGTACTAACAGAAAATGTGCAATCCGCATTTAAACAAAATTTGAACGGTGCAAAAGTATGGGCACCTCAACATAAAAGTGACATTAATATTTTGTAGATCCTCCTTTTGCAAAAATAACAGCCTCTAGTCGCTTCCTGTAGCTTTTAATGAGTTCCTGGATCCTGGATGAAGGTATATTTGACCATTCCTGTTTACAAAACAATTCCAGTTCAGTTAAGTTTGATGGTCGCCGAGCATGGACAGCCGCTTCACATCATCCCACAGATGTTCAATGACATTCAGGTCTGGGGACTGGGATGGCCATTCCAGAACATTGTAATTGTTCCTCTGCATGAATGCCTGAGTAGATTTGGAGCGGTGTTTTGGATCATTGTCTTGCTGAAATATCCATCCCCTGCGTAACTTCAACTTCGTCACTGATTCTTGCACATTATTGTCAAGAATCTGCTGATGCTGAGTTGAATCCATGCGACCCTCAACTTTAACAAGATTCCCGGTGCCGGCATTGGCCACACAGCCCCAAAGCATGATGGAACCTCCACCAAATTTTACTGTGGGTATCAAGTGCTTTTCTTGGAATGCCGTGTTTTTTTGCCTCCATGCATAACGCCTTTTTGTATGACCAAACAACTCGATCTTTGTTTCATCAGTCCACAGGACCTTCTTCCAAAATGTCACTGGCTTGTCCAAATGTGCTTTTGCATACCTCAGGCGACTCTGTTTGTGGCGTGTGTGCTTGCAGAAACGGCTTCTTTCTCATCACTCTCCCATACGGCTTCTCCTTGTGCAAAGTGCGCTGTAATGTTGACTGATGCACATTGACACCATCTGCAGCAAGATGATGCTGCAGGTCTTTGGAGGTGGTCTGTGGATTGTCCTTGACTGTTCTCACCATTCTTCTTCTCTTCCTTTCTGATATTTTTCTTGGCCTGCCACTTCTGGGCTTAACAAGAACTGTACCTGTGTTCTTCCATTTCCTTACTATGTTCCTCACAGTGGAAACTGACAGTGTAAATCTCTGAGACAACTTTTTGTATCCTTCCCCTGAACAACTATGTTGAATAATCTTTGTTTTCAGATCATTTGAGAGTTGTTTTGAGGAGCCCATGATGCCACTCTTCATAGGAGATTCAAATAGGAGAACAACTTGCAAGTGGCCACCTTAAATACCTTTTCTCATAATTGGATATACCTGCCTATGAAGTTCAAAGCTCAATGAGGTTACAAAACCAATTTACTGCTTTAGTAAGTCAGTAAAAAGTAGTTAGGAGTGTTCAAATCAAGAAATTGATAAGGGTGCCCATACTTTTGCACTGGTCAAATTTTGTTTAAATGCGGATTGCACATTTTCTGTTAGTATAATAAACCTCATTTCAATCCAGAAATATTACTGAGTCCATCAGTTATTAGATATATGAAACTGAAATAGCTGTTGAAAAACCCCAAATTGTTATAAAGACAAAAGGTTAACATTAATAGGGGTGCCCAAACTTTTTCATATGACTGTATATTACATTAGATATCCTGTACTGATCCTGAGTTACATCCTGTATTATACTCCAGAGCTGCGCTCACTATTCTGCAGGTGCAGTCACCGTGAACATACATTACATTACTTATCCTGTACTGTAGGATTTGAATCTCATAGTAACCAGATGAGATGATATATTGTATTTGTTTGGAGACATCCCCTTAAATAATCGGATTATTTTTGCAGAATGTATTTAGCGGGTAGTGCTTTTGACATGGATCCAATTCTGAGTGACAACCTCAACCGGAAAGAACGCTTTTATAAATTCAGCAAATTATAATTTTAAAAGAAGCAAGTGCATATAGGATCAGCGCGCCGAGGAACCACTGTATAAAGCCGAGCCATGTGCAAATGAGGTGTAGCTTCCGATGAGGAAGATAACTTAATGTATTGGTTGAGAATCCAGCTGTAATGATGCAAAGTGAGAGATTTATAGAGAGAAAAGATAAGCACGAATGTTCGGCATCAGCGTTGTAAAAGTATTCACACCGTTTGCCTACACTTTTGCAAAAGCTGTTGTAATGATGCAAAGTAAGAGATTTATAGAGAAAAGTAGGGACGAATGTTCGGCATCAGCATTGCAGAAGTATTCAAGCACTTTGCCTAGACGTTTGCAAAAAAGAAGAGACGAATGTTCGCCATCAGCATTGCATACGTATTCACACTCTTTGCCTAGACTTTTGCAAAAGCTGTCGTAATAATGCAAAGTGAGAGATTTATTGAGAAAAGAAGGGACAAATGTTCAGCATCAGCGTTGCATAAGTATTCACACTCTTTGCCTAGCTGTTGTAATGAGGCAAAGTGAGAGATTTATAGGTAGAAAAGGTAAGCACGAATGTTTGGCATCAGCGTTGCATAAGTATTCATGCCCTTTGCCTAGACTTTTGCAAAAGCAGTCGTAATGATGCAAAGTGAGAGATAAGTATTCATGCCCTTTGCCTAGACTTTTGCGAAAGCTGTCATAATGGTGCAAAGTGAGAGGTTTATAGCGAAAGGAAGGGACAAATGTTCGGCATCAGCATTGCATAAGTATTCACACCCTTTGCAAAGACTTTTGCAAAAGCTGTCGTAATGATGCAAAGTGAGAGATAAGTATTCATGCCCTTTGCCTAGACTTTTGCGAAAGCTGTCATAATGGTGCAAAGTGAGAGGTTTATAGCGAAAGGAAGGGACAAATGTTCGGCATCAGCATTGCATAAGTATTTACACCCTTTGCCTAGACTTTTGCAAAAAGCTGTTGTAATGATGCAAAGTAAGAGAAAAGAAGGGACAAATGTTCGGCATCAGCATTGCATAAGTATTCACACCCTTTGCCTAGATTTTTGCAAAAGCTGTATACTGAATGCATAATAGAGGAGGATTGTGCTGCATCGACCTTCAGAACAACTTGCGGCTTTTATTGATAATCTCGGAGAAGTGGCAACTGACAAATGGCTTGATAGCGGAGACAAATCCAAACAATGGTCCCACTGTGAAGAGAGTGAACGGGATTTAATTGAATTTTTTTTTTCGTGCAGAAATTGCTTTGACCCTTGAAAAGTACTACAAGACATGTAAAAGAGATCATTGACTGAAGTCATATGAATTTTAATGTACTTTATTATCATATAACTTTTTATTGTACTTGAAGTTGTTTTTAAATTATAATTGTAATGGTGTCACATGTCTGGCATAGAGCGATCACTCACCGCTCTACACAACGCGGGGACTTCCATTTTAAGAGGCGCTGTGTTTATGAGAGAGATAATGAACAGCTTACTGCTAGGAGATATAATAATTTCCAAGCCGTGTAACAGAAATATCTTTGTTCTTCTCTGTATAATAGAAACGTGTAACAATGAAATTGTGGAATCTTCCCAGCAGCTTTAGAGTTTTCTTAAAGGGGTATTCCATCCACCGATCCACCGAGACTAGTTATGATGCAATCAGTTCTGCAAAATGATACATTTCTTCCTGTGTCCCCAATACATGGACTTTCCCATTGACATTGGCAGAACAACAAGGGCAGATTTCGGAAACCATGTTCTGCCCTCCAAAAGTGAATGGAGCGTGTTCTTAAAAAAAGGGCCCGAGTGGCATTTGACCTCTGCAAGGTCAGCATGATAAATTGTGTTGTGAGTGCTTATAAGGGGGGTTCATCCATATTTTTTATTTTCTAGATCGATATTATATTGAGAAGCAATGTTTCTCTCAGATACCTTGTGTTGGCAATAGTGCCTGTGAGAGGCGCTATTGCGGACCGCTGTTCCCTGCTCCGTGACCTTCGGGCTCCGTGACCTCCGGGATCTGGTGACGTCACATCAAGTTTCGGGCATGTCACATCCCTGCGGCCGGCCCCAGTCTTCCTGACTCACTGAGCTATAGGCGGTGTTTCACCACTTGTCACAGCTCAGCGTGTCGCCTGCTTGCAGCGCTCTGCTCTGAGGGAGGAGGGAGCTGATGGGCTGTAACGGGAAGACCCCTTTAATTTCCTATCACTGGCATCCACGGTCCAGCCTTGGTTGACCTCCCGGTCTAGCTCACATCCATTTTATTGTACGGTATAGTAGGAAACACGAAGCGCACTAGGGCGGATTTACTTTTGTTTTCCTTATTTACAATTTGTCTTTGCTAGATTTCCAGAGCTTGCAAAAGGTTGAATCACTGGTCTATAAACATAGAGCACAACATTACAAACCTCACCAGGCAAAAGCACAGTGAACTGTGAAATTCTCTTGACAGCGGAGATTGCTGACTAGTTTTTTTTCTCTTAGTCTTCTTCTATCAACTTGAGACTTTGAAAATCCATTGTTTTCATGGAGAGGATGGAAACCAATGTGTCAGGCAGGTACGATGGTAATATACAAGCTGATGTGTTTCAATGTACTAGTCTTTCCTTTGAAAACATCCAAACCAGGCTTCTGCTGTGTTCTGTTCATGACGGGGAAACACACAGACGTATATTAGCTTTTAAAACTTGTTTTCTATTCTTTGGATGGAGCTGAGGCGCTCTGCGCAAGAAAATCCTGACCTTTTTCAGATGTCTGCTTTTAGCACAGATGTAGCAGAGCTATATTTTTTTATTTAGCACTGTAAATTTAAAGGAACTGGATCATATTAAGAGAAAGGGAGGAAAACGTATTTTTTTACTTAAAATAGCGCCTCTCTTGTCAATGGTTGTGTTTGGTATTGCACGCTGGTAACATTTAACACCCAAATATAATTTTCCAAGTATATTTGGCCCCAAATGATCAAAAACTTAACTGGAGAGCTTTTTTTAATGAATTTGGTGCATATTACTCCAGTGCTCCCATCGTCAAGACAGGAGTACAAACACCAGTTTTGATGAATCAGGGCCTTGAGTCATATGTTACAACCAGCGGCATAACTAAATGCAAGATTTAGATCTGAGCCCTTCCCCTGCATGTTGGTCAAATCAAATGTATGGGCCCTTGTAGCATTATAAATCTTATAAATACTTATGTGTCGCTGTCCCCCCATTATATACTGATGTCCCCCATACTGGGCCCCTTACAAGTACATATATGTCCCCCAACCTGGGTTTCTTCCCAGTGTATATGTCCCAGATCCTTTTATATATGACCCCATCCTGGTATATCTAACCCCATCCTGGGTTCATCCTGGTTTATATGTCCCCTTCCTGGTATATATCTCCCATCTTGTGCCTCTTCCTGCTATATATGTCCCCGATCCTAGTTTATATGTGTCCTATCCTGATATATATGTCCCCATTCTGAAATATACACTAATCGACACATACAAAAAAGGGTCCCTGTGCAAGAACAATATATAGGCCTTTTGCTCATGGGCCAATAGCTCATCATAATGCACAATTCCACCAGCTTTAGTGATAGAAATGGCCCCCCTTACCTATTAGGCCCCTGTGTGGCTGCACAGGTTACTACAATGATATGCATGCCACTGTGTATATATGTCCCTCATCCTGGGCCCATCTAAGTTTATATGTCCCTCATGCTGATATATATGTCCCTATCCTGGTATATACTGTATTTCCCACATTCTGATATATATATCCCCTATCCTGGTATATTTATACCCCATTCTGGACCCCATCCTGGTATATGTGTCCCAAATCCTGGTATATATATCCCCCATCTTGGTATACGTGTCCCCCATCCTGGTATACATGTCCCCATCTTGGTTTATATGTCCCCATTTTGGTATATATTCCCCTCATCCTGGGACCCTTCCTGGTATATATCTCCTTCTAGCCATTGCAGGAGCTGGCAGCTTACATTGGTGTGTCATGACGTCACTATCATGCACCCCCCAATCATGGGCACGCCAACATCAGCTGCCGGCCTCTGATTGGTTGACAGCAATGCACTTCAGCCACTTCAGCTGGATGTGAGTCCTAACGTATGTAACATATTACATACGATAATAGTAGTTGTGACTCTCACAACTATTCAAGGTGAGCCTTGCAACCTACAGTAACCCTCATTGTTTTTCGAGGTAAGACTTTATCTCTATTTGCGCTCCTTGTCTTTCCAGTTCTTTACTCCCTGCTGTAAAGTCACCCAGAAGCCTTAGATTCACTGGTAGGTGCAGGTTGTGACTGCTCTGAGCCGGCAGAGATCAGGACCTTGGCAGAACAGGCAGATAGTTAGCAACTGTCCCAGAAGCAGTCGGACCGCTCGAATCCGGACGCTGCTGCTCAGGTGGCTCGAGGGTCTCGGGACCTGGAAAGGGGGGAGGCTCGAGGGGCTCGTCGGTTTGAACTGAAGGGGTTATTTACAGGGGAAGTTAGGTAGTTTGTGATGCCACCCGTGGTGTGCGATAATGGGGAGTACCGCTGCTGTCGTTGGGAGTACCCGAGGTGATGGAGTGGGGCAGCTAGATGACGTTACCCTCTGCGGGTAGGGGATTACCCCGGGACTCTGGATGGTGCTATGGGAATGCTTGAAGCTTCTCCCCGACCTAGGGTCTGTGTACCCCAATGTGCCTTTGGTCCCAGCCCGGCTGTTGAACTGCGGCTGCTGGCTATCCTCCGTGATTAGCCCAGCACCTAGTCACAACCTCCCGCGACCGGGTCTCCGACTCCTCCGGGCCCAGACCACCATCTGCGACTTAGGCTGCTTCTCCTCTGGGAGCTCCAACTCCCAGCTTCCTCTGAGCTTCTCACAGCTCGAGGGCTACAACTGTTCTCACTTGTCACCACTCACCTCCCTGCCTGACCTCTAGGTGGGCAGCCCTTTTCCAGCTTAAGCAGCCCACTGGTGTGCCTGAGGGGTGTGGTGCAAGGTGTCACTAGGATTTGTGAATGCTGGTGGAGGCAGCACTGTAGGATGGTGACCCAGAACCATGGGGGGTTGAATCCTGCACTGGAGAGAAAAATTGTGCAGAACCCTGTGACGAACTGACTAATCCAGGGCGTCACATACACAGGACGTCTTGTTCTGAAAAGTCACTTGTAAGGATAGTCCCTCTTTAAATCACACAACGTATATGCAGCCATAAAGGTCATCTCCAATGGATGGGATATTTCTGCGTCCGGCTTGTTATGCATGTTCATCCATGACTCGAAAAGCCCCAGAATTTGTGGAACTAGCGCCAGTAGCAATCTAATAATATTTGAAATGCTGATGACAAGAGGATGTGAATTTATTTTGTCAAACACGTATTATACAGTGTAAAAGACAAGGTACAGCTAAGCCCTGACAAATCTGTAGAGATTTAAGGATGAAAAATGGAGCACAATGATAATGTCCTATATGCATAGTAAGTTTCATGGCATACACCACTCAGATGGCTTCAGACACAGAACACAAAGCAACTAAACAGCAGAATGGGCCATTCCGATAATCTAATTCAGCAGACAACATCAGAATGAAAATGCATGAATGAGAAAACCAATTACAGCTCTCGAGAGTTATGACCGGAGAACTCATTAGAATGAGTAGCATCTTAAAAGGCAGTACAGAATGTTTCAGTGTGCGCCGGCTCCTGCATCTGAATGTCCAAGTCCAGAGACTTCTAGCTGTCATTGGAAAACTTTCAGACATCGCATGTGGCCTCCATGTTTTCTTAATGGACATCCCTATGCATTTTAGGTCCCCTGGTTGGAGAAAATTTAATTTAAGAGGACTGAAGAATATTAAATGAAGTCGGTAAGGGACAATTCAAAAAATTGCACAACGAGCATTGGATACTGGGTGATGGATTGTGATGTGGTTCCACACAAAACAAATGGACTAATAAGAGAAATGTACAGTAAACATCCCATAGCTGAAACTTAATAGTGAATGGATAGAGGATTGGAAATTGGGGATAGGAACAATTCAAAAGAATTGCAAAGCAAGCATCATGGATGGGCTACTATGTATTATAATGCAGCTGTTGCATATTAATGGTACGCATGCTTTTTGTCTCTAGATGTCTCAATTTTTGGAGACAATGCTTGAATATTGTGACTGTATATACAGAGCTCCATTATCCAGCATGGGCATAACTTGCAGCAGCAAACCCATGTAGTACATACCCCTTCAGGTAGAAAGTTCTACTGTACAACCCTACTGGCCAAGCCCAACACCACTACATAGCCAAACTGGTGCAGAGCTCCAGAGAACAACCGGTAAACTCAACCACAGAACTCTTATGGTGTCAACAGAGGTCCTAGAGCAGGGGTCGGGAACCTATGGCTCGCGAGCCAGATATGGCTCTTTTGATGGCCGTATCTGGCTCGCAGACAGGGCTCCTACCTGTCTATGGGAAGGATGCATGCACCGCGCTCCATCAGGCCGTGGTGCACGCTGATATTGGTAGTTCTTTGATGGCCTGATAAGCATTGGCGGCAGTGGTGAGCGGCAGGGAGCATGGACTACATTTCCCATAACTCCCTGCATAGCCGCGCCGTCTGCAAGCACCCGGGCAAATGCCGGGGCCCTGGAGAGCCGGGGGGCCCACTCGGCCTCGTCAGTTCTCCTGTCCCTTGGCCGGGGCCCACTCGCCTTTATAGTTCTGCTGCCCCCGGCCGAGTTCCGGGTACCGCAGTCCTCGGCAGCAATCTGCGGCGCCGTCACTTTAAGGCGCGCAGACATCCTGTTTTAAATTTCATCTGTGGGCAGAGCTACCACCTTCTCAGTCCCACAGATGAAGGAGGCGAGCTTCTGTCCGGCGCTGTGTGGGCCCCCTCTCCACCGTGACCTAATCGGGTAAAAGCCCTCCCCGCCTCCCCATTATGGGCCCCGGTGAGCTGCTTCTAACCCCCCAGATGTATGCCCTGCCAATCCCCCCCCCGCTGATTCCGCGGGTGCTGGCCCCACCGATTCCGCGGGTGCTGGCCCCACCGATGCCGCGGGTGCTGGCCCCGCCGATGCCGCGGGTGCTGTACCCGCCGAGCCGCGGGTGCAGGCCCCACAGAGCAGCAGAGTTGTGTGTATTTGTCTGTATGTAGCAGAGTTGTATGTGTTTGTCTGTATGTAGCAGAGTTGTATGTGTTTGTCTGTATGTAGCAGAGTTGTATGTGTTGGTCTGTATGTAGCAGAGTTGTATGTGTTTGTCTGTATGTAGCAGAGTTGTGTGTGTTTGTCTGTATGTAGCAGAGTTGTGTGTGTTTGTCTGTTTGTAGCAGAGTTGTGTGTGTCTGTTTGTAGCAGAGTTGTGTGTGTTTGTATGTAGCAGAGTTGTGTGTGTTTGTCTGTTTGTAGCAGAGTTGTGTGTGTTTGTCTGTTTGTAGCAGAGTTGTGTGTGTCTGTTTGTAGCAGAGTTGTGTGTGTTTGTCTGTATATAGCAGAGTTGTGTGTGTTTGTCTGTATGTAGCAGAGTTGTGTGTGCTTGTTTGTATGTAGCAGGTTGTGTGTGTTTGTTTGTAGCAGAGTTGTGTGTGTTTGTCTATTTGTAGCAGAGTTGTGTGTGTTTGTCTGTTTGTAGCAGAGTTGTGTGTGTCTGTTTGTAGCAGAGTTGTGTGTGTTTGTATGTAGCAGAGTTGTGTGTGTTTGTCTGTATGTAGCAGAGTTGTGTGTGTTTGTCTGTATGTAGCAGAGTTGTGTGTGTTTGTCTGTTTGTAGCAGAGTTGTGTGTGTTTGTCTGTATGTAGCAGAGTTGTGTGTATTTGTCTGTATGTAGCAGAGTTGTATGTGTTTGTCTGTATGTAGCAGAGTTGTATGTGTTTGTCTGTATGTAGCAGAGTTGTGTGTGTTTGTCTGTATGTAGCAGAGTTGTGTGTGTTTGTATGTAGCAGAGTTGTGTGTGTTTGTCTGTATGTAGCAGAGTTGTGTGTGTTTGTATGTAGCAGAGTTGTGTGTGTTTGTCTGTATGTAGCAGAGTTGTGTGTGTTTGTCTGTATGTAGCAGAGTTGTGTGTGTTTGTCTGTTTGTAGCAGAGTTGTGTGTGTTTGTCTGATTGTAGCAGAGTTGTGTGTGTCTGTTTGTAGCAGAGTTGTGTGTGTTTGTCTGTATGTAGCAGAGTTGTGTGTGTTTGTCTGTATGTAGCAGAGTTGTGTGTGTTTGTCTGTATGTAGCAGAGTTGTGTGTGTTTGTCTGTTTGTAGCAGAGTTGTGTGTGTTTGTCTGTATGTAGCAGAGTTGTGTGTATTTGTCTGTATGTAGCAGAGTTGTATGTGTTTGTCTGTATGTAGCAGAGTTGTATGTGTTTGTCTGTATGTAGCAGAGTTGTGTGTGTTTGTCTGTATGTAGCAGAGTTGTGTGTGTTTGTATGTAGCAGAGTTGTGTGTGTTTGTCTGTATGTAGCAGAGTTGTGTGTGTTTGTATGTAGCAGAGTTGTGTGTGTTTGTCTGTATGTAGCAGAGTTGTGTGTGTTTGTCTGTATGTAGCAGAGTTGTGTGTGTTTGTCTGTTTGTAGCAGAGTTGTGTGTGTTTGTCTGATTGTAGCAGAGTTGTGTGTGTCTGTTTGTAGCAGAGTTGTGTGTGTTTGTCTGTATGTAGCAGAGTTGTGTGTGTTTGTCTGTATGTAGCAGAGTTGTGTGTGTTTGTCTGTATGTAGCAGAGTTGTGTGTGTTTGTATGTAGCAGAGTTGTGTGTGTTTGTCTGTATGTAGTAGAGTTGTGTGTGTGTGTTTGTCTGTATGTAGCAGAGTTGTGTGTGTTTGTCTGTATGTAGTAGAGTTGTGTGTGTTTGTCTGTTTGTAGCAGAGTTGTGTGTGTTTGTCTGTTTGTAGCAGAGTTGTGTGTGTTTGTCTGTTTGTAGCAGAGTTGTGTGTGTCTGTTTGTAGCAGAGTGTAGTACCATTGTTTCAGTCCAGTTGTGGCTTTATACAGCAGGGAGGAGCATTCCTTGCTGTACTAAGTGAACATTGGAGCGATTGATCTGTCAATGGCCCTTTAAACATATTGTACGGCTCTCGCGGAATTATATTTCAAAATATGTGGCGTTTACGGCTCTCTTAGCCAAAAAGGTTCCTGACCCCTGTCCTAGAGGAATAGAGCTTCTCAAAGTAACCAGTGCACAGAGTTAAAGTTAGACTTTACTTTACCCTAGGTAAAGGTAAATCACTGTGCTAACCTAGTATGCTCGAAAAGACAAAGAGACTTTTTGGCACGCTCTTGACACCTTGCACCCATGGACCATGAGACCCATACTTTGGTTTCACCCTTTGTGCTATGCTTAGCTGTTCTTCTGTCATGGTCATCTCTCTATCTTTGGAGACCAATGACAGTTTCAGGGTTGGAATCCCTCATTTCCTTCTGGGACTCTACATTTAAACATTGTTTTATTTCTTTCAGTGCCTAATGAGTTAATGTCAGTTTTGTTGTACAGCACTTACTGAGTGTTTTAGCTGCAGCTGCATTATAGCCACACCCTTTCAGGTTTAAGTAGAGGGGTTTCCCAGCAATCCTTGCTGAAGATACAAGCTCATTGTGTTCTCTGGCTACTTGGTGGAAGGTGCTGCTGAGGAGTTGTCCTGAATTCGGGCTTTATCCATTTTTTAGCTGCTGTTTCCCTGGTTTGTCTTTCCTTCCCTTGTGTCTTATTAGTGCAGCAGTGGGTTTAGTGAACCTCACCTGCCTCTCACTAGCCAGGGCCTCTATTATTATTATTATTATTTATTATTATAGCGCCATTTATTCCATGGCCCTTTACAGTGAAAGAGGGTATACATACAACAATCATTAACAGTAAAAAACAGACTGGTATAGGAGGAGAGAGGACCCTGCCCGCGAGGGCTCACAGTCTATAGGGAATGGGTGATGGTGCAATAGTTAAGGACAGAGCTGGTTGCACAGTGGTGTACTGGACTGAGGGTTAATGTAGGTTTGTTGGAAGAGATGGGTCTTGAGGTTCCTCTTCAAGCTTTCCATGGTAGGGGAGAGTCTGATATGCTGAGGTAGAGCGTTCCAGAGTATGGGGGAGGCACGGGAGAAATCTTGCACGCGATTGTGGGAAGAGGAGATAAGAGAGGAGTAGAGAAGGAGATCTTGTGAGGATCTGAGGTTGCGTGCAGGTAGGTACCGGGAGACTAGGTCACAGATGTAAGGAGGAGACAGGTTGTGGATGGCTTTGTATGTCATGGTTAATGTTTTGAACTGGAGTCGTTGGGCGATGGGAAGCCAATGAAGGGATTGGCAGAGTGGCGAGGCTGGGGAATAGTGAGGGGAGAGGTGGATTAAGCGGGCCACAGAGTTTAGGATAGATTGGAGGGGTGCAATATAGGGTTTCGCAGGGTCTCAGGTTCCTGCTCGACGACAATGGTGTAGACTGTATAGGGTCTGGCAAGGAGAGTAGGGACAGCTGCAGGTGAAGATAAGAGGTGTCCCATATACCCCTCTCACTAGCACCAGCGCCCTCCACTTTTATTGTGTCCCCGGTATCCTCTTTGCTTGTTGTGCATCAGACGCTCGTAGGTCTGAACACATGTGCCGCACTCATCACACTTGGAAAGCATGATATCTTCAGAGCAAAACCCTATAGTCCAACCAGACTCTGTAGACTTACATGTTGTCTTTATCATAGTCGCACCAGCACATTGCTAAGCCCACACAGCCATATTAGCCCAGAGTACCACAAAAATAGAGGTCGCCATATTTATAGCCCATCTAATTGCAATCTAGAACCTTACAAATCTACACATCCTCATTGTTGCACAATTACACAGACGTTGTAAGACATGCTTTGTTAATTTACCTATATTGGGAACATCATTTTTTATGGACAGTACAGTCTATATTTGCTGTAAGGAAGCATTGTCAGTGGGAAAATGTATGATGTAATTAAACTAATAAATTTGTTGTGAAAGGGAATGTAGCGTTTCAAGGTCTGGCTGACAATTATCATTCAGGATGAAGAAGCTTAGCAGCACAATAACCCTGAAAACCGTGTCTAAGGTTGGTACCTATGCCACCCACACAGTGTCCTGGAAATATGCACACTAATACCTTTGGCATTCTTTTCAGCCATCGCGCTCTGTTCTTTCCTTTCGTTTAAGGTATGGTCTACAAGGCCAACTATCTATGATACATTTCATTAACTCCATGAGAACATTCCCAGATTCTCCAGCAGACTGTCCCAGCGGGCCAGATTGGTGCACGCTGCACAGTAAATACGATCGGATACTGATTCTGTATCATGTGTGATACTAAATACAACTTGTTTCTATTACAAAGAAGATGTATCTGGTATTGCAAATGATTTTGAGGTTTTATTGTGCACTTTGCTCCCATAAATCCTCCATAAAGTTGTACAGAGCCATAGTAGCTGCAAGTAGATATCTACTACTGCTCCACCTTATGGAGCTGATATCCATCCCTTTGCAGCACCACTTCTTCAAGCTTAGACAACCTTTTAAAGTGAACCTGTCAGGGACTCTAGGGTCACCAATCTAATTATATTGCTGAGTGGAGTAGTAAGGCCTTGTGCGCGTGGTGCAGTTATTAATGCTCTTTTGGTGCAGTTTTGGTGCAAAGTCAATGAAAATTCTAAGTGCTGTGCGCTCATTGCTTATTTTTTTCTTTACAGTCTTGGGTGCAGAACAAATGCAGCATGTCAATTATTGGTGTGTTAGTTTTCCTGTGTTTTTTAGCCCTTCCAGCCATTGATTTCACGCAAAAAACACATGGCACAAAAACTCATCAAAAATGCTTATGTTTTTTGTGCGTTTTTCTACCAGAAGGTGCAGTTTTTGGTGCAGAAAATCTCTGCACCAAAAATTCACCATACCCTAAAAGCCATCTAAAATCTATATGTAAATGAGGCTGCAAAATAACCAAGGTCCCCACGGTTCCTGGAAAGTACTCGGATCCTATGCATTACATCCCGCTAGGTGGCAACCCTGTGTGCTTGATTGGCATCTGTTCAAGCACCTGTAAAGCGCATAGTAGGCAACAAATATGTGACGGATTGGTGCACTTATTGGAATTGGAGCTCCTGCAACCTCATTTACCTAAAGATTCAACGTAGATTGTCCCAGTGATGGAATATTCATTTGCATCCAAAAATGTATGTTTGACACTATTATTTACTACTTTACGATATGATGTAATTCATTTTGAGGATCCCAAGAGGTTCCTTTAAAAATGAAGTTTTTTCATGTTTATCTTAGGTGCTCAGGAGGAGATCCAAACTCGAGGTTAATTGGTTCCATTGCTAACTTGGATCAGTCTCGGATTGTATGATCACCTTTTTTATCTTATATATTATCTACAAGCAGTCAACTGTTACTTTTGAGCCTACATCAAGGACACAGGCTAAGGACTCCTTTTCCATAGATCATAGTAAGGCTATGTGCGCACGTGTGCGTATTGCATGCAGTTACGCTGCGTTCTGCACCGCAGCGTAACTGCAAGTGTCCTGCGTCCCCAGCACAATCTATGAAGATTGTGCATGAGACGTGCGCACGTGGCGTATTAGAACGCAGAGATACGGCTGCTGCCCGAAGCGTGCGTTCTAAGAAGTGACATGTCACGTCTTTTGTGCGCTTTGCATGCTGTCTATAGGGAGAGGCAGCATGCAGAGCGCACAAATTCTGCAGGCACCAGGCACTTCAGAACAGAGCTTTTCAGCTGCGCTCTGAAGCGGACCTTTTGTGTGCGGTGCAGAGCGCACACGTGCGCACATAGCCTAATGGGAGTTTGATGGGGATGATTAAACAACTCCTTATATTGTGCACTTACTTATCAGTTTAGCTCAAAACTGAATTTAGTGGTGAAATGATATGGCCACCCTTTGTCGAGAAGCTGTGCTGTAATGACAAGGTACTGCTAGAACCTAGTTGTCACAGGTATGTCATGTGTGACAGACAGTCATGTAGTTTCTGGCAATAGAAGGTCACAGTGTTTGGCTGTGCAGATTGCTCCCTGACTTTCCATTGTTTCTGCTGTCAGTATTGATTGGTATAGGTAGTTTTCCTGATGGATTCATCTTTTTCCCTTTTGGACCCAGCAGGAGTTCGCCTTCCAACCAGCTGCTGATCATCACTATTCTCTTGGTGCTTATATACCCTTTCTTTCCTCGGCCTGATGCTGGTGAAATTTTTCAGTTCCTTCAAGCCTTGGTTGCAAGCAGGTGGCTTGTACTCTGTGGTATTGTTAATGAAAACTTCGCTGAACTTCTGCCTGTGTCATCTGCGTATAAGTAGTTCATGCTTTTCCCCTTGTGTGTCCTCCTTGTGTCTTCTATAGTAGTTAGTGGGGTTGACGAAAAGCTCATCACATCTGTTCCCTATTTAGGGTTCAGCACTAGGTATACCTAGGGTCAGGTATGCAGCTCGGCGCATAGGTGCGGAACCTAACTAGGGTGGTGAGAGACCTCAGAGACCAGCAGTAGGTTTGGCCATGGGTAACCATCTTCCCTTTCTCTAGACATAAGGTTTTTCTTCCCTTTCGCCCTGCGCTTGGTACATCCCCGTTCCTAGCGTAACACACTAGCTGATCATGTAGGAACTCTTTGTACCTCTGTATAGCATCCCGCCTTGTGCATGCTGGCTTCATATTTACACCTAATAGTCTAACAGATGCATTAGTAAAAAGGAATAATATTTTCAAAAACTTTTTAAGGAAAAAGAACTTTCCAGCTCACCTCCCATATACTTGTTCAGGAGTAAATCACAAGGATCCAGCACGGAACTCCTCAGGTGCAGATAGCTCACAGTTAGGAAAGAATACAAAATCCAGCGGATCCAGATATGGGTAATTTCATTAAAACTCAATGTTTATTGTTCCATTAAAAATATAATTTCAGGTCACAGATGTTCCACAGAGTTACAGATCGAGTCATCTGACGCGTTTTGACACAACTCGTAGTTGTACTGTCTTATTCATAGATGTCTTATTCATCCATGAATAAGACAGTACAACTACAAGTTATGTCGAAACGCGTCGGTTGACTCGATCTGTAACTCTGTGGAACATCTGTGACCTGAAATTATATTTTTAATGTAACAATAAACCGTGAGTTTTAATGAATTTACCCATCCCTGGATCCACTGGATTATTGTATTTTTTCCTAAATATTTTCAAAAACATCTTTTTGGGACCCCAAAGCAATATCTGTACTCATCCCTGCTTCTGCGCAAAACCACTTTGTGCAGAATGGCCCTTTGTGCAGGAGAATCGGCTAACACCAGACACATAGTGACAACCACTGTTGAGCTATGTCAATATAATATTATGTGACTCTTTCTTCCCTTTGTTTGACTGGCAGAGCCCCTGTCATTGAATGCAAAGAGGTTTTCTGTCCTCGATCGATACATATCTCTATAATGTCAGAAAGAAAATACCGGGAGACATTCTTGGAAGGTGACATCACTAATTAGCTTGATTGAAGTAGGAATTGATCCTTGTAATCAAAGTAATTTCCAAAAAATGATGAACTATGGAGAATGCTGACATGGATGGACCCGTTGATAAATTAGGGTTACATTAAGCAAATATGTCTATAACACCGTGTTAGAAGCTCTGTTTTTGGACTTACCTACGGAAAGTATAAGTTAAATTATAATTCCAGGAGTCAAAAGTAATCCGCTATCAGTAGGAAAGGGGATAAGTTACTTACTTGGGGTCCAACCTCTGGGGCCTCTTGTGATTCTGAACATATGGTTTTGCTTCCCAGAAGCAATATCTTGAGTGGAATGAATGTGTGCATGATCTACATTCAGTCATTGCCTATGAGACTGTCAGAGAAAGCAAATTACACCACTCGGCTATGTTGACTAGTCTCATAGACAATGAAATGGAGTGGAAGTTGAGCATGTAAACCTCCGCTAACATTCAAGATGGGGCTCTGCTAAGTCTTCTTGAAAGGATCTATTGCCCCAATCTCAGGACCAATTGGTATCCCAATGATCAAACCTCAGTGATTAGTAAGTTATCACCTTTTCCATAGAGAAATTATCACATCCATGAGACATCTCTTTGGTCTCTGGATAGAGGACATATCCTTCCATCTCCACACTGAACATATGGGATTAATTATAACTGGGGAAGAGAGGAACTAATTATAACTGGAGTAAGCAAGAGAGAGATAACATTACATCTAGCCCCCTTTTCAGCTAGGACCCCCTGGATTAGCAAAAGGTGAGGCCCTACTGACTAAATAGGACAGGATAGGAAAGGGACTGATGGTGGCCAGAGAAAAACCCTGCAAAAATCCAAAAACCTGATAGTACAAAAAGCCCTCAGATCGCTAGATCTGAACTCCGTCCTATACCAGACGCTCTTGTCATACTAATGAACAGAAAGCAGGAACCATTACAAATTCAAGAAGCAACAAACACATGGACTAATAGGAGCAATACTCCAAACATAGCTGCATGCAGCTTCCCAGCTAAGCAGCTGTGAGGGAAGATCCCTGCATGCAAATAAACTGACAATGACCACAGTAAATGACAAACTCAGATAAGAGCAAAAAGAACCAAACAACAAATAAAGAGCCAAGCACTTATCTGGGGAAGATATGGTCTGGAGCAGGATGAAGCAGGCTGGTGAACAAAGAACAACTGACATCCGGCATAGCCTGCCAGCAGACCAGGGTTTAAATAGGCAGAGAGTTAGCAGTGGAAACGCCCATTGCTCAACACACCTGGTCTCTGTCCAAACCATTCCTGGCCACAAGAGGGAGCCTCACAGCAGCAAAAGCATAACTGACATTCACAACACTTCCTCTAATCAAAGTAGGATCATAGGTTTTTTGGAGCCAGCATTCAGTTATGATTATTGGGGTTTGCAGCCATCAGATAGACACATTTTCTGCATCGTGATTACGGGGGGAAGAATAATATGCATATTTTTTTCAGAATTGAGAAGCCTGCCTTTAAATCAATATCGCTCAGATGGATGAATCTATCCTTACCATGTTTCATCTCTATAGAAGATAAAATCATGATAAGAAACATGATCACAATATCTGCAATCTCCAAAGGTGAAGATATCCTGTAAGTTGGGGATCTTCTAAAATTCTGAAGGGCCGAGCAAATCCCACAAACAGCCCAAATATGAGCTCATCAAGGGGATCTAATAAAAAAAACCAGAAATTAGCATTGGTCCTTTTTCAGTCATTGGAAAATACAGATTACAGTGGGTTCTGTATGTTTTTCCAAAGCAGCACCATCCTTCTCTAAGCTTTTTATTCTGGATTTCTGGGAATAAAGTTATAAGCATCTAATAACACAGTTTATTAAGTTAGAAAACATAGGGTGCTATCTGAATTGTGTGGGAGTGAACCCCTTTAAAGCTGAATGTGAAACATAGCAGAGTCCCACTATGAAGAATACTAATGAAGTAGGGTGTCTGTCAATGGTTTTTTTGAATGGACATATGCAAAAAAAAGTAAAAAACAAATTTCACTTGGAGAAGATATTTTTTGTGTTATTAGTCATCATCTACAATAAACAGTGCAGTCTAAAAAGATGATGGGGCTATCATCTTATATACACATTAATAGCAGTCATCCATTAGCTTCTTTGCTTTAGGCCAGAGCCTCACAAATATTTTTGGCAAGTTCCTTAGTCATCTTGTGACTTCAGTGTTTCCGTATAGGATTAAAAAATAGTAATTGATGAAATTCCAACACAACTGGCCACAACTGCCCATTGGAGAAACAAATCTATCACAATGATGACTGTGCCTTGACTGGTACTCAACCTAAAGATGCCATAGCATTAAGTTCTTCCAATGTTCCTCAGCTCCCCTCATTGTTGGAGGATAACTCCATAGTTTCCATCACCAAAGAAAGCACATAAAATAACAATGACAAAGATTGATCATAGACTTTAGATTATTGTTGGTCAAACCAACCAGAATCAGCGACCAGACCATCTAATGGATATAGTAGTGTCCAAACTCTCCCCTCATGGTAAATGTTTGATTCAACATGTAAGAATATTTTGTCTTTAAAGAGATCCAACCCTCAGGATTTTCCTATATAACCTAAAGCCAGTGCTATACTGGCACTATCATGCTGATTCTATACATATCTTTGGTTGTGAGATCGGATGTATACTTTCTGAAATATAGACAAGTAAAGCTTTGTGAAATGCACTGTTATTTGATTGATAGCAGCTACAAAATATCTAATAGGTGGGTCGGGTTTTGCTGGTTATTCCCACCCCTGTCTGCTTCCTGTCCTTGGTCCTTCTGTCCTTCCTCTCTGCTTCCTGCCCCTGTAATAACAGAGACGGGGAGGAAGAACAGGCAGCAGACAGGGGCAGGAATAACTAGAAAAACCCGTCCCACATATTAGATATTCTGCAGCACCTATCAATCAAATAACAGTGCATTTAACAAACTCTTCTTGCCTATATTTCATAAACTATACATCCGATCTCACAACTAAATGTATGTATAGAATCAGCATGATAGGAACAGTATAACACTGGCTTTAGTTTATATATGAAAATTCTGGTGGTTGGTTCCCTTTAAAGGATAGAAGCCACCAACAAAGGTGTCTGGCAGTGGCCTACCCCCTCTTCTCATAGAGAACACATGAATACTTGACCAAGATATGTTTATTAGGGATGGATGAGAAGATAACGCGTCTACTGTAAAAGGGTTTTCCAGAATCAGATATTGGTGACCTATCCTCTGGAATCAGTGTGGCTCTAATTCACTTGTATGGTAGAAAGACATTCATGGCTATTGAACTAGCTACCTTTCAATCAGCTCGAGATGATAGAAGATGGACTTCCAATGATCCGTTATTGATGACCTAGCAAAGTCCTGAAAAAACCTTTCCTAAGAGCCAATTCAGTTGAGAATAATAAAAAATAAAAATAATCACTTAAAGGAAAGAGCAAAGCTCAGTTTTCCCGTCAAAGAGCCATAAAACTCAGGAACGGGCGACTTATGGCTCTGGTATGTCGGAAAGTTGTGTAACAATTTTGCTCTTCATGACATCACTTTGCTCTATTTGTGGCTTAATTAAACTGTCAGCAGTTAATGAATTGATTGTACATGGGACACTAATAAGAGATGCCACATACCGACTGAAAAATTACAGGTTTTGTCAATCACATTATTTAATAGCTTTCACATTTGGTGGTGATCTTACCATTTACACTTAGAAAGCTTTACATTCATTTACATGTTTTTGAAGAGACAAAAGACTTTTTTGTCCTCAAAATAAAATTGTCCATTTTTAAAGGCACTAAAAATCCCTTTTGATAGAAGGGTCATGCCAGTGCTCGGATTGTAATCAGTAAGCAAACCTGGAGCAAATATTCCATGTTTTTCTACGGCACCCCCACAGGTGGAATTAGGTATTACACAGTTCTGTCAGACAGATCACAAACGTCGCCAATTGTCATGGCGCCGTGGACTCTGTTCAGATAGCAGATACTGATACTCTGTCTAATGGTTTCACTAGTGTCTGGGATCAACACAGGCAGACTCGGGCACGACCTCATGTGTGCTGATTCGTAGGCAGGCTAGCAAGAGTTAATCACTGCTAGTCTGCTTGCTCCTTTAATCACATGTTGTGGGGAGACCTAGCAAATCTGCTCCCTTCCTATATATGCTGGTGGCATCCTTTTATCCATGCCAGCTATAGTTTATTCTATATTAGTCTGTAAGGGTTGGTGTCCCAGACTTAATTGTGAAAGTTGTGCTCATTTCTTGGTATGGTTGTAAAGTTTACCCCTGTTTTTTTGTAGCTTTCTTCCTGCTCTTGTTTTTCGTCCTGAATCTATTATTGTCTTAGCCTGTGTGTGTGCACGCCATGTCACAGAGTTTTGGTTTTCCCCTGTCTGTCTTTATCTGTGGTTTACATCACACTCCTGTCCTGTCCCTTCCTGGGAGGAGGTGGAATCAGATCAGGACTGTTCAGGAGCAGGGCCAGGAAGGAGACTCAGGCCTCTCTACCATAAGGAGTATCCTTGAGGACAGGGATAGCATAGGGCCCCCTAGCTTGACAGACAGCTTAGGAGCCCTGATTCCCTGCTAACCCATGTTCTTTATCCAAGGTTCTCTTGCCACAATTCCTCTCTCTCTCTCTCATTGTACAAGGAGAGGAAATGCATCCCATTGTTGTTTTACTCTATTACTATTTTAGTTGTGTTGTTATTTACTATAATACTGCCCCTAGTGTTAAATATGTATCAACTAACAGGAGTTTCCTCTCCGACTGTCGCTGCCCTTTAACTATCAACATATTATTACTTCCATGTCTTTTTACAGAAGAGCAGTTATAGATTTTTTTATACCTTGACATTTGTGACTTTCTAACATTATAGACTCATCAATAAACCTGGCTGCTATGAGTAAATATATAATCTGTTGGAAAGCTTATTTCCTCTGGACTTTTATCTGTCAGGAGTCTGTGTCTATCCTTGGCATTGACCTAAAACATCAAAGAAACATCACGGATGTTCTGTCTTATTGAGGGGAGACAGAGTTGCTCCAGCTTTGTAGCGTCATGCTGAATATTGTAGACTTGATACAGATTCATATATTTATATTGAATCCAGATGTCCCCTTACATAAATCCTAAGTGGCTATATCATATATGATGGATTAATAACGCAGTCATTGCATGTGCCAGACATTTATATGTTATTGTTATTGGCAGCAAGAGCAGAATCGTCATCTTCAGTAACAGCAGAGGACTCACAAGGCTCCGACCAACTGATTTCTATCTATCTATCTATCTATCTATCTATCTATCTATCTATCTATCTACCTGTCTGTCTGTCTGTCTGTCTATCTACAGTATCTAATTATCTATCTATCGTGGACTTTGGAATGACTGTTTGAGGTTGTGGACAGGTGTCTTTTATACTGATAAGTTCAAACAGGTGCCATTACTACAGGTAATGAGTGGAGGACAGAGGAGCCTCTTAAAGAAGAAGTTACAGGTCTGTGAGAGCCAGAAATCTTGCATGTTTTTAGATGACTAAATACTTATTTTCCACCATAATTTGTAAATAAAATCTTGCCAAATCAGACAAGGTGATTTTCTGGATTTGTTTTCTCATTTTGTCTCTCATAGTTACGGTCACATATGATGTCAATTACACGCTGACCTCATCTTCTTAAGTGGAAGAACTTGCACAATTGGTGGCTGACTAAATACTTTTTTTCCCCACTCTATCTATCTATCTATCTATCTATCTATCTATCTATCATTCTATCTATCTATCTATCTATCTATCTATCTATCCCTCTATCTATCTATCTATCTATCTATCTATCTATCTATCCCTCTATCTATCTATCTATCTATCTATCCCTCTATCCCTCTATCCCTCTATCTATCTATCTATCTATCTATCTATCTATCTATCTATCTATCTATCTATCTATCTATCTATCTATCTATCCCTCTATCTATCTATCTATCTATCCCTCTATCTATCTATCTATCTATCTATCTATCTATCTATCTATCTATCTATCTATCTATCTATCTATCCCTCTATCGATCGATCGATCTATCTATCTATCTATCTATCTATCTATCTATCTATCTATCTATCCCTCTATCTATCTATCTATCTATCTATTTATCCATCTATCTATCTATCTATCTATCTATCTATCCCTCTATCTACCTACCTATCTATCTACATATCTCATATCTATTCATTATAAAATACATAGCCCCACCAAAAATGGGGGTGGAGGGGTAATCTAGGGTAATAGTCGGGTAATAATCAGGTACCCAAGCACTGCAAACGACAGCTTTCAATTAGAGTTCAAAAAAATAAAAACAGTAGTAGAAATAAGTCCGATCCAAGTTCTACAGGTATACGGATTTATGAGGCCAGTGCCCTCGGAATAAGTAAACCAAAAATAAAAAATAGGTAATCCACCTACAAATTCTATAAAGTTCTGAATTTATTAAAGTGTAGTTAAAATCACAAAAAAAACCCCAAACATTTACAAAGAAGTCATTTTCCACAAATTCTTTTGTCACAACCAGTTGTCATAATCATGTCTTGGGTGGAACGGTGGCTCAGTGGTTAGTACTGTACAGAAGCTCAGTGGTTAGCACTGTATGGCAGCTCAATGGTTAGCACTGTACTGTATGGTGGCTCAGTTATTAGCATTGTACGGTGGCTCACTGGTTAGCACTGTACGGTGGCTCAGTGGTTAGCACTGTAGTCTTGCAGTGCTGGGGACCTGGGTTTAAATCCCACCAAGGACAACATCTGCAATAAGATTGTATGTGCTCCCCGTGTTTGTGTTGGTTTCCTTCCACACTCCAAAGACATAGTTATAGGGAACCTAGATTCGGAGAGCCAATGGGGACAGTGTTATAATTCAGGGACCGAGGAGGATAAAAAAAATACAGAATCCCAAATAGTAACAGAGTGGCTGGAACCTTAACGGACTGCAGACCTAATCCGGACACACAACTAACAGTAGCCGTGGGACGAGCCTACGATGACCTAGTCGTCTCAACACAGCCGGAGAACTAAAGATTCTCACAGATAGAAATATGAGAAAGCTAATCTGCCTCGGAGCAGTCCCCAAAGATAGATAGATAGCCCCCCACATGTAAAGGCTACGGTGATATAGAAAAACAAAATACAAAGCCAGAAGAGACAGATTCAGCAAAGGTGAGGCCCAAACTATCTTTATAGGAATGGATAGGAAGGAGCACTGTTTGCAACCGTAAATAAACCCCTAACAAATACCAGCACTTCTGATATGGAAAAATCCTGAGGTCACACAACCTCTCCCCCACTGAATCAGCACTCAAATGTTACTGGGATCCAAAAACACTAATACAGATTAGGGACTGAATTAATACCAAGCATGACAAACACAATACCTTGCAGAATCATGGAGCTAAGTATACAGACACTCCCAGCAGGGAATGATCCCATTTTACCAAGATGTCCACACAGACAAAATAGGAATCAAGCATTAGTATCAAAGCAGAGAAAGCAACAAGAAAGTGGAAAACAAACAGCAGAGGCACAAAGACCACTTATCTGTTCTGGTTGTGAGTAGGGCTGGTAACAGAATGTCCTTAACACACAGAAGACCATTGAGCACCGGCAAGAAACAAGAGAAAACTACTCAGTTATATAGTCCCAATCTGACCCCGATTGCCAGTCCTCTGCAGGTGTGAGACTTTTCATTCCACAAATCAACTGCACCACCAGCACTGACCACAAGAGGGAGCACCAAACTGGAACATATTCACAACACGACAGTGTTGCCAATGTATGTAAAGTGCTGTGGAATTAATAGCGCTATATAAATTAATAAATGTTATTATTACGCGTTTTGCACAATACATGTCCAAATTCATAGAGATATTTAAGCATGGAAAATTAGGGTAGAAAAATGTAACACATTTTTACTCAATATTTTTTTGTAATTTTAACTGCACTTTCATAAATTCTGAATTTTATAGAATTTGGTGCTGGAGTACCTATTTTTTTCTTTTGGGTTATCGGGGGTATACAGTATATAGTGGAGTGTGGTTACTATATATTGACTTGCTGACTTTTTTTGCAGGCTTGCAGCTTATACATAAACTCATAACAGATTTCTAATCAGGATTATTTTCAGACAATGGTTTCTCCAACGTTTAGATGCACAAGTGTAATAACCTATATTTGAAGAGTACACACTATTTTACCATAGATTTTTGGACAAGAGGGACATACACTTTGGGTTGAGGAGGGCAGGCGAGTTTCCTTCGAGCGTTCTCTACTTGAGCTCTTGTGAGAGTTTCTGTCTCCCGTTCTCTGGTGGGAGCTGCAGTATTTCTAGGTTATATTCATCGGCTGTGACTTTAATCTTCAGATAAAAAAGATTTTGTCTTAGAAGTCGTGTTTTCTCCAGGTGGTCTGTGAAGTGGGATCACTTGATGATGATCTTACAGGCGGTTAAGGTTACAGAATCAGGTCAATAACATTAATGCAATCAATGTTGTCGATTAGTTTCTATTTCATGTTTTGAGCTGTAGAACTACATTGGAATTTATAGCAGGGTCAAAGGTCACAGATATGATATTGCGGGGGTGCGAGAAGAGTCTCTAATGTATCCCTGAAGGGGAAATTTCTTGGTGGAAGACATGTCAATGGCAGGAGGTCCGGATGTCCTGGGTCCTTGGGTTCCTGCTGCTGAGTCTATGCACCTGGGCCATACTGGGGCTAAGAATCAGCCCTGGAATGTGAAAGCAGAAAGACCCATGCTCCCCCTCCCTGCGGAAATCAATATTTGCTACACAACCAATTTCACCAATAATACTGTTATATAAGTATAAATACTATGACCATGCTATGTCTACACGATACCACCAGATTGCAACAAAAGATCCCATTACACTGATCATTAATAGGGATGATCGAATACCTCAATTATTCGGCTTCGCAAATAGGTTGCCGCTATGCAAATATTTGATGCGCAATGTAAGCCTATGGGAATCCAGAATAGTTCCGAAAAGTTGTTATTCGGGTTTCCCATAGACTTACATTGCACATCGAATATTCGCGAATAGTCGAATAGCGGCGATTTATTCGGCAAATATTCGCCAAGCCGAATATTTGAGGTATTCGATCATCCCTAATGATTACACCAAGACCAATATTACTGTCAATAATGCAGTATAAGAGACAAAGAATACTGCCAATCCATAACAAAAACATCAACAGCGTATACAGTAGTGACCTTATAGTGAGTGCTATATCTAATGTCCTACACAGTAATAATGCCCCTTCTCTGCCCTATACAGTAACAGTGCCTTCTCTTTGTTCCCACCAAATTAAAAGTTTCCCCTACACAATAATAGTGCTCCCTCTGTATCTTCTCCTAATAATAATGCCCCCCTGTGCCTCCTTATAGTTATACATTATGCCTCGTATAGTAATAATGTCTCCCTGTGCATCCTTATGATAATGATGCCCTGCTGTCCTTCCTTATAATAATGCCCACTATACATAATAATAATAATAATAATAATAATAATAATAATAATAATCTTATCCTCTGTCTCATTATGATAATGCTGCCTTGTGCCTCCTTATAATAATAATAATAATGCTGCCTGTGCCTCCTAATACTATTGCCAGTACTTGTAATAATGTATTTTTAATAGTCCTTATAATAGTGCCCCATTGCATCTATCTATCTATAATAATATTTATTCACTTATATAGCTCCATTACTTCTATAGAACTCTAACACTGTTCCCATTGGGGCTCACAATCTAGGTTCACTATCATTAGGTCTTTGGAGGGTGGGAGGGAACCCATGCAAACATGGGAGAGCATACAAACTCCTTGCAGATTTTGTCCTTGGTGGGATTTGAAGCCAGGACCTCAGGGTTGCAAGACTGCAGTGCTAACCACTGAGCCACCGTGATGCCTAGCTATTTGTTTATCCATCCATTTATTTCTCCATCCATTTAGCCATCCATCCATCCATCCATCAATCCATCCATCCATCCATCTATCCATCCATCCATCCATCCATCAATCCCTCCATCTATCCATTCTTCCATCTACCCATTTCTCCATCCATCCATTTATGCATCCATCTATTTATACATCCATCCATCCGTTTCTCCATCCAACCATCCATCTATCCACTTATCCATTCATTTACTCCTCCATCCATCCATCCATCCATCCATCCATCAATCCATCCTTCCATCTATCCATTTGTATATCTATCCATTTATCCATCCAACCATCCATCCACCTATCCATCTAACCATTTATCCATACATTTATTGATTTACCCATCCAGCTATCTATCCATCCATTCATCCATCCATCCATCCATCCATCCATTCATCTATCCATTCATCCATCCATCCATCCATCCATCCACCCATCCATCTATCCATTTACCCATTCATTTATTCCTCCATCCTTCCATCTATCCATTTATCCATCCACCCATCGATCTATCCATCCATCCATTTTACCATCCATCCATCCATCTATCCATCCATCCATCCATCCATCCATCCATCCATCCATCCATATCCCTCCATCTCTAGATTCCTCTCCTGCCCGCTCTGTGCAGAAGTACCTTCCAGCCCCCATTAGCATTAGTGAGATAATACATGTACAGAGCGAGTGATATTTCCGGTCTCACGTGAGCCGCACACTTTTTTCCCCCGCCCTCCACCGTTTTGACATTATTACGCTAATCAGATTAAATACATTAGAAGCTTTTGCAGCTGTTGCAGTCTGTAACAAGGCCGCCCCGGTTCACTGCTCGCTTCCCTGACAGCTCCTTTTTGTTATATTTTTAGCCTTTTTTTTCTTTCTTTTTTTTTCCAAAGAGGGTACCACCAGCAACTAATGAAGCCGCGTGAACGGTGACAGGGATCCCTATCTCCCGCCATGCGTCTTGTCACGACGGAAGCCTTTAATTGAGGCAGCGACTTAGTTTATTTGTAAACACACTTTTGTTTGTTGTGCGCCGAATGCAAAGGATTCTGGGGCAATTTATTTGCAGTGTAAACATATTGGTTGGAAGTCATTAATATGACATTCACATAACCATAATGAAGCGTAGAAGACGTGGAGATTTGGCACCACTGAAATACCCAAAGGACATTAACTGGGAGTCTTAAAACTAAAACTATTGGAAACAAGATATTTTTACCTCTCGTTTGGGAGTAATATAATTGCATTTTGTGGCTATAGCAGATGCTGGGGACAGCTGGTAGAGTTGGATTTTTTTCCCTGCCTTCTATCTTTTGTACTATACAGATAAAACCTGGTATAGCTCACACAATATAAAAAACAATGGCTGCTTCTTAATCTGACGCTTGATAGACTGGCTTTTGTGTACGCGTATAATATTGAAGATTTGTTTAGACTGCAAACATATTTATTACATAAACTCCAGAGAATAAACAGCACATGCTCGCCGCTTAATTTGATGCAATGAAAAGATCCGAGTTGTCTTTTGACGACCTTTCTAGATACTTAATTGAAACCAAATATTTGGAAGTTGGAAATTGGCAGCAAAACGATATCTGGCAATTTCTCGCTCTCTTTTTCCTTTATCCATTGGCTATTCTAAGTATTTTATTCAGTGGTTTGGTCTCATGCACTGGAAATCTGTGGTTTAAGCTGAGGGGTGTAGATTTAGCAATTTAAAGGGAAATTGTAGAAACCAAAAAAAATCCCTTGGGGGTGGAAAGGAAGAGTAAAAGGGTTATCGAGGCTAAGTAAAAACTTTACTGGGGGCTTAGATGTAGAGAAAATAGCAAACTGAGCCATGATCACATGTTATCACCCTATGAATTCAGTCTGTGAAGGAATTCATCACTACTCCTCTTTCACAAAAATACAGTAGTCACTAATTAGTTCCAGTGACTAGAGCGAGATGTCATCAAGAAAGTATCTCATGAGGCACTGTTCTAGCCACCAGATGTTTAGGTCGGATAAAGAAATGTCCAGCCCCAACACAAAGGTTACAACAGGGATGGATTGGGAGAAGAAGACCATGATGATAGAGAGTAGGGTCAGGGTACCGCCTGACACTAACCTGTGTCTGAACTCTGAGCTCCCCTAACATTCCTATTCGAGTCCTTTCCCTCACCATCACGTGCCTAAACCCTTACTGTCCCTCAACTCCCCCTGTATAGTGCCAAGACTATGAGTGCACTAGATGTCACCACTACTGTAATAAAACACAGGGGAAGGAAGACAGACAGGAGGCCATAGACAAAAGGATATGCACCAACTTTTGCAGCCAAACACCAGGGCTGCAGGAGACTAGAGATCAGTCACTTCACTGCTGCAGCCTAACACCAGGGCTGCAAACGGCATGGCTGCAAGAGCTTCTACAGACCTCTTATTTCAATGATTATCAGATCAGAATGGGAGGCAATTCTATAACAGGCATCAGGTGATGGGACATGTGACTATTTTAAAGGGAAAGGGAGTGGTTGCACTGGAGATGAACTAACAAGAAACTATCAGCAAAGTGTCCTTAACCCTTGCTGCACGAAAAGAAAGCAAATACATTTAATATCCAAAGTCTTGCAAAACTCATCCAAAACCTGTAACAAGTCTCCCCAGGACAGGAGACCCTTTTGACACCAGATCACTGCAGCCAATCACTGGATTCAGCGATCATGTGAAAAAAAAATATGGGATCATCTCTTCTGGTGCAGACTATCATAGCACCCTATGCTAGATACACAGGGGTGACAGCAGGTGACTGTGCTTTGTATGCTATTTTCAGTATATTCATTACCTGGGTAAGGTTTTTATTTTTCCTGGTCAACGCCTCTAAGAGAATTTGGGAAATGATAGTTCCTTAAAGGGAACCTGTCACCACGTTTTTGGCCTATAAGCTGCGACCACCACCACTGGGCTCTTATGTACAGCATTCTAACATGCTGTATATAAGAGCCTAGGCTGTTGTGTAGAACATAAAAAACACTTTATAATACTTACCTAACGGTCGCGCTGTGGTGGAGTTGGGTCAGATGGGCGTCTCCGTTGTCCGGTGTCGGCGCCTCTTTCGGCCATCTTTGTCTTTCTTCTTCTGAAGCCGGGGTTCATGACGCATCAATGTCATCCACACTAGCCACCATTGAGGTCCTGCGCAGGCGCACTTTGCTCTGCCCTGAGCAGGGTAGATCAAAGTATTGTAGTGCGCCTGCGCGGGACCAGCGAATATGTATGACATAGGATGTGTCATGCACACAGGCTTCAGAAGGAAGACGAAGATGGCCGAAAGAGGCAGCGCTGGCACCGGACAATGGAGACACCCATCTGGCCAACTGAGCGACTGTTAGGTGAGTATTATAAAGTGTTTTTTTATGTTCCACACAGCGGCCTGGGCTCTTATATACAGCATGTTAGAATGCTGTATATAAGAGCCCGGTGGTGGTGGCCGCAGCTTATAGACCAAAAAAGGGGTGACAGGTTCCCTTTAAGTTTGTTTTTGCCTTGGAAAGATTTGAATAAAGTAATGGAAACACATGCCTTTGATGTAATGTATCTTTAAAGAGTAGCTGTCTATAAAAAAATTAAGACTCATAGTTCCTGTTTTTTAGTAGTTTTCAGCAGGCTCCTTATCATCAAAGGCAGTATTACATTACAGGTAATACCCCTATACACAGTTGATAACACAAAATCTGAAAAATCATAACAGATGATGTCACATCTGAGCTTCTCCTTCTCTCTTCACAATGACCTTTACACATGCACATTAGATGCTTCAATACAAAAGATAGGGTCTGAGTCCATGCATTGTGGCTATTGTACATGTGTTGTTTCCTGAAACTAATCTATGTCTAAAAATGCCCCATTGACCTGTGTGAAAATTGCAAAATTTCAATTTTTTTTTTAAAATTCAGCTTGTGTTATGGGAAAAGAAAATGACAAAATTAAAATAACTATTTAAAACAAAAATCTGAGTTAAACAATAGTTCATTTTCTGATTATAGCTTTCCTTTAAATTGGCGTGCCCATTTTTATTAAGAAAGGTCCCTGGATTTAGTTCAGCTCAGAACAATGTATTCATCATATCATCATGCTCCCGTTTGCAGCAGTTGAGGGTCCTTATACAAAGAGCTTCACTGTGTCGAAACTATTAATTTTACTGATTGCAAATCCTGGCTGCCATTCGAATGTGATTCATAGGAAATGTCTGAAAACAAACAGTTCATCCCATGATTAGCAAACGTCCCTTTATACGTAATAGCTAGGAATGGCTAGCGCTACGGTCACGATGAAGGTGACAATATTAATCAGAGCTATTGATTTTCTGGAGGGTATCTTAAATACGCTGCCCTTTTCATAGGGTTGAGGAATAGATTTGTAACAAGGTGTCTTTTAAAGCAATACGAGAAAATAATAGCAGAAGCGTAGTACCACTTATCACCAGCAGGTGTCCACATAGCGTGCAATGAATACACCTACCGATTGTAGATGACTATTCAATATCTATTATATTGACATTTCTTACCAAAACATATTTGCATAAGACACATCATAAAAACATATTACTAAAGAGGGGCTCTTAATAACACAGGATCAGCCAAACATAATAGGTGATGTCACAGCTGACCTGCTCCTCCTCTCTACACAAAGACCTTTGCACACGCACAGTAGATGATTCATTACAAAAGATAGGGTCTGAGACTGCACGTTGTGGCTATTGTGCATTCTCAGGGCGTTTTAAATCGTTGATCTTCTCTTCCTTCCATCCTCCATCTTGAACCTGGATGGACACTAGTGGGATGAACCTAATCTTTTTTTTGTATAAATATTTGATTTACCCACTTTCCAGACAGTGGTCCATGGATCCAGGATTCACCTCTTGTAAGGACCCCAAAAATTCATATTTGTTAGGTCCTTACAAGAGATAAGCAAATCAATTCACCGGACCCTGGCCAATTCAGAATTACCCCTTACGGCAGTCTTGTGAAACTCCCCCTCCTTGCCTTCTTCTGATTTGTAGGTCTGGAGTGACATCATCACTGTGGCATGAAATCATGCCTGGCTCAAAAGAGACCCAATAATGCCGGTAGGTAGGAAGTGGTTCACAGAGCTCCGGTGCAGTGGCCATGGACTGCTAACCAGGCCGCTAGACCAGAGTCCGGCAAATGGATTCACTCTTAGCTAGTCTTTCAGAAAAGTGCAATTTCAGTTTATATATAGTATATATACTGGTATATACTCACTGGTATTGGTAGTATACAGGGTGAGTGGAGGGACAGTTAGCGATTGGGCACGTGACGGTGACGAGGGGAAGGACTTGTATAGGGATGTTAGGGGAGCTCAAGGTTCAGACACAGATTACTGTCATGAGGTGCCCTGAACCCCATTCCCTATCGCCAGGGTCTTCCTCTCCCTTTCCATCCCCGTAGGAACTTCTATGTTGCGCCGTGCACCGTGCATTTCCTTATCCGAGGTTGACATCTGGTGGCTAGCACAGTGAGTAATCAGATACGTTCTTAATGACATCTCGCTCTAGTCACTTGACCACTGTAACTAATCGCTGACTACAGTGTTTTTGTGAAAGAGGAATAGTGATGAATTCCTTCACAGACTTACCATAGCAGCTTATTCTGGATCCATAGGGTGACAGCATGTGAGCTCAGTCTCTACATCTACGCCCCCAGTAAAGTTTTTATTTAGTCTTGATAACTTTTTTAGCATTCTTTTCCACCCCCAAAGATTTTTTTTTGTGTCTACAGTTTACCTTATAATTGCTACATTTAACCCCTCAGCTTAAATCACAGTGTAAGGGCACGTTCACACAAGCGTATGAATTGGACAAGTGCTATGTGAAAAAATCTCACATTGCACTCGGACCAATGTTATTCAATGAGAGAGAGCAGATGAACAGCTTTTTTTTCATCCTGATTCTGGATGAGAGAAAATTCGCAGCATGCTGCGATTGCCTGTGAGAGACTTGTCACTCGCACCCATACAAGTCTATGGGTGCGAGAGAAACATCGGACTGCACTCGGATGACACTGGAGTGCAGTGCTATAATCGCAGCATCTGATAATGGAGGAGATGGTGAGATTATTCCCTCCCTCTCCTCCACAGCTGCAGGATTTGGTCACAGTCACATGACAATCGGCTCACGCTGGCAGCACAGTGGGAGCCGGGGGTCATTAGCATATTGCATCCAATGCTTTCGCATCGAATCCTATACGTTTGTGTGAATCCAGCCTAAAGAATAGTTATGGGGTAATTGAGGGCGGGCCCCTATACATCTGGGTCCCTTTACAGAATGATGTTGGACCTTCCTATTTTACCAAAACCTTTGACAACTTCAAAATTCTAGAAATATCCTTAAAAAAATGCAAAATGTAAAAAAAAGAAAGAAAAAAATAAATTAATAAATAAATAATAAGTATAATTACTAATTATATTATTTATGAATTATATTAATTATTTATTAAAAATAATGAATAAATAAACTACTATGAAAAATAACTATAATATAACTATAAATATGTAACTATATATCTATAATAAATAGCTATATAGAAACTAACGTTTAAAGAAACAGATACAAAATATATATATATATATATATACTTTAGTTTAATCTTGATCTTATTAATTCAAAAAGGGAAAATAAAACATAGATTTTTTTAAATATATAAACAATATTAATTGGAGTAATTTGTAACAAATAGAAAAAAATATATACTTTTTTTTGATCTTATTGATTCAAAAATGGAAAATAAAACAAATAGAATTGTTTATAAATATTTAAACAATATTAATTGGAGTAATTTGTTGTCGCACAAAGCGATATGTGTTCATGTTCTGTGTAATTCCGCTTTAAAAGGTTCTTCTCCTGAAACTTTCTTCATGCATTTTCATGTAGGAGACTATATAGCTTCCTCCAACTTAAATATTCATTGAACAGTAAAGGTCAGAATCTTGTGAATGCTATGGGTGTTAAATCCAGCGTCGAAGACACTCTCATAGTCGGAGCCTTGCTGTATTACCTGTATATTTCTATGCATAACTGTCTTCTTCATCACTGTTATTCCTGCATAAGAACCCTCAAAGAGCTCCTTCTATCACACTTCCCAGACGTTCATCCTGACAAGTTTGAACTACAGCAATCTGTTACCCGCATCCTCCACCGCTGCTCGATACCACACCACCGAGGATCTGTCATTCGGTAAACGAAAAACCGCCAGCCCATTTTTCAGCATAACACCCACAGTTTCAATTTACATTGTATTTGATTTCTATTTTTTTTTTTTCTACTGTATTTTTTTTTTTTTTTAGTACGTCTTATTTTAAATTCTATTTCCAGGTAATGTGATATATCTATCTGAAATTCAATTAACGTTCTAGAATAAGAAAATAAACCTCCACATCTCTTTTTGTCGTTGATATTGAAGTGTTGAGTAGTTATTTACCGAAGGAGCAGAGCTAAATTGTGAGTTAACCCTTTGCAGTTGCGTTTTCTCCATCTCGGTGCTGAGGCTATGGCAGGTAAAGCAAATTTTGGACCCCTAAAAGTAGAAGTGTACCTGCTCCAAATAACAGTAAATAGCAAACTGATATATTCACTCTTTAAAGTCCCTCCAATTCCTGTTCCACCCGTAATGTGGACCTCTATTGTATTTATAAATAGTCATGCAACATTCCAATTCCTTAATGCATTGGTGACCCCTAAGGCATCCATACACATTAGATGGTTGCCGAATGAATGATGCTATGGCTGATTGTTCAGCAAACATACAGGGACACTCCTTTGACTAAGGGGTGCTTTGCACGTTGCGACATCGCTACTGCGATCTCGTCGGGGTCAAAGTGACGCACAACCGGCGCTGGTATTGACATTGCAACGTGTAAAGCCTAGAAGCACCTATAAACGATCGCAAAAGCGTTGAAAAACAGTGATCTGTGTAGTGTCGGTCATTTCCATAATTTCGCTGCAGCGACAGGTACGATGTGGTTCCTCGTTCTTGCGGCAGCACACATCGCTGTGTGTGAAGCCGCAGGAGTGAGGAACATCTCCTTACCTGCATCCCGCCTGCAATGAGGAAGGAAGGAGGTGGGCGGGATGTTTACGTCCCGCTCATCTCCGCCCCTCCGCTTCTATTGGCCGCCTGCTGTGTGACGTCGCTGTGACACCGCACGACCCGCCCCCTTAGGAAGGAGATGGGTCGCCGGCCAGAGCGACGTCGCAGGGGAGGTAAGTGCGTGTGAAGCTGCCGTAGCGATAATGTTCGCTACAAGATATCGCATCTGCAACGGGGGCCGGGACTATCGCGCTCAGCATCGCTATAATCGGCTAGCGATGTCGCAGTGTGCAAAGTACCCCTAAGAAAGGCATCACCAGGTATGTCCAGAAGTGTCTTATCTCTTAAATCCGACATCTCCCCCGAAAAGCTATTGGGCTGAGCCCCCATACACATTAGACTGTCAGTCTGTTACAGTTGACAAAAAAATCCTGTGATGTCCGGCTGCAGAAGGTCGCTGCGTTTGGTTGCAAAAACTGCTCCTTTATATTCCATTCTTTCTTCCTTTGTGTGAATGGAGTTCTATATATTTTCCCTGTTAGGCTTAACTCTCTCCCTTTAGGACCCTGCAAATATCTTGGTAGATCAGCGGCGAATCCTTATCCACACTCCCTGTGTCTATATATTCACGCATTTACCCATGGTTTGTTGCCAGTGATAGAGTTTAGTCCTATGCTGTCCAGATTGCAAGCAGTTGGCTTGAAATCTCCTGTCGGAGCACGTTGTTGTATGGTGGTGTCATTCTCCCAAAGTCACCTGGCATGAAAAGCTGTTTGTTTTCCCTGTCAGTTCTCTAGGTTTTAGCGGGGTTGACTAGTGCTCATCCCTTCCGGTCACTACTTAGGGCATATTTCAAGGTCATCCAGGGCCTAGGTATCCAGATCAGTGCATAGGTACGGAACCTAACTAGGGACGTCAAGGAAGCCAGGGATCTGCAGTAGGTTCTACCAGGGGTCACCATGTTCCCCTTCCCTAGAGACAGGGTTTTCCTCTCACCCTATTTGTCATTCATCTGGTATTCCCCATACCTAGTGAGACACAGTTGAACACATTGATATCGACGATTTAAACCAACCATAGTCTAATGTGTATGGGGCTGGCTCAAGTTAGGCTAAATGACAAACTCAGCTCTGCTAGATCAGAGCTAATTTGGGTTTGTTTTGCTTACTCTCTTGCACTCTTTAATCTCCTTTTTTATTATTATCCTTATCATATTAATATGTCAGTCATTTCTAAAAATAAAAAGCCGTCATTCACGCGCATCTTATCTTGGTCAGTTTTCCTGTAGGAGATTTAATCAAAGTTTCCTCTCACTCTGCTTCTTATCGGGGATGAATGGAGCAGTAAACAAGGATTGCACCTCTGAAGATTAGAAATAAAGGGAAAAAATAGATTTCTCAAAGTAGAGCAGCAATGGTAGCAGTATATTCGTGTGACCTGACTCCTACCAAACATGTATACATTAGAATATGTGGAGACCGGGTGCTATTACGGCTTGAGATGATAGGGTACCTTCATTTATATGTCTTAGAGATGGAGTAGAGACATAACCTCCTGAGAACAGACCAAAATTTATAACATGTCTCGATGATTGTCTCATGGTGAGAGGCCCTTTTTGGCGTAATCTGACTCCAAATCCAGATGGTAAGGTAGTCCAGCCATGAATGGCAGCATAATGGGACACCAAACATGTATTATGGATGAGATGCTCCTTGTAAGGCATCTCGGGGAGGAAGCCATCGGTGAGGTTCTCGCTTTCCACATTCTGGCACTTTACAGAAAGATGGGGATTTTTAGGGCCCTGGGTGTGTGTAAGTAGTGGTGTTGCATTTGAGGAGACCTTTGTATTCAGTTTGGCCATGCTCTGCATGGCACTGGTTTCTTTGAACCCCACATTTCTCCTCTGTGCATCTTTCCAAAAATTACAGGCAGTGAAACAGTTCTTGGAAGGAAAATTACATATGGACAGCATGGCAATGGGTGACCCCATACGTTTGGGAACTAACGGATGGGCACTCTTAATAGATATTCTCCAACTTGACATACCAAAGGTCTGGCTGAATCAACCTTGTGTCTTTAAGGCGCTCCTCCAGAACAAAGTGCACTACGGCTGCATTACAGCTAGTCAGTCCTAAAGTATCCTCCATCGCTGAAATCTGTGTCTCAGCCCCCATCTCCTGCTTTCTTCAGATGAGATTACATAGCAAAAACATGCTGACAGATTCCCTTTAAATGGGCTGTCCAGTTCCTTCTGCTTTGATTAGAAGACTCTGTAAGAATATAATGTGCTTTGTAGAGGGATCTGACAATAAATTTCACTGACAATTCAGCCCCTCCACTGGGAATATCACAATGTAAACAGTCACTATTAAAGGTCTGTCAGCACAAAATGAATGGCCAAACAAAGCACAGGTGCACTGTTGTGGCTAAACAATTGAATGCACCTTCCCACTGCTTGATTTACAGAGGACTGAAATAAGTGGAAAAGAAGTAGAGGGGATGGTGCGCTGAACTGCCAGGTGTCACGGGGTGTGAGGGGATAACAGAGAACTGGGGCTCCTAGACTGGCCCTCAAGCTAGGGGGCCCTAGCTGTCCCTAATCCTAGAGATACTTCTAAGGGTGAAGATGTCTGGACCGCCTTCTTTGCCCTGCTCCTGGAAAGCCCTGATCTTATACCCCCGCTTCCCCATCCCGTGGGAGGACCGGGAGAGGAGTGGTTTAGCCCACAGATATTCACAAACGGGGAAACCAAAAACGTTATCACAAAGCTAGCACACACTGAGATATAAGACAATACATAATAAGGAGAAAATAAAGAGCAGGGAGAAAATAACCAGATGACAACAGGATTTCCACAGCACACCAAGCAGCACACAGTAAATAACAAGTAACTGGAACACAACTTCACACAGACTGGTTTAGCAAAAACTATAGTCGGCACGGGAAGACCGGCTCCTCCATCTTAAAAAGGTGGGGAGTAACTGTGATAGATCTCCCATAACATGTGATCCAAGAGGTAACCAGACTAGAAGAAATTAACTCCTGCAAGACTGATCACTAATTAGTACACAGCTGGTCGATGCCTGAACCTGTCTGTGCAACTCAAAAGCACCAGAGGATGTATAGTGTGGAGTGTCAGGTTCTGCACTGTGAACAGTGTCAGGCACCACCATGACACTCGGTGAGTTTAGAGCCAAACACCGTATGACATAAGGCCATGCTTAGGGTGCACTGACTGCATGTGCTTGGTTTGAACAGTCATTTTGTGCCAATTCGACTCCCTTTAGAATTAGTGCTCTGTCTATGTAATGCAGTCACCAAACAGCAGGTATTCAAGAATGAAAGTCTTTTTGTAGCCGCTCTCAGATATGGCTGCTCTCTATCAATTCCGAATTATCTAATGTTTTCCAATACAGACAACCGGTTTAATTCTTGCTTTGGTAGCAATGACAGATTACAGTTCCATTATGTTACGTGTGTAAAATCCCAGGCAACTATGAAACGGCTCCAGTCAGCAGAGCTGTCTTATCTCATATTCCAACCCTGCGTGACTTACTGCAATGCTAACAAGATGATCATAGATCCCCCAAAATAAACGTCTGTATAATATACATTGCATTGTAGAACTGTAAAACATAGAGACGCTTAATCTATTGCAATTACAGTAACTAGAGAATTAGAGGATCTGAAGCAATACGGGCTGAAGTTTTAACTTCATAACTTTTTATTACTGCCAACTTCTTCGGCGGGTGGGAGGATTTACGCCATGAACACCAAGCTTGTAGAGCTCGAACTTCCCATATTGTAACAATATGAAAGCTATTTTAATGTTCCAAGCCTAAGTAACATCACTTCTGACAATCCTCATCTGCAATCACTTGTATTGAATCTCATTACAATTACAAATGTGCACGATCTCCAATTATTGTAATCAATAAATAAAAAAAAGTTTATGCAACTTCCCCACCCGAGTAATATCGGGTCTCCCTGCTCTGTCGCAGAGTTTAACTGAGCACGGCAATATAGTTAAAAGTATCTGTAGCCCCAGGTGGGCCCCTCAGAGCACGGGGCCTGTGGTGACCACCACCTGTCCCATCCTCTCCCCGTTAGCTACTGGCTGCAGCTGATGAGAGGTCGCTCTCTCACTATCCGGAACGAGAGCACTGGCATTGCTGGAACGGCATTGCTACTGAAGATGAGTAGATTTTGTTTATATCTTAATTAGGCTCCTGAAGTAATTATGATAGGGTTGTCCAGTGGTGTGCAACTCCTTAAAAGCTGGCTTAGAGGCCTATTCACACAAGGCAAGCAAAGAGACTGGATAGGATGAGCTAAAGGGGTACTCCGGGGAGATAAAACTTTTTTTTACTTTCCCTGCCCTCATACAATATAAAGATGAGATGCCTAGTACACTTCTATTATCTTTAGAGCACTTGTAATTTGGTTATACAGTAGCTGCTCCTCACCCCTCAACCCTCCCGTATGGAACGTTGTGTCACACACCATTGTGCAGTGCCATGCTGTATCACTCAGTCTCCTATAAAGCTGCTTCTGCAGTTCAAGAACAGGGGGTGTGATGCCCCAGAAGCTCTGTGCTCTATCAGCCTCCTGATGCTTCTGCAGTCTGAGAAGAGGGGGCATAACGCCCCAGAAGCTCCATGCTGTATCAGTCTCCTGATGGTTTTTTAGTCTGAGAAGGGAGGGCGTGGTCACGCCTCATGTTCTCTGCATAGAAGCAGATATCAGGAGATTGATACAGCTTTTGGGATGTCACGCCTCCTGTTCTCAGACTGTGGAAGCATCACAAGACTGATACAGCATGGAGCTTCTGGAGCTTCCCAACCTTCTTCTCAGCATTGCAGAAGCATCAGGAGACTGATACAGTATGGAGCTTCTGGGACATCATGCCTCCTGTTTTCAGACTGCGGAAGCATCAGGAGACTGATACAGCATGGAGATTCTGGGACATCATGCCTCCTGTTCTCAGACTGCGGAAGCATCAGGAGACTGATACAGCATGGAGATTCTAGGACATCATGCCTCCTGTTCTCAGACTGCGGAAGCATCAGGAGACTGATACGGCATGGAGATTCTGGGACATCATGCCTCCTGTTCTCAGACTGTGGAAGCATCAGGAGACTGATACAGCATGGAGCTTCTGGAACTTCCTAACCTTCTTCTCAGACTGCGGAAACCTCAGCAGACTGATACAACACGGAGCTTCTGGGACATCATGCCCCATCTTCTAAGACTGGGGAAGCATCAGGAGACTGATACAGCACAGAGCTTCTGGGATGTCATTCCCCCTTTTCTTAGACTGCGGAAGCATCAGGAAACTACTGTAACTAAGCACAGAGCTTCTGGGACATCATATCCCCACTTTTCAGACTACAGAAGCATCAGGAGGCTGATACAGCATGGTGCTTTTGTGACATCCCACCCCCTGTTCTTGAACTCTGGAAGCAGCTTTTGTAGGAAACTGACTGATACAGCATGGAGCTGCACAATGATGTGTGATGTGATGTCCCAGACAGGAGGGGTGAGGGGTGAGGGTTAGGAGCAGCTACTGTATACCTGAATTACAAGTGTTCTAAAGATATAATAGAAGTGTACTAAACCTCTCAGCTTTATAGTAAATGAGTGCAGGGACAGTACAAAATGTTTTACCTCCCCAGAATCTCTAAACTGCAACTATTTAGCATTGTGTTCTGCAAGTGAAGTTAGCCTGTGCTGAATTTACACTTAAATTGTTATTAAAAATTGCGTACAGTGGTTCCATAAAGGGTTGAAACCCTGTATAAGGACTTGGCTAGAACTGTGTCAGCCCAGCCATATCCTTTGTGTATAAATGTTGCAAAAAAGCATAAAGGTGCTACTGCTGTGGCCATAAATTGGCTGCAGTGGTCGTAGCCAAGGAAGGGAGACATAGGAGACAGGTGCTGTGTACCCGGCCCATGGTGCGGACAAGTGGCGGAGGATCAGTAGGGGAGTATCTGCCATTTATTTTTTAAGCACAATCAGGCCATATGTGAAATAAAAGAAATTCTAGGGAAACCTCTTGTAAACTAAACTATTTCAATGTGAAGATATCTAAGTTTTGAGAACAGCTGATGAGATAGTTAGTCTCCGTATCTCCATGAAACTGTTATATTCCAATGCGATTGATGAATATTTTGAGAACCTGAAATATTTAAAAAAAAAATTGGACTATTCCTCCGAGACCGTTATATACATACATATTAACTAAACTGTGAAAGCTTTTCAAGTACGGATAATTGTTAAATGCTACTGAAAAAGTGCAGAAAACACATTACTTACTCCTCCATAAAGAAAGAAGGAATTTAAAGGACCATTATAGATATCATTCTTATGAATTGTAAATTACAGTCGTTATTATTTAGATTAAAATCATTTTTCTCTATCTTTATATGTCAAACTTGAGCTTGTCATTCCCAGTTTTCTACGTGGATAAGGAAAAAATGCAAAATTTCAATTTATGACCTAATTTCCTTCTTTCTTTTTTTGTAATTTAGAATTATGGCATATGTCATCCATGAGGTAAATAGTTTTTAGGATAAAAATGTTTTAAATGGAATCTGTCATCAGATTCATGCTGCCCAAACTGATGCATGATTGCACCCTCGTACATTTGTCTCTGATTCGCAGAAGTGTATACTTTGAAAATCCAGAAGATCTCTGGATGATTCGCAGATATTTCCCTATGTTCATGCAAACTAAAGACCCATCAATCACCTGCAACAGCATTGGGAAGAGCTGGCCAAGGGCAGCCCCGTACTAGTCCGGCCTTCATCTATGGACCCTAGAAGGATCTTCAAAGTATATTTTTACTGAAACTCCTGAGTTGTTATGGGCGGACTGCAACCAATCACAGGCGCTGTCTGCGAGTCTATCGTACAGTAAAAAAAATAAATAGATAAAGTATGTGGCATATGGTTCCCCCATATTATAATACCCAGCACAGATAAAGTAGACGGCTACAGGCTGCAGCACCCAGTCGTGCGCTTATCTTGGCAGTATATCAAAATAGTAGGAACCATATGCAGCCTTTTGTTTTTTAATTATTTAAATAAATAATTAAAAAAAACATCTCCCAATCCCCCTCAATTTGATATCCAGCCAAGATAAAGCCCGACAGCTTGGGGCTGGTATTCTTAGGTTGGGGAGACCCATGGTTATTGGGCACCATCTAGCCTAAAAATAGCAGCCTGCAAGTCACCCAGGATTGTCGCATTAAATTAGATGTGACAGTCCTGTAACTTTACCTGGCTCATCCCGATTGCCCTGACTTATATGGGGACTGGCATCTAGGCCAAACTGTTTTTTTTTAAAATTGCGTTTGGTCTGCCAGTCCCGATTATCTGTGAGTTTAACCATTACTACTCAATGGATCCGTTAACAGATTGTTATTTAGCCATCCATTGTACTTGCTTATGTAACGGATCTGTTGATTTCTTAATGGATTCCTGTATCGCCTGCCTGGATCCACAGACTCAGACGGGCTGTAATGGACAGGCTAGAGGGAAGCCACTCACAAAGCAGGACCCCTAGAAGCCTGAAACCCTTCAACCCCAATACAGGGATTTGGAATTACACAGGGCCCAAAGTGATCACTACCTGTGGAAGGCTGCAGTCCGATGAGAGTAGTAGTCAAGCAGGGTCAAACCGGAAAATGCAAAACAGGGACAGAATCAGCAGGCAAGGACGTAATCAGAAACCAAAGCAGAGGTCAAATACGGATCGGGCAGCAAGGTACATAAACAGCAGGCAGGAGCGTAGTCAGGAAACACCAGAATCACTTAACAGGACAGGGCGGGACAGGAACCAGGAATACAGAACTATCTCTGGCAGTGGTCAGCAGGGAAATAAGAAGGGTGTGGTGACTTCCCATTAGTTGTAGCTGAATGATGGTAACTTCAGCTAGAAGACACACTCCACCTACAGTCAGCCAGTGGTACTGCAGATCCCAAGGAAACCCAGCCCAGTGGATGAGCGGAGCCTGCGCCCACCAGCGCCGCTGGCATTGACTTCTCTCCCATCACCAGCACTATCCACGGCAGGAACACGGCGTCGCCTGGTGATCAAAGTAGAAGTCGCTGGAGCTGGACGTAACAATTCCTTACAAATGGGCAATAAATAGCAATCCGTTTCTGGATCCGTTGTCCATAGACTCCACCTTTAATAAACAGATCCATCCATCATTTAACAAAAAAGTTGTGTTTGCACAACTTTTTTCTAACGGATCCATGATTACGGATGACTACAGGACATGTGAAGCCAGCCTAAAGATGCTCTGGCTTCTTCAGGGAGGTCCACAACAGTTATATACTAACTATGTTCATAGATGGCTAGAAGGAGAGGAACGAGAGAGAGAGAAATAATTATGGAAGTATAAAACAAGTAATATTTTATGATTTGTTTTTAACTTTTTAGTCCATTAAGAAATTTGCAGCATCGCTTTAAGAAAACTAAACTTAGAATGTAGAGAATGTAGTAATATTAGTATCTCAATATATATTTAGATTGTTCCGGTTGTATTATGGATATTGGACACGAGTAAAAAAAAAATGCATATGCATTACAGAAATTCTTGTATCATTATTGGCATGAGTAGTCATAATTTAGCTAAAGCAAAATCTATTTGCTATACATGGAAAGTGTGGTCATTACAGTTACATTGGAAAATTGGCCCATTAATGTAAATTTCCCTTTTATAGAAGAAAAATATTTAAATGCCATTCCTTCATTTGCTGTCCTCCAATTTTACCCATTATTTTGTCCGCATATGCTAAAATATAAGGAAGAAGTGACCTTTATCTATGTTTAATCAGGTGTGGGTTTCAATTTTCAAAATGTTTTCACTAAATATGTCACGCTAATGTATAATGCAGCAAATGCTTCATAATATTACTGCATTTACTCAGACCAGGGACTGTAATATTTTTAAGGGTTTACAATGTTTTAGAAAGTGGAGACGTTTTTCGTAAATGTCTTAAATAAATAATGTTCTAAGTTAATTAAAAAGAAGAAAAACAAAGAAAAAAGTTTATAAATATTAAGGTATTTTCTCTTTTTGAATTGATTCGTACAAATGATTAAATATTGTTAGTGCAGTATATATGTTGGCAAATGCTTCATAATATTAGGGAGAGAATTTATTATTTCTGATTGTTTTAGAAAGTGGAGATTGTTCGGCAATTATCATAAGTAAAAAGCGAAGAAAAATGGGAAAAAATAAGTAGAAAATTAGGGTACTTTCCTCTTTTAATTGCCTCAAACAAATTATTATTACATTATTTTACATGTCCTATTTATTCAGATTTTTTATATAATCAAAGGGTTAATATTATGAAACTTTTTTTAATCATTTTACCTTCAGACTTTTTCTTTACTTCATATGAAATAATAATCATTACAATTCATTTTACCATTTGTGTACAATTGATTACATACACTGACGAGCAAAAGGGTAACAATGTTTTGAACTTTTGACTTCCAGACTCCATATCTCACCATCCACTACAGCTTTGAGCGTGAGACTACCTTCATATTATAGACAATCATCTTGGCTATCTCATACATAAACTTCACTTGCAACTATTTAGTATATGATTAGTTATGCAGATTCTTGCCATGTCTCTGCATTGTTATTGTTTTGCTCCTAAAAATCTAAGTTTTAATTTTAATTATTTTGTTAGTATTTTGCAAATCCACTTTTGACTTTCAACACTGCCTGAATCCTTCTGGGCTCTTGATCAGATTCAAGAATGTCTTGATCGAAATCTGATTCCATGTCTCTTCTATCCGTTTGCAATGTTGGTGCATACTGGTCGGCTCACTTGGGTATGTATACAGCTTTTTCTTCCATTGAACTCACAAATGGTCAGTTGGGTTGAGGTCTTGGGACTGTGGGGCCAATCCAACACCTCTACTTCATTGTCATTAAACCATTTCTTCGCCAATCTCATCGTATGCTTTGTATTGTTCTACTGCTGGAACACTGTCGTCCTTTTCATACCCATAGTGCTCGAGTGTATAAAGTTACTCATCTTGTAGGATACTCACATATAGATTAGCATTGAGACCACCATCAATCCTGGTCAAATATGCAATGCATTTGACTGTGAATCAACCCCATATCATCGGACTTCCTCCACCGAACTTGACAGTTCCTTCAATTTCTGGATACGTTATCCCCTTTTTCCTTTGTTTCTTCTAGACTCATCAGACTCATCTCAGACTCATCTAGGCCATCAGAGCTGCCTATTGACTTTCATCTCATCGCTCCAAGTCACTTGTTTCCAATCCTCTACTTTCCACTTCTTGTACTTTTTGGCAAACTCAAGATGACACTTCTTATGATGATATTGAAGTTGAGACTTCTTCCCTTGTTTCGGGCCACTATTCCAGACTTGCGCAATGTGCGTCACACAGTGCTTTCATGGATATTTGTGATCTCACTATTATGAAGCATATGAGCCACCTCCACTGACGTGTTTATGGCACCAAAACTGATAGACCTTGTGATAAGCCGACTTGATGACTCCGATATTTTGCCTGGACATCACCTCCTGGCTTTTGAATGGATGGACAGATTTCATTTCATATTCTTTGAAATGTCATGACCTCACATGATGTAGTTTGGCAATTTTCTTTGCCAAGAGATCACTTACCATGAGCTGGATGATGCTGTTTCTCTTTTTTTGGAAAAGCTTCTTCATAGCTGCTCCTCGATTCGAACCAGTGACCTTTCGCTTGGAAATCAACCTAATAACACACTGAGCTATTAAAGAATTTGAGAACAGGTTGGAATGTGTAATATACAGGAAGGAAAGGTTTGTTCAAATACCTGGAGCAAAACAGTAACAATGCAGTGACATTACAAGAATTTGCATAACTAATCATAAGCTAAATATCTGAAAGTCATATTTATGTATGAGATAGCCAAGATGATTGTCTATAAAATGAAGGTCGTCTTGGTAAGATATGGAGCCTGAAACCAAAAATTCTAAACATTGTTACCCTTTTGCTTATCACTGTAAACGTCATTAAATCTGTGTAAACAAAAAAAATGGATGACAAAGATATGACAAGCAACAATAGTCATGAGTCACAGCTTTTCCAATACTGTACAACCCCTTTATGAGTTGGGTCTTGAAAGATTAATGGTAAGGTTGCACAAAATGATTTGCAGGATCAAGGGCGTAACTACAATGATTGCAGGGTGTTGCAGTTGCACTTATTCCCTGCAGCGTAAGTTGCTCCAAATGGTTACTTTGGCTCATATGAGAGGAAGATCCTTGATAATTGGGGACCCTGTTGTGGATTTTGCACTGGAGCCTATGCATTGCAAGTTACCCCAACCGCGCAGGAGCCTGGTTTCAGTGGCCATGAAGATAGTCTATGACTGTCTGACCAGAGCTATGCAAACCTTCAGGCGTCCACAGCACCTATTCTGATTAGCAAGCCCAGCATGATGTCATCACTGCGACGTGAAGCACATATGACATCATGCCAGGTGCTGCAAATTTTTCTGCTCAACTGTATTTAAAGGGATTTAGCAAATATTTCTTCTAATTAGGACATTCTGAATTAATAGTGTTTCTTTATCTCCTAGCAAGAGGCGAGAGAAACTAAAAATAATGGATTCTGCTTTTTGAGGACCTGGCATGTCAATGCTTTAGTTTGGCAGGTCATTGATGCCACTGGGAGTGTGTATTGTCTTATGGCCTCCAAGGTGACACTGTATGGAATCGATCAATGGGTATCTCAGCAGCAGGATATCCTGTAATCAGTCCATCCTTAACAGACTCGTCAAGCAAAAATGGATTGTCCACAATGACCACTTCTTTAAAACATGGTGGAAGTTACAAACACCACCGGAGGATGCCTATAAATATACTTTAGCTTATATATTCCCAAAGTTTGTCACAATTCAGCATTAATATTGTTTGAGGTTGTTTCACTTTTATTGCGGTTGTGGCTCATGGGCAAGTTCTGTCTGAGCCTGAGCCATGTAAGGTGCGTCTACAAGCCTTCAGAAAGCCGGGAGATAAATGTGTGCTATCGGTGCTTAAGTTGTGTTGTTCCCACGGAATAATAGGAGCTATAGCCCGTAAGTGCTGGCGAATCTTTCATATGTAGAGGCTAAACTGCAAAGCTCCGGTTTGTAGGATTCCTAGTATTAGGTCCTTTAGAGAGGATCTAAAACTGACAATCCTGCAGGGCTCAGACTATATGTTTATTTAATACAGACATTTTACTACTGGACTGGTATGTTTTACTTGAGAAGAAAATCTTAACTCTTTCGCCTCTGGAGAATATGAGCGTTTGCTTCAATGTACTATTAAATCACTCAAAAATTGAATTTTGGGCAGATTCGATCAATTCGGGGAGGGAAATTCCATTTGCACTGAATACATTTGATACATTGACTAATAAAAAAATGATTATACAAACCTTTCCTCAGCCGTCCTCATATCTGTCCCACCCCAACCAGCGCACCAATCAGGTCTTCTCTCTTCTCTTGCTTTCTTTCTTGTCCTATCTTCCTTCCAGCCAAGTCTTTCATCCAAAAAGTCCCACGTTGTTACATAAGATGCCATGCATGTTGTTGATGTGTGTCACAAAATATGCAGCCATTTGGGGCAAAAGAGACATTATTAATGTGAGTTACGCCCCACGAGATGGTGAGGGGATTAATGAATGGAAGATTTAGGTGGATGAATAGTAGAAAATAGATGAAATGAGATGGACGATAGAAGAGGTGATAATAAGATCATTGGCGGAAGGGGAAAGGTGAGTATAAGGATTTTTTAACTCCCTTTTAGCCCTCAAAATTCAGAAAAATGGTGACTAAGGGGCATTATACTGAGTTCGTCTGAAGCAAATTTTAAAAAAGTTAAAATTTTAGTAATTCTGGATTGTTTTGATTCTCTTCATCTCGATTTGTTCATTACCAATGGCTACTGTTAGGTTAGAGTTTGGTCACTTGATTCCTATTACAGTCAAAGTCTTATGACTTTGGTGTGACAAAAAGTTCTGATAAAAAAAGCTCTAAAAGCACAAAACTACACACATTGCGTCAATGCTTTTTTATTACCATTTGGGTTAGTCACTCACTTGTACTGTCGGCTAATGGTTGAGCAACCAAAGCCACCATGTTTCCTAGTTTTGGACTTGCAATTGATATTGTAATTTCAAGAGGTGGATGGCAGAAGAGATATTTGCAGAGATTCTTGACATCATGGAGATGAAACAGTATATAGATACAGGACTAAGGCTCTGAGTTCACATGTCCTGTAGTCGTCTAATAGAACAGATCTTGCAGAGATCCATTGGCAAAATTATTTCTGCTGGATCTATTTTTTTAATCAATCCTCCATTTGCAATGGATACTGTATGAAAAAAAACGGATCCTTTACAAATGCAAGAATAATGGATGGCTAAGTAGCAATCCATTAACGGATCCCTTTTCCATAGACTCCCATGAATAAGAGTGGAGATCCAGCAACCGACCTTCTAAAATATTCCAAACTTTATTATCCAATTATTAAATATAGTCCCAAGACGGTAGTACAAAAACTAGATAACCAAAGTTTCAAAAACAGACGCGTTTCGGATATTATTCCTTAGTCATTATTTCACAATGACTAATGAATAAGGAATAATATCCGAAACGCGTCTGTTTATGACACTTTGGTTATCTGGTTTTTGTACTTTTGTCTTGGGACTATTTTTAACAATTGGATAATAAAGTTTGGAATATTTTAGAAGGTCGGTTGCTGGATCTCCACTCTTTTTCATTATAGTTCTGTTTGGCATCATGGTGTCCGTGCAATAGACCCTCTACAGGAGAAGGTGAGCTGAAATACCCTTTTTTTCCCCATAGACTCCCATGTTAAAAAAAAACAACAAAAAAAACGGCAGACATCACATTTAATAAAGGTCAAAAAAGTTGAGTTCGCAGAATTTTTTTGCCAACAGATCTTTGCAGGATCAGTTCTAATAGATGATTACTGGACATGTGAACCCAGCGATGATCAGCTCTGCATGCACTTGGAGGCACGGTGGTGTCAGACTCTGTTCACACTACAGAGTTTGAAAAGCAACCTGATGCTTCAAAGTTGTTCAACCAGAGCTGGTCATTGGCTGATTCAGATTCACTGGTCTTCAGCCCTGCAGGAGTTAATTCCTGTAGACTAGTGAGCAGGAACTAGGAGCTCAGGTTTCTAATTACCACGTACAGCTGTCTCCTTCCTATTTGAGGTATCGGTTTCTTTCAGTCTGAGCCGATAATTGCTCCAGCTTGTGCAGCGATTCCCGGTCTTATTATGGTGATCCTCTTTTGGTGATCTGCGGTGTGCTTATTGTGTTCTGTGGAAGTTTCCCAGTTGTCAGTTTACTTCCTCCCTTTTATGTTATTTTTCCCTAAGAACTTATTGACACTCCTTTATGTTTGATTGCTGTGTGCAGCAGTTTTGGTTTCTCCCCGTCTGTGTTTTGTTGTTGGGTTTGTGACAACAGTTCAGGCTCACCCCTTAGGTGGAGGAGGGAGTGGGGATTGCAGGGACTGGACAGGAGTTAGGGTCACGCCGGCAACTCAGACCTCGCTACCATCAAGCATACCTCTGAGATAAGGGACAGTGCAGGCTTCCAAGTTTGAGGATTAGCCTAGGTGTTCTTACTTTGTCACTCTGCGCTGTGAAAGACAGTAAAGGTAATACTGTGAAGGAAACCTATCAGTGATCTTGCTTAGAATATTTAAGAAAGTTTATGCTTCTGATTTTCTAGATTTTTTACTTCTAAATCGTACACTGCATTGATTTTAGTGTAAAGGGGCAATAATATAGAGTGAAGGGGAAAGTGCCAGGAAACATATTTCATTTCTATTATCTATTTGTGACTCTGTGACCAAAGTATATCTCCAAAAAAACTGAATATGGCAGCCAGAGAATAACTCACTGATATTGGATATTCTGCTTTCTATTTATAAGCAAAGAATTCGGTAAACCTGAAAAAACCTCGAATGTGTACATCCACATGTAGAATAATATAGTCTGCCTTTCATGTGAACAATCCACTTATGTATTATTGCTTTTCTCGTCCCTTTGTACTCAGGATTTGCCTTTCTTGTGGCTTGTTCTATAATTTTCTGCTATTCTACAAATGATAAGGTTCCTATGCAAACACATTATTTTCATGGAGCTTAAAATGGTATTGACATCTTTTACCAATCACGCACTTGCCTTCTGTACAGATACATAATGTTTAAACTTTATACTATAGAAGCCGGTCGGAAAAGGGAAAAATAGTTTATCTTTTTTTTATTATGTTGTGCCGGCGTGCAGCCGCTGCTCTAAATATGAGGAAGACGGAGATATTTAGGGGTACTTTGCACGCTGCAACATCGCTAGCCGATTGTAGCGATGCTGAGCACGATAGTCCCCGCCCCCGTTGCAGATGCGATATCTTGTGATAGCTGCCGTAGCGAACATTATCGCTATGGCAGCTTCACACGCACTTACTTGCCCTGCGATGTCACACGGCAGGCGTCCAATAGAAGTGAAGGGGCGGAGATGAGCGGGCGTAAACATCCCGCCCACCTCCTTCCTTCCTCATTGCAGGCAGGATGCAGGTAAGGAGATGTTCCTCGCTCCTGCGGCTTCATACACAGCGATGTGTGCTGCCGCAGGAACGAGGAACAACATCGTACTTGTCGCTGCAGCGAAATTATGGAAATGACCGACACTACACAGATCACCGATTTACGACGCTTTTGCGATCGTTTATCGGTGCTTCTAGGCTTCATACGTTGCAACGTCGTTACCGGCGCTGGATGTGCGTCACTTTCGATTTGACCCCGACGAGATCGCAGTAGCGATGTCGCAACGTGCAAAGTACCCCTTAGAGTTAACATGGATTCGTTGGCTCAATATGGACTTGAGAGCTCAACAGAACTCATAGAAGTTGCCATCTTTTTTGATCTTCAGATTGTAACCATTTTGAATCGTTTGCGGATAAAATAAGCAGCCAATCAAAACATGTCAATATTTACATATGGATTGTAGTATAAGTCATACCCTAGCCATAGTGTTTAAGGGGGTGTAAAAGCCAAAAGCCCCTTTGCTACATAAGAAGACACCAATGTTAGAAATGGTAAATAGACGGTAGGTGGGAGGACTGGGAATAGATTTTGCTTTCGCACCCATTAACTTAAAGTTGTCTCTGGATCATATAATGAGTGTTAAAGTCGGAGAATCTACAACAATCAATCAGATCATTGGGATGATGGCATCAGTAGGAAGGAAGGGGGAAGTGACCACTTTTGGATTATGTGATTATTTTTGGACTTTGGGGCTGAGCATTTCAGCTATCATTTAAGGGGAAAGGGACCACTTTTAGATTATGTGATTATTTTTAGACTTTGAAGCTGAGCATTTCAGCCATCATTGAAGGGGAAAGAGACCCCTTTTGGATTATTTTAGGACCTTGGGACTGAGCATTTCAGCCATCATTGAAGGGGGAGGAGACCACTTTTGGACTATGTGATTATTTTTGGACTTTTGGGCTGAGCATTTCAGACATCATTTATCAATATAACTGCACTTTCATTATTGATATTATACTTTGAAATGCCTGCCACTTCCCAGGAGTTGTCGTTTCTGCTAAATATGTCATGGTAATTTCATACAATACTCCTCATCTCTTCTATATACACTACCATATGTGAGATATTGAACACTCTGTGGTGCATTAGGACCCAAATCATCAATGTTGGGGAAACATCATTTTACAATCTTGGGTGGAAAGTCTCTTTAGTGCATTTAAAATGTAATTCCAGCTAGGTGTACAAATCTCTTATTAAATCATTCCGTATAATTTTGCTATTTACATGAAACGCAAATGTGCATTCGCTAAATCAATTAAGAAAAACAAATCCCGGCTTTGTCTCAGGTAGCATTTGTATGATATTGCCTAGTCCAAAAAGCTATTAGCCCTAACTTTATCAGAGCTTAGGAACCAATTCAGGTTTTAATGATCATGGACCTGCCAAACTTAATTTGGAACTGACTATTAGCCAGATTATCAATGAACTAAAATCACCATTTTCATTCTAATGCAGTCGGCTACATATAAGTATGATAATTTAATTGCAATGAAATAACTGCAAATGATATTGTGAGTCTTAGCCCAATTTTTAGTTTATTACAGTATAAAATCTTAGTTTAGTTATCCATTACTATGAATATTCATATAGATAGATATGGGATAGATAATAGATGGATAATAGACAGATAGATGGATAGTATATAATAGATGGATAGATAGATGGAAAAATTATAAATAGATAGATAAATAGATAGATAGATATAGTATAGAAAAAAAACATCTGATAGGATGAGATAACGAAAGAAAGAAAGAAAGAAGGAAAGTAAGAAAGAAAGAACGATACATTCTGGTAGGTAGATAAGTAGAGAAAAAGAAAGGAAGAAAGAATGAAAGTGAGAAAGAAAAAGGAAGAAAGAATGGAAGAAAGAAAAAAATGAAAGAAAAAGAAAGAAAGAAAGAAAGAAAGAAAGAAAGAAAGAAGGAAAGAAAATGAGAGATACAGGAAGTCAGATAGATAGATAGGGTATAGAAACGGGATCGGAAAGGAGGAGATAGTTGTACAAGAGATGATCCAGGTCATATAAGAGAAAGAAAGAAAGAAATAAAGGAAGAAAGAAAGAAAAGAAAGAAAGAATGAGAGAGACAGGCAGGTAGGTAGATAGAGAGAAAGAAAGGAAGAAAGAATGAAAGCAAGAAAGAAAAAAAAATAAAGAAAGAATGAAATAAAGAAAGAAGGAAAGAAAATGAGAGAGAGAAGCAGATAGATGGATGGATCGATAGATAGATAGACAGATGGATAGACAGATGGATAGATAGATACATAGATAGATAGGTAGATTGATAGATATGGTATACAAAGATCATCTGAAAGGAGGAGATAGATGTACATGAGACGATACAGGTCATATACAGAGAAAGAAAGAAAGAAAGAAAGAAAGAAGAAAGAAAGAAAGAAAGAAAAAAAGAAAGAAAGAAAGAGAAAGAAAGAAAGTGAATGAGAGAAATAAAAAGATAAAAAAATAGACAGACTGGTAGAAAAAAAAGAAAGAAAAAAAGAAAGCAAGAAGGAAAGAATAAGAGAGAAGCAAAAAAAGTGAATGAGAGAAACAGAGAAATAAAGAATGAAAGAAAAAGATGAGAAAAGTAAAAAGAAAAGGAGAAGCGCGAAACAAGAATAAAAGAGGAAAGAGAGAAACAAAGAGAAAGAAAACAAAATAAAAGAGAAAAAAAGATACAATCTTCTACCCATTACATGATGTCTGAATAACTTTTTCCTGAGAAAACTCTTCTAATTCCTACAGACTGCTACAGCCCTTTTTGGGGGAATATATCAAAATTGAAATTTACATAAAATTTCCCTTTATCTCACAAGGTGGGCGGGGGGGTGGGGGGGATACATATTCAGCACCTCCAACTTTCTAGAACTCAGACTCAGGTATTTTTTTTATTGTTAACAATTAAATATTTCCCAGGAGACATTTGCAGCTTAAATGACAGCGTCCCACCAGGTTCTAAATAAGATTTGCATTTTGGATGTTTAGTCCCCTTTAATTTGAATGCCAGGCACTGCCAATTTACTGTTAGCAAATCAGAGACGCACCCAAACCCGGATCTGAAATTAATGGGCTGAATCTTGCCTGAAAGCAGAAGATATGACTTATGTGGATGTCACCCACTGGCTTTTTATGGAAATTATTAATAAATCAGTAATTCCATCTGCAAAGATGTTGTTGTGTTTATAAATATTTAATTTACCTTCAGGTGTCCGTGCTTTTTTTTTTTTCCTTTCTCAAAGCTTGATGACTTTGCTACACTCTCAGCAGAACAGAAACGTGTGTGAAGTTATCGGTGTAATTTCACATGACTTGTTTCGTGGTGGGAGAATCTGGTTTCATCTGTTCCATCATATTTGTGTAACTGTCTAGAAAAATTCTTTGTAGTGTGTTATGCTGGATAATGGCATTCAATTCACACTGACGGAGCACAAAAAAGTTAAATAAAGGAGACGATCAGTTTAAATACCCCATTAGGAAATTATGAGATAATGGTGGAACCTCATATTGATTCCTCTATTAGATGTGTGTCCCTAAAGCCCCCCACACATGTTAGCTAGCTGGCGGCCAAGTGATAGTTTAGCCAATAGTTACCTCTCCCCCATTCTTTGCTCCTATGCTCTTTATGAAAGACCCAATGAAATCCAAAGGATTGCCCATTGAAAACCCTACAAAATCCTTTGTCGAGTCGAGAGGTGTCCACATACATTAGGCTGGTGGACAAACTCACAATAAAAATTGTCCAAAATTACGATATAATTAGAGTCGTACCTACTGGTAAAAAATGTATTCTGATTATTCTGATTTCCTCTTTTTTAATTCATGATTGGTTTGGTGTTTTCCCCATCCTTGCCCCTCCTGAAGTTATCAGTTACTGAGAAGGGCTCTGCTATAATTGCTATCTGTTTCAGACGTTTTGGCTAAAAGAATTGAGGGTAGATGAGGTTGATTAAAGATGGGATCAAGAAAAGGGTTGGTAAACCCCTTACTTTGGAACAAGTGAAGGAGGTTACCGGCCCCGGGCAGCATCGGCACACTCTGCTTTGTCATTGATACACTGAGTGTGCTGCAACTTCGGTCAGGGTGTATAACACTTACTTGCATCTTTGGGTTGGTGCTCATCACCACTTCTGCTAGTCATCAATGTAAGTGGGTAGTCAGACACACGACACCAGAGGTCAGCTTTATTCTTCACACCATTATGACAGACGTGGCCTTCTTTCCTTGCTCTGTGTGCTGCTATGTTGGACCTCATCCTCAATACTCCAGGGTATTTGCCTCTTTCCTCCTAATACCACACACCTTCGTCCTTTTCTGGGCCCTATTGGCTTCTCTAGCCTGGTGACTGTCCGAGCCCACAGGGGTCAACCTTAGGCTATGACCTCCAGAGGTTTTCTCAGGGTTCCCTGACTGGCCCTAGCACCAAGGCCATGTCTTCTCACTTTGAACGCACTTCTTCGACTGACTTCCTCTGGAGCCCCCCTTTAATAGCCATCCACCCTGCCACCTGACACTTCTCCCTTTACTACTTTAACACTTTCTAATCTAACATGCCTTCTAAACTAGTTTTAACACTAGAAGACCCAGGAATTTCGAGCTCCAAAGGGTTCCAATAGTAGAAATGTTAAATGACCCCTCTCTGGGACTTCTAGTGTTAATGAATCCCCAATTGTAAGTTATTCATATATATATTCAAAAGTAGACCACCTAATCACCGAAAAAAATCAGTAATTAGGTAAACTAGCTGTACCAACAACTATAACCTTGTACTGGATGGCAACATTTAGCAACCTGATCGACAGTCTTAACACTGCTACCTCCAGAACATACTCTTCTATAAACATTTAAATATCAACACATACATTTGTATTATTCAACAGCATACCCATGAAACAACATATTTACATCATTGGGCACTGCCCATCTATTACGCAGGTTCTCACAATTATGGGCTGAAAATTTGGGTCTAAATAATGAAACTGTAATAGGATGACCAGTGTCCTACTCCCCCTAGACTAATGTTGTGACTTATGGTATTGCATTTCATGGATGAGGGTCTTGGCGGAGGTCTTCAACCCACCCCAGCACAGTACAAAATACAGCATGGAAAATGAAGCATTGAGCAAATATCTTGTCATTCCTTGCTTTTATTGCCTGATCTAGGCTTTGTTGTTTTAATTTAGTTCATTGCCAGGTCTCATTTTATACCTTAATATGATATAATTTTATTTATATATTTTTTATATATATATACACATTTTTTATTTTTTAATTTAATGAATTTTTTATTCGTGTCTGTATCTGCTTTCCCTTTATTATTCTTGTATATATGTTTTTACTTGGGGACTTCATATGTATAGGTGTGTGTCATATTCTCACACTTATGTGTGTAGTTATTTCTACAGGTATATGCACGTGTATGCCTTTATTTTTGACTTGATTTTACTTGTGGTGCGTTTTTGTCATATTTCACCTGGGGCAGGTGCAATAGATCCTTTTGTTCTCACTTCTCACCCGTGGGATCACTATTGGACTTTTTTGGCTTTTTATAAGGGATCTTTTTCTATCACATTGGTATAACGTTGAACCAATGTATCTATGGGAAGAGTTAATCTAAATACTTTTCCCTTTTGATAGCTTGTAGGGAATGGCACACGCCGTTTAGATACTCGAATTATCCATGTTCCTTTGTTTAAATCCCCCGGGTTTGATTCCCACTGGAATCCTGGCCGTTGAATACCCCTATAGTGTTTTTTATGATTTTATGTACGGTTTCGTGCACAATATTATATTTCCGTTGTTATATATCATGGCATTCTTTTTGAAGCACACACTGGATACTTTTTCTTTTCACCGCATGCGCAATAGTATTTTTTCCCACGCTCTTGAACTTGTTCGACCCCACACATCACTTCGGCTTCTTATCTTGTTTTACCGCATGCGCAGTAGTAGTTTTTCCCACGGTCTTTGAACTGTGTGACCCTAGCACTTTCAATACTTGCAGTTCCTTTATTCTGGGCTTCTCACATTGTGTTCACTTTTATTACTAGAGGTTTCCTCATTATACGATGATGTTCTTCTGAGGAAATAAAACATTTTTTCTTATGTTCACTTCTGTCTGCACTGTTGGCTAAAGGGTCTTAACCTCTAAAACACTTGCCTTATAGATTGACTCTATGTTTCTGTGGGTTCGATTCTGACCCATCTTGCCTTTCCACATATTGATTATCCTTGGTTTTTTCTATATATTTTACCACTAGTAATAAATATACGTCTCCCATTAAAAAAAAAAAAAAAAAAAAAAGGATTTTGATGTTTCTTGTGCTTGTATTGTCCTGAGGAAGGCAGCAGAGCCTCCTGAAACGCGTAGACCTGAGCATGGAATAAAGTTACGTTAAATCCATCTCCTGCATGAGTGGTCGTTGGCGCGGTATTTATATTACCCATCTTTTCATTCATCTTCCCCTTTACTACTTTAACACTTTCTAATCTAACATGCCTTCTAAACTAGTTTTAACACTAGAAGACCCAGGAATTTCGAGCTCCAAAGGGTTCCAATAGTAGAAATGTTAAATGACTCCTCTCTGGGACTTCTAGTGTTAATGAATCCCCAATTATGAGTTATTCATATATATATTCAAAAGTAGACCACCTAATCACCGAAAAAAATCAGTAATTAGGTAAACTAGCTGTACCAACAACTATAACCTTGTACTGGATGGCAACATTTAGCAACCTGATCGACAGTCTTAACACTGCTACCTCCAGAACATACTCTTCTATAAACATTTAAATATCAACACATACATTTGTATTATTCAACAGCATACCCATGAAACAACATATTTACATCATTGGGCACTGCCCATCTATTACGCAGGTTCTCACAATTATGGGCTGAAAATTTGGGTCTAAATAATGAAACTGTAATAGGATGACCAGTGTCCTACTCCCCCTAGACTAATGTTGTGACTTATGGTATTGCATTTCATGGATGAGGGTCTTGGCGGAGGTCTTCAACCCACCCCAGCACAGTACAAAATACAGCATGGAAAATGAAGCATTGAGCAATGCCAGTTGAAAGCAATGGTTTATCCAAATTGTTGGCATGCCAGGTCCTTCGGAGTGAGAGAAGCCCCTTACAAAAATGGCCTGATCTTGTTATTTGAAGGATTCTCAAACTATTATATCCAAATGTTGTAATAGGGCATGCGGATAGGGGTTACCCTGCAGATGACACAACCATTTTGGTAGAAAATCAGAGAATCTGTTGGTGGCACCAGTGCCAGTGGTGGCTCATAAATTTAGTGTTTGACCCATTTGAGGTTCTAGAGAAGAAAGTATCAGGAAACTATCAATATAGCCAAATCTTCACTATCTCAAAATTCCATAAACGGTCGCTTCAAATAAATATAGCCACAACTTGTTTTCATCTTGTTATTTATTATGCCTCTAAGCCAATATATTTTCCAAATTATCAACAACTATTTTCATTTTTCAGCTTTTTTTTTTTGGCTCTGTGTTTAAGCAGTTTTCAGGATCATTGGGTATGCACTTGAATGCCACGGCACACATAAGAAAAACATTAATGCTCACTAGATTGTCAAAATATATATCACTGACAACAACATAGAAATATCTGCCAAATAAGAGGCAGAAGGTCTAACTCAGCATAATCCAACTCAATGAGCCGAGACAAGAAGAAGCCGGGCCTTGAACTTGCGTGCCTCATGTGTTCTTTTCTACTTGTTTATGAGGGCTGTCTTATATTACCATGTCTAAGGTTTTTTTTTTCTGCAAGTAGCAAAATTTTATATATGTCTTATTATAACTTTATTTTTTATATCTTTTTTTAGGAAATCGCAGCTTATTTAATAACATTTGAAAAGCATGAAGAATGGCTGACAACCTCCCCTAAAACAAGGTAGGGACAGTAATTCTCAATCAATCATGTGTTACTAATAATATTTCTTTTACTGGTCTGGAAGTAAAAATACCTGATTCCCTGTGCTAATAAATAAATAATCAAATATATACATTTGCAATTATTTATTTTATTTTATTATTTATTTGTCCTTTTTTGTAGTTTATTTTAATATTAATTAAAATTCAGTTGAAAATTAGACGGGAAAAATTTACAAAAATATGATCATATATTTTTTATTTATTTTATATTATTATTTATTTTTCCTTTTTTCTAGCTTCTTATAATATTAATTACAATTCAGTTGAAAATTGAACGGTCAAAATGTTAAGAAATATGATCATATATTTTTTATTTATTTTATATTATTATTTATTTTTCCTTTTTTGTAGTTTTTTGTAATATTAATTACGATTCAGTTAAAAATGAAATGGTCAAAATTTAAAGAAATATGATCATATATTTTTTTTTAATTTTATTATTTATTTTTCCTATTTTTTTTTAGTTTCTTTTAATACGGTATTAATTAAAATTCAGTTGAAAATTAGATGGTCAAAAGTCAAAAACAATATATATTGATTTTATTTATTTTCTTCGTTTTTTCCTGTTTGTAAAATACTTCCCTTCTCCTGTATTATTATATTATTTACATAATTGATTAGAAAGCCTTCATTTGCTGTAATAGTGATCACTTCTTACATAAATGATCTTACAATACTCAAAATGTCACACAATACTGACTACTACTGGACAGAAAAAGTATTACACTAAGGTTTACTATACACAATAGGGAGATATATTCTAAATCGGCTAATTTCAGCACTTACCCATCTTATGTGATTGGGGTCCACACTGTCTCCCAATAGCAGATATTTCTGAGAAAGAAGTGTCCAAAAGTGTTTTTTTCCCTTCTCTCTATTGCAAACATATATACAGGGTAGGCCCGGTATATATGGTAGACATGGTATATATGGTAGACACAAGTCTGCATACACATCTGAGGGTCAGGAAGAATAACTGTCGGCTGCATGAGCATTTGGCAGACAGCTATCTAAAGTGTTTGGACAGTGTAGGAACTTTTTTTTCATAGGTGTTGTGATTTCTGTTATATGATGGACTGCACTGACACTGAAGAGCTCTGATGAGTAGTTATACATGTTTATATTAATATATACCATTCTAGTATATAGTAGAGAATAGGTTTTGCTTAGAGCATTTCTTTACTTGTGGTCCGCTATATAAATATCTAAGTGACCAATCTTCTACTCTGCAATGATGTCCTTACTGAACAAACAGGAAGCTGCTGTCAGACATAGTGAATCTCCCCATAGAGAAGGCAGAGATGGTTTATTATCGTCTCTGCCTTCCTGATTGCTGTATACACAGTGCTGAACAAGCGCTGCGTACACAGCATATAGGAAACGCTAATAACACTTCCTTTTGTTGATTAAGCAGTCGTTTGATTGAGTTTGGGGAGCTGCTGCGTCCTAGGAGACTCAATAAACTTTCCTATGTAGCCATGAGGATGCATTTTCACTGTGACTGGGGCTAATATACCAGCCCCAGTTACAGGAAAATAAAATAATAATAATTAAAGTTGAAAATATGGGGGCAAAATGTGTAAAGTAAATGGAATACAAAAGTTGGTAAAAAAAAAATAAAAAAAATCCACTTCAAATCTATACAATTGTTAATGGCACAATTGTTATCAAAATGTGTTTGATTAATAAAAATTATTCCTTCAGAAAGGGGAACAAATATTAAAATGTATTTTATGACCTTGTGGTCATAAAAAAAAATGTAAAAGAAAGACACCTATACCGTATTTTCCAGATTATAAGACACACTTTTTCCCCCCAAAACTTGGGGTAAAATGCGGGTGCGTCTTATAATCTGGATATGGCTTACTGGAGCGGCGGTGGTGCAGCATGGTCACAGGAGGCAGGGTCGGCAATGCTGAGGGCTCGAAGAAGGGGGTGTCACTGCAGTGGAGCAGCTCAGGAGGGTCACAGGACAGAGGGTCGGTGATGCGGTGGGTGCCATTGATCTGCTGGCGGAATGCATACTCCATTGAATCGCCCACGGTTGACGAGATTGACTTTAAGAAAATGGCCACAGAGGTAGCACGTGAGCAGATTGACGCCATGGACTTCAAGAATATGGCTGTGGCGTCCTATGTGCGCACGTGATGCCTCCGCGGCCATTTTCTTGAAGTCAATCTCATCAACCATGGGTGCTTCAATGTAGCTTGCAGTCTGCCAGCAGATCAATGGCACCTGCTGCCATGACACCTCCCAGCCCGCAGTATCACTGACCCTCTGTCCACTGACCCTCCTAAGCCGCAACACCCCCTCCTCCGAGCCCACAGCATTGCCAACCATGCCTCCTCCTGTGACCCTTATGAGTCGCTCCACCACGGCCGCTTCCCCCTGGGGAGATATTATAAGATGCACTAGGATTGTAAGACGGACCCTCATATTATTATTAAAAAATATTTTTCTTATTTTCCTCCTCTAAATTTGGGCTGTGTCTTATAATCTGGTGCGTCTTATAAAACATAAATACGGTACATTTGATTTTCACACCAATATCACCTGATATAGGCAAAATGATAAGAATTAGAAAATTAAGCCCCATGTATAACAAAGAAAGGATGCTATAATTATTTGAATATAAAAAAAATATTTTACTGTACTTTAAACCTTATGTATAAAAAAACCTGAAAATGTGAATGATCAGGAATGGGGTAAACGGCCTATTCCTGAACAGTTTAACTAAGTCATGCAGCAATAAATTTTTAATACTACAATGAAAAATAATGGAGATTGTTTTTAAAGTTTACAAACGACATGGAATTCACGCTGCATATTACGGTATTTCTTACAGTGTTTAGTGCAATAATTCATTTCTTAACAATCCTCAAGATCAAAACGGTTGAATAAAACTTGGGGAGTCGAAGACAATTTCAATCTTGATCCGTTCTCTCTGCTTCACAAAAAAATCCCTCTTATTTTCTAAATTTACACGCATTTAGCCTAATTTGAATATGCTAAATCACATTAAGTCTACACACGTGTGAAAAAATATTATGCAAATAATATAATTATACAGAAGTGCATTGTAATTATTATTTACAATATCACATCCCAAATCTCTTTGTTTAACTCTGCACTCAGGAAATAACCTTGAAACTATATTTATGTTTAAGAAAAAAAAAAAACTATAAAAACATCTTTTTGATTAAACAAAGTGTCGGTGATTATATAAAAAAAAGTGTCTGCTTTTTTTCGAAACAACACCTTTATTTTTGACAACCTGTGGCTGATGTTGCAGATCATTCTTACTTAATCGCTCCCCTCTCATTTTTGAAGTTTGGCATCTGGCATAATCAATGTGTTATTGGTGAAAGTTTTCTAAAAAAGAAGGTATATATGAAAGGGGTTGTCCACTTCTAAGAATCGGACAAAATGGGTTTGTCAATAGGAACTGAGTGCTGCACCTTCCACCCACTTCCTGTTGATTGCTCCTGTGTCAGAAGGCGGAGAAACAGAAGCTGGTGCTGATTGGTCGCGGGGCTCGTGTGAAGTCACAAGCCTGAGTGAACCCCGGCACCACGATCCTGGGCACTACCGGAAGGGCGCCGTATGAGAGGGGAGTATAGGGTGTATTATTTTACCCTGGGGGAAACATGTGTAATCAGAAGGGTTTGTCCCAGTAGTGGACAACCCCTTAAAGTACCCGGGCACCTTCATTGTGTAGCCAAACACAAATAGAGTTGAGTTGCAGCACTAGGCACAACCACATGTATAGATGAGCCGGTTTGTTTGAATAAACATTGAAGGGCCCCTGGCACCTTAAAGAGGTTTCCACTATTTTAACGTTCATGGCCTGTCCTTAGGATAGGTCATCAATGTCTGATCAGCCCGGCTATGAGACTTGGCACCCCCGTAAATCAACTGTTGTTGGTTCTGGTGGTGGAAGCAGGTGGCTGGAAATGCTCAGTTCCGGAGATGTTCCATTAACTGATAGCTGCCGCGGCCATGTACTGCACATCCTCCTCCCATTCAAATAAGTAGAAGGTAGATGTGCACTACCCAGCTGCTGCCACTATCGGAAGACAGATCAGCTCCGGAACTGAGCATTTCCAGCTACCTGATGCTGCCGGCAGCACCGGGAACAGCTGATTGGCAGGGGTACCAGGTGTAGGATCTCGGCTGATGAGACATTGATGACGTATCATAAGTAGTGGATAACCCCTTTAACCCATTTATTTGGCTGATTGTCATAAAATATAATTGTATATTTTCAGAAATAACTCTCTCATGTCCCTTTTTATAACCGTAAAAAGGGCTTACTAGTGAAAAAAAAACCAAAACATTTTCCCATCAGTCAGATCAGAATAAATTTACAGAATTTCCCAAAATCAGGTTTATGATATACAGTATTTATATACAATGACATCCTTTTTTATTTCTCTAATTAAAAAAAGTTGAATTTGGCTTGCGGAATTGATGTAGAAATCACTGAAATACAGAACTGTTCTTTGCAGATGTGAAAGAAATGCTGCAAAGTAAGAATTCTTTCATATATGACAAAAAGTTTTAATAGTTATTTTGTGATTGGCCTTTGCCTTCAGAACAGCATCAGTTCTTCTAGGTACACTTGCACATAGATTTTGAAGGAACTCGGCAGGGAGATTTTTTCCAAACATCTTGGAGAATCATCCACATATTTTTTGCATATGTTGGATTGCATAGATCCCCATGCATCTTCATGTAATATTCGACAGACAAGATGTCAAGATGTTGAGATCAGGGCTCTGTGGGGGCCGGATTATGAGTTCAAGGCTCTGTGGGGGCTGGATCATCAATTTTAGGACTCTTCATTCTTCTTTACATTGCAGATAGTTCTTATTGCATTTAGCTGTGTTTGGAGCCATTGTCCTGCTGCAGAATAAATCTGGAGCAAATCAGACGCCTCCCTTATGTATTACATGATTGATAAGTATCTGTCTGTATTTTCCATCATTGAAAAAACCATTTGTCCTGCCAAATCTCAAACTCCTTTTTTTTAAAATGCAGCTACAAGCTTGTAAAGACCCTCCACTGAGCTTCAGTGCTGCCTGCAGACACTCATTATAGTACTGTTCTCCAGCTCTTTGACGAACAAACTGTTACAGCTAAATATTTTCCATTTTGACTTATCAGTGTAGAGCACCTGCTGCCATTTTTATGCCTCCTAGTTTCTATATTGTCATGTATAGTTGAGTCACTTGGCCTTATATCCATGTCAAAGTAGAGTTTTTGGCTGCAAATCTTCCCTAAATACCATTTCTTGTTAGGCATATCTGAACAGTAGATTGGTGTAGCTGGGTGACTGGTTGGTGTCAGTTCTGAGCTGATGGCACTGCTGGACATCTGTCAACGTTGAAAGGAAGTAATCATGATGTTTCTCAAACATCTGCTGCGCTAAGTTTCCCAAGCCGACCATTGCATCTACTCATTAGAACATCATTATGTATATGGTTTTCTATAGAGGATTATATTTCTTAGTGTCCTCTAAAGAGATGAGTGAACCCAAGTTTTGGTGTTTGGTGTTCGTACCATATACAGAGTTTACAAATAATATCAAAGTTTGAATTCGGAGTTGTATGTAAACCACTCACTGGAGCACCACTGTTTTGGAGTACGCTCGGTGCTCAGCCCAGTGCGAGATACTTGCAGTGTTTGAACAGCACACGCTAAGGGTAACAACAACGGGATCGGATCTAGTGTGCACCAAACAAAAAAAAAGGCAAAACCCTGCGCACCCCTGGAAGTGTTCTTTTTATGGCTGGCTGCATGTGGGTGCAGATCTGAACTGCCCAATTAGTGACTCCCATTGGGGTTCAGGTCAAGGCCGGGTCCCAAACCAAATTTTATCTAAAGCCCTGGCTCAACCTGCCTAACCGAACTTCCGCTCATCTCTAGTCCTCTGTAGTTAGAAATACAGGCAGTTACTTATCCATAAATCAATACCATCAAAGAAGAATCTGATTGGCTTCAAATTTAATCTGTAGCAGGACAATGACCGCAAACATAAAGATAATGTCACTAAGAACTTTCCTCAGCATAAAGAAGAATAAAAAGTTCTGAAAGTGATGATCCAGTCCCCACAGAGCCCTGATCTCAACATCATCCAGTCTGTCTGGGATTATAGGAAGAGACAGAAAGATTTGCACAAGCTCTGAGATTAGTTCTCCAAGATGTTTGGCACACTCTCCCGATAGGGGTTCCTTCACTATCTGTGTGGAAGTGTGTCTAGAATTAATGCTTTTGATGCACCAAATATTAATTTGATATAGATTTCTCTTTGGTTCATTCAAGTTGTATTTTGTAAACTGATAAAAATAAACTATTTACACTTCTATATTGGAAAGTATTATTACATTGCACCATTTTTTCCAACCCTGTCTACAACTTTTGCACAGTACTGTACATTTATTATCTCTTATTTTTTCCTTTTGTCTCATCTTTTTGTTACTTTTTAAATGAACTCGAACAAATGTAATATTATTATTTAATGCCCTGCACTATATATATGTGCCACCCCGTGCCAGCAGCCGGGCTGCTCAGATCCGGATCCGCGGTGGCTCAAAGGGTCTCCGGATCAGGGGTCGTGCGGCCACTCAGATGAAGGGGGTATTTACAGGGGATTGTATTTAGAGTTCGTGACGCCACCCGTAGTGTGTGGTAATGTGGAGTACCACCGCTGCAGTTGGGAGTACCCGGGGGTGATGGAGTGGGGCAGCCAGGTGTTAGAATCCTCCACGGGTGGGGGGAATGCCCCGGGACTCGGTGATGGTATTCGGGGAGTGCCGTTGGGTGCAAAGGGGGTCACTTGCATACTCACTCAGTCCATAAAGCTGACACCAACAGCTGGATAGACCAAAGTTCTGGATACCGCTGCCGCTGAGGGGAGTTAGTTCGGGTCCCGTCCCCAATGGTGCTGCCTAGTGATCCGTGACCTGCCTCCTGAACAAAGTTTAATTCTCTGTTGGTCCCGGTAGTATGGAGCTAGTCGGGTCCCGCTCCCCACTCTGGCTAAGTGTAAGAGCTTGCTCTCAGAGTTCATATTTGGGATTTTCTGGACCTTTTGAGTGGAAAGTCCTATCCCCCTCGTTGCGCTAGTATCCCGATTCTGGAGCGGGTGGAGAGCGTATCTTGAAGGCTCCGTTCTCGTCGGGTAAATTGTCAGATTGCCTAAAGCTACTCCCTAACCTAGGGTCCACGTACCCCGTCGTGCCCTGGTCCCAGCCCGGTGGTGGTGCAAGGCCGCCAGCTGTCCTCGACAGTTCCGTGCCCCTTGCCATAATCCCCTGCGACTGGGGGTCCAGCTCTTTCTAGGTCCAGACCACCGTCTGCCACCTAGGTAACTGCTCCGGAGCCCTGTTCCTTACCTCCTCTCTTCTCCACTTCCAAACTACTTCTCCCTGTTCCTGACACTCCTGACCTCCCCTAACCAACCCCCCAAGAGGGCGACCCTATTCCACTCAGGCCGTCCACTGGTGTGTCTGGTGGGTATGGTGCAGATGTACCTAGGATTTTGATTAGCTGATGTAGGCAACACCATGTAGTTAGAGACCCATAACCAAGAAGGATGTGGATATTGCACGGGAGGAGGGCAGATTGTGCAATACCCTGTGACAACCTGATAGTCCAGGGGCGTCACATATATATATGTATATATATATATATATATATATATATATACATATATATATGTGTGTCTTGACATTTTTCACACTGAGGTCATGAATAAATACAATATTTTATTTTTTCTCTAATATTTTTTTAAAATTCCGTTACCTTTTATTTGTTAACATTACCTACTTTATTTTACTTTTCTTTAAGTGTATATTTTTCATTTCAGTTTATACTAAATTTTATTTAGTTTTTAAACGAAGTTGCTTAATAAAATTCAATACTTATTTTTTTCCAGTATACTCTGAATTCTATGTTGTTTTAAATATAGTTTACATTTTTTCACTTAAATTTGTTTTATTTATTTTTTTTATTATTTTTTAACAAATGAAATATTTTATATTTTTTTAACATCCAGTGCATTTTGTATTTTTGCTTGGTATTTTCCCCATGTCTGGAGTCTACCTTAATTTGCCTCAAGTTTACTTATTTCATTTCATTTTTATATCCAGTTGCTAAAATAAATATAATGTACCTTTTGGATAACTTTTAATAACTTGTCTTGGAGATTTATGGAATAATGTAAGTTTCCAACTGAGTGACAAATGGGAACAGTGGTCGAGTGTTTTGTTTCTGTGTTATCATGGGAGAAGCAGGTCAGCTCTCCGAGCCCTGAATAAATCAGTCAGTTTCACCAAGGACCACAATGTGCTTTTTCGTTTGGCATCCCTCATAATGCAGCCCAGACACCAAAATCTCTATTAATTAATTTTACAGATACAATCGCCTCCATAGTTGTCCCAAAATTTATGATTTTTTTTTTGCTATGAATTAGAGTGGATTATATCTATCAGACATATATACAGATATATACACATGCCACTAATTCTTTTCCATGCTGTTCTTTACCGTGGAGCTGAAAGCAATCTGTGCAGTACTTTATGGTACCAATGTATGACTCCACTCATAGTCATGCTTGCTTCTGTTACTCCCATGGAAGTGAATGGAGAAAGTAGCGCAAATCAGGCATCAATAGTGACTTCTTCATCCTTTTTCAATAACTGGCACCTGACCATAAGGGTTGGGGAATGATTGCAGTCACAGAAAGTGCGATCATGACGAGGCCCAAGGGTGAGGGCAACCTGTTGGGGGCCAATGTTATTTTTAACTGAAGATGCATCATTAGTTGCACTCCAGTTAAAAACTATTACAGAGCAGAAAATCCCTGGCTACCGGCCCTGTAGGCCTCTGAAAGGCTTCCAGCTGTAGCATAAGAGTGGCCCATGGAGTCACCTGGAAGAAGAAGGCAGAACACAGAGCCGCTTGACAGGGGAGTAGGGACAGGTCAGAGACTAGATTGTTTTTTTAATAAGAGTGGAGCACTGTTGGCATGGAGTGGGATGCAGCAATCGTACTATATGAGGTAAGAATTGGAGGACGTTATTATCTTATTGGGGCTAGAATTGGAGGACATTACTAATTTATGGAGGTCAGAATTGGAGGACAATATAATCTTATTTGGGCCAGTATTAGAGAACATTAGTATTGTATTTGGGCCAGTATTAGAGTACATTAGTATCGTATTTGGGCCAGAATTGGAGGAAATTATTATTGTATTGGGGTCAGAATTGGAGGACATTATTATCACATTTGGGCCAGAATTGGAGGATATTATTATCGTATTGGGGCCAGAATTGGAGGACATTATTATTGTATTGGAGCCAGAATTGGAAGACATTATTATCGCATTGGGGCCAGAATTGGAGGACATTATTATCGCATTGGGGCCAGAATTGGAGGACATTATTATCGTATTGGAGCCAGAATTGGAGGACATTATTATCGCATTGGGGCCAGAATTGGAGGACATTATTATCATATTGGAGCCAGAATTGGAGGACATTACTATCGTATTGGAGCCAGAATTGGAGGACATTATTATCGTATTGGGGCCAGAATTGGAGGACATCATTATGGTATTGGGGCCAGAATTGGAAGACATTATTATCATATTGGAGCCAGAATTGGAGGACATTATTATCATATTGGAGCCAGAATTGGAGGACAATATTATCGCATTGGGGCCAGAATTGGAGGACATTATTATCGTATTGGGGCCAGAATTGGAGGACATCATTATGATATTGGGGCCAGAATTGGAGGACATTATTATCATATTGGAGCCAGAATTGGAGGACAATATTATCGCATTGGGGCCAGAATTGGAGGACATTATTATCGTATTGGGGCCAGAATTGGAGGACATCATTATGATATTGGGGCCAGAATTGGAGGACATTATTATCATATTGGAGCCAGAATTGGAAGACATTATTATCATATTGGAGCCAGAATTGGAGGACAATATTATCGCATTGGGTCCAGAATTGGAGGACATTATTATCGTATTGGGGCCAAAATTGGAGAACATTATTATAGTATTGGGGCCAGAATTAGAGGACATTATTAACATATTGTATTGGGGCCAGAATTGGAGGACATTATTATCGTATTGGGGCCACAATTGGAGGACATTATTATCGTATTGGGCCCAGAATTACAGTATATTATTATCTTATGGGGCTCAGAGTTCCAGTGATTGGAAGAAACCAGTGTTGCAGACATAAAAACAACTTTAATAAATCAATGTAAAGTTGGCCGGGGCATTAAAAATTGCTATGATTAAGGCACAGCCATAAGGCAGCGCCGAAACACGTTGGTCTTGGAATGGGAAGGCCCATGGGCATTCGCCATTATTAATGCCATGGTCTGTCTGGATATTATTACATTGCTCTATTAAAGCTGTTTTATGTCTGCAATACATTTTTTTGCATCCCTGGATACCCATGGTTTATTTTCTCAATGCCGCATGGCCCAGACCCAGCTACTCAGTGCTGATCCTGGGAACCCTCATACAAGGTGGAAGGGTGAGCTGACTTATTGCAGTATGTGTATACATTATTATCTTATAGGGACAGAATTGGAGAACATTAATTACTAATTTATGGAGGTAAGAATTGGAGGACATTATTATCTTAAGGAGCTTAGAGTTAAAGATGATTAGCATCTTATTGGGGCCAAAATTGGAGAACCTTATTAAATTATGGAGACCCGAACTGGATAATGTTATTATCTTATGGGGTCAAAATTAGGGACATTATTATTATTTATGGGGGTCAGAATTGGAAGACATTATTTTTTATGGTTGCCAGGATTGGTGAACATTATTAATTTGTCAGGGCCGTAATTTGAGAACTTTATTAATTTATGGAGCCCAGAATTGCTGGTATTATTATACTGCACAATTGGGTTTAAGACACTATGTGAATGTGGCGCCCCTGACCTGGTCAGGCGCCACTGAGTACTGCACCCATGCTGGGTGAGTGCAAACAGGTAATCCAGGTCTAACACACCATTGAGGGGACCCCTGAGCAGACCCAGGAGGGGGCGTGCCTCCACATACAATCAAGGGGTGCAGTAGAGAGACTGGAAGCTAGGTTGCAGTGGCAGTCAGAAAAAGGAGTCTGAAGTGGAGACGCAGGAGAGCGGACACGCTAGTCAGACCCTGCACGTGTAGTGGCTGTTGGCGGGGGAGAACGGTCACCAGAAGTTGGACAGAAAGACGCTGAGGAAGTCAGCTGGTCGTGTACGGAGACTTCTGGAGGGCTAGGCACGCACGGGGAACAGGTCCCTAGAGCCAGACAACCATTTAGTGGTCTGCTAAACCTGCCAGTGGGGTGGACAACAACTCCCACACCAACCAAACCAGAGTCCGAGCATCAGCAGCAACGAGGTGGCCGATAAGGAGGATCGAGCCTGGAGCCATCTTCCTTGGTCCACGCTGCCAGCAAACGGGCAAGAAAGGAGAGAAAAGGCAGTTGCGACTTCCCTGGATGAATGCCATGGTACTTTAAGTCAGGGGTTGTCTGACACAAGAAGTGCTAGGAAGGCGAGCCAGCAGTTAACCTTATACCAGCCTGCAGGATACCTGGTTCTCTCTTGGTATATCTCAGCATCGCCCGGGTAACACTTGAAGCACTTGAAAGTGAGTAAAAACCAGTTGCAAGACACTTCGGGACTGAGACTGAGTTATTCTGTGACCTGTAGTTCTACGCACATATACCCGAGCCCCTGGGGCCAGCCTCACTCACGGGAGGCCATACCATCCAGCTGAAAATCCCATCAGCCCCAGACGCTCGTTAAACTGCAGTGGCAGTCACCCATAACCCTGACCGCAAACCGTGAGTGGCGTCATGACTCAGAGGTAAATAGCCTGACATACCTGTTGCCAGAAGGGTCCCTGAAGAGAAGTCCCCGCGGCGTCCCTGAAGGTGGAGAGGTGTCCCGGAGGCGACTGCCGCGGCGTTGGGCAACTCATGCACATACCCTAACTCAGAATTTATCAACTCTACTGGGGCCCATGTTTCTGAACAACATGGAAGGTGGGGGAACCCAGATCCAAATTTTGCCCTCGGGACCATAGAACTCTAGTTACATCACTGAATACAGTACATCCTATTGAAATGTAAAAACTGTCTGAGATTAAAATATCCCTTTAATAAACCCCTTGCATTATTGTACTAAGTTTATGGAATATGGCCTGCTGTGCATAATTCTCATTCTATAGTTCTTACAGCCCGGCCACTAAACTGAATTACAAAGTAAACAAATAAATTAAATAATAAATAAATATCATAAAGTAAAATAATAATTGCCTTAAACCCCCAGCACTGACCGACAGCTGACTCTGCACTGATACAATGCTGGGCTGGCTGTCAGTCAGTGCCAGAGGCGGATACAGGTGCCGCCAACTATGTACTGGCACCGCCTCTATGATTGAACGCCGGAGGCTACTGGATGGAATAAAGTTAATTTATTCCTGGCAACTGGGCTTCTGAAAGCCATACAAGCCACAGTGTCTTGCACACACTGTGAGATTTGGTGGAGGATCAGTGATGATCTGGGGATGCTTCAGCAAGGCTGAAATTGGGCAGATTAAACTTTGTGAAGGGCGTATGAATCAAGCCGCATACAAGATTATCCTGGAAAAACAGTTGCTTCCTTCTGCTCAGGCAAGGTTCCCCAACTCTGAGGACTGGTTTTTCCAGCAGGACAATGCGCCATGCCACACAGCTAGGTCAATCAATGTGTGGATGAAGGATTACCACACCAAAACCCTGTCATGGCCAGCCCAATCTCCAGACCTGAACCCCATTGAAAACCTCTGGAATGTGATCAACAGGAAGATGGATAGTCACAATCCATCAAACAAAGAAGAACTGCTTACATTTTTGCACCAGGAGTGGCATAAGGTCACCCAAAAGCAGTGTGAAAGACTGGTGGAAAGCAGCCAAGATGCAGGAAAGCTATGATTACAAATCATGGTTGTTCCACAAAATATTAATTTCTGAACTCTTCCTGAGTTAAAACATTATTAGTATTGTTGTTTCTAAATGATTTTGAATTTGTCTTCTTTGCATTATTTGCGGTCTGAAAGCACTGTGCATTTTTTGTTATTTTGACCATTTCTCATTTTCAGAAAATAAATACAAAATGTTTTGCTTGGAAATTCGGAGACGTTGTCAGTAGTTTATAGAATAAAAGAACAATTTACATTTTACTCAAAAATATACCTAGAAAGAGAAAAATCTGAAAAACTGAACATTTTGTAGTGGTCTCTTAATCTTTGCCAGAGCTGTATATATATATATATATATATATATATATATATATATATATATATATATATATACAGTATATATATATATATATACACACACAGTATATGCACACTTTATATGCTCACATAAGCACTTCTGAAGCTGCAGTTGCAGTTTATCTGTCAGACACACATTAATCAGTGACTACGGTAATTTTATAATCCATTTTTTTTAGTGGGATTAAGAATTGAATTTCTTTGGAGCCATTTCTCGGATACATTGAGATTATTTTGTTTTGTTGGTTCTAACAGCTCTTTAAGGCTTCAATGGGCGCCCTTCTTTATCAAAAACGAAAGATCAGTCAAGATTTTTTCAACATGAAAAGGTTCTCTCTATAGATGTGACATAAAAAAGATCAGCACCTTCAGATCAAGGAACACGGCTCATATTTGAACTTATGAGAGACTAAAATGAGCTTTTAACATGACAGGATGTGGAGGAGAAGAACTTCATTCATTTGTTTCAAGATTTCAAAAAAATCATTGTAACCTCCAGTTTCCCTAAAGGCCAAAGATTAGCATTATTTAGTAAAGACTAATAGTGAATTTTAAATGTGGTGTCCGGAGTACATACATTGAAGGGATTGTCCCACAACTGTGCATTTCTTCTTTATGATGTATCAATGAGAAAGTTCATGAAAAGAAGATGGTTGTGTCCTGAACCTTATGATCACTGCCATTGCTCTAGTATCAAGGCACAAAGCTCAGCCGTAGCCCATGTGCTCCGTCCCAAAGCTTAGAACTTAGTGTAATATAGACATTCATGCTTTACAATGTATTAAGGTGTAATATGCATTCATTTATCATTATAACCCACCATTGTGTGTAGAACTGTGATATTACATGTTCAGTGAGGAAACTAGGAGGTACATTAATGAGATTTATGCCATTATAAAGACGTAAGGAACTGATAGATGATAGATAGATAGATAGATAGAAGATATATGAATGGATAAATGGATAAATTTCATGGTCTTCTAGCTGTTGCAGAGCTTAGTTTAGTCTCTGGATCTGAGTCTCACTTTACCTTGTGAGACTCTGCTGATTAAATGGATTCCTTTTTTTGGGGAGGAGAGGGTTAATATCAGTTTACCTTCCAGCAGCTCTTGACTCCTGGTCAAGTGTTTCCGGTTGGGACCACTCCCAGGTCCTATATATACCCTCTACTTCCACCAGAGGGTGTCGGTTATTTTCATTCATTTGGAAGCTTGACCAGGAGATAGAAGGAGCTGGAGAAACCCGCTCTCTGTTTTGTTGGATGCAGCATTGGTTCTGGCTGCAGCAGTTTGTGTTGTATTGGTTGTATGGTTTGGAAATCACCCTGTAGTCTGTTTACTTCCCCATTTATGTTTTTTCCCCTTGTGCACTTTTAGTGGCTCCTTTGTGTGTGGCTGCTATGTGTATGAGTTGTTGTTGTTACCCCTGTTAGTCTTTATTTGTCGGTGGAGTTGTTAATTTCTGTTCTTGTCCCTTCCCCTGGGTGATAGGTTGTGGAGTGGGGATCAAGGACAGGATATAGGGCCAGGTTGGGAACCCAGACCTCCCTACCTTCAAGGGTACCTCTGGGTGTGAGGGTGAGCACAGGTTCCCCAGCCTTTTGGCCTGCATAGGTTACCCTGTGCTCCCTGGGCACCCATGACAATAGATAGATACATGATAGATAGTTCATAGATAGATAGGTGTGTTATAGTTAGATATGGATAGAAAGACAAATCCATGGTGTAAATAGATTCAATGATTGACAGTATGATAAACATAGATAGCCAGATAGATACTGTAGATAAATAGATAAATTGATAGATAGATAGATAGATAGATACATAGATAAATAGATAGATAGATGATAGATAGATGATAGATAAATAGATAGATATATAGATAGGTAGATAGATAATAGATAAATATTATAGATAGATAAATAGATATAGATAGATAAATAGATCGATCCTACGTGTAATATATATGGGAAGATAGATAGGGTATATTTTAATACACACTAACTGATCTGATATTGAAGCTATTACAAAATAATTGAAATTAAAACCAGCAAAGGAAAATAATGAAAAACTCTCCACTCTCCTAATTTCACAGTATCTACCTCCTTTAGAATTTCATTGGAAATGCAAATTTCTCATAAGGATGAAAGCTTCCAGGCTGGTCAAGGACTCGCTGCAATTAGTTATGAAGTTTGTTTAGACTTTTAACATGAAAATTAATTGGTGTCGTTTAAATGCTGAGTTCATATCAGAAGGCTTTTTATATTAAAAAATTAATGACATCAATATGCCAGTGAGCCGGAACCTCCTTGCTTCTGCTCATGGCTCAGAGATGGGCTAATTTTGCATTGGAGAAATTAATAAAAAAGGAATTGTCACATTGAGATTTATAAAGTTTTCTTTTAATAACATGATGCAGTGTGCAAGCAGCAGATCAATTGTACATCATTCATTCTAATCAGCTCATAGAGCAGCCGAGCTGTCTGACACACATCACAGGTTATGTCTTTAATAATATTTTTGCCCCTGATAGTTCCAAACTCCCATATTAATTGTGAAGGAATTAGACTGAGCTGTAACTTCTCTTTAAGTAAGTAGCGGGAGTTATTATGAATAGCGGATGTATATGATGCCATGCGGTATTATCATACCTTGAATGGATTGCTATTCATTTATGTGATACTTCCCTGCCGACACTTTAGGACTTTCTAATCACGCTGTCTCCCTTTTAAATAGCCATTCATTATTTATTATTACATATCCAGTACATATTCTACAATAGAGGAGATTTGTCAGAAGCTCGCACAAAAGAAATTACAGAGCTCAGAATGCATCCCATCCTCACTGAGAGCTCTGCTAGAATTTCTCCATTATAATAGGTGCTAGTGGAGTATTTTCGACACATAGTGCTTCTTAGGCTGCTTTTACACATCCGTTTTTTGCAGTGTGGCTCAATCTGGCTCAAAAGCCTATGCAACGGATGCGGCAAAAAAAACGGATCCGTTGCATAAGTTTTCCATGCGGCCCGTCCATTTTTTGACGGGTGCGGCTTGATACTGAGCATGCGCAGTTCAAAAAACCGCATCCGGCGGCCGGATGCAATTTTTGCCGCAGGACGCCGCATCCGGCGTCCATAGACTTGCATTGTAAATTGCGCCACATGCATTTTTTTCGCCGCACAAAAAAACGTGCCAGGCAACGTTCCATCCAGCCGCCGCATGGGCTAAATATGCCGCATCCGGCAAAAACCGGACGCAACGCAAGGCCAGTCGGCACAATGCGGCGCTAATGCAAGTCTATGCAGAAAAAAATGCAACCAGCGGCAAAAAAAAAACGGTTGCATTTTTTCTGCAAAGCACCGTATTGTGCTGCTCAGCAAAAACCGGATGTGTGAAAGCAGCCTAAGGCGGGCTTTGCACGTTGCGACATCGCAAGCCGATGCTGCGATGTCGCACGCGATAGTCCCCGCCCCGTCGCGGTACAATATCTTGTGAAAGCTGGCGTAGCGAAAATTATCGCTACGCCGGCTTCACATGCACTCACCTGCCCTGCGACCGTCGCTCTGGCCGGCGACCCGCCTCCTTATTAAGGGGGCGGGTCGTGCGGCGTCACTGCGACGTCACACGGCAGGCGGCCAATAGGAGCGGAGGGGTGGAGATGAGCAGGATGTAAATATCCCACCCATCTCCTTCCTTCCACATAACCTACGGAAGCCGCGGTGACGCCGGTAGGAGATGTTCCTCGCTCCTGCTACTTCACACACAGCGATGTGTGCTGCCGCAGGAACGAGGAACAACATCGGACCGTCGCGTCAGCGTAATTATGGATTACGCTGACGCTGCACCGATGATATGATTACGATGCTTTTGCGCTCGTTAATCGTATCATCCAGGCTTTACACACTGCGATGTCGCATGCGATGCCGGATGTGCGCCACTTTCAATTTGACCCCACCGACATCGCACCTGCGATGTCGTAGTGTGCAAAGCCCGCCTTAGAGTTAAAGACTACCAACCACCAGGATTTTCCTATATAATCTAAAGCCAGAGCTATCCTGGTGCTATCATGCTGATTCTATACATACCTTTAGTTGTGAGATCGGATGTATACTTTCTGAAATACCGGCAAGTAAAGTCTGTGAAATGCACTGTTATTTGATTGATAGCAGCTACAGAATATCTAATAGGTGGGTTGGGTTTTGCTAGTTATTCCCACCCCTGTCTGCCTGTCCTTCCTCCCTCCTCCCCCTGTAATAACAGGGACAGTGGGCGGAAGAACAGGCAGACAGGGGTGGGAATAACTAGCAAAACCCAACCCACCTATTAGATATTCTGTAGCTGCTATCAATCAAATAACAGTGCATTTCACAGACTTTACTTGCCGGTATTTCAGAAAGTATACATCCGATCTCACAACTAAAGGTATGTTTGGAATCAGTATGATAGCACTAGGATAGCACTGGCTTTAGTTTATATTATTATTATTATTATTATTGTTTATTTATAGAGCACCATTGATTCCATGGTGCTGTACATGAGGGGGTTACATACAGAATACATGTACACGTTACAATAGACAGACTAGCACAGGAGGAAGAGGGCCCTGCCCTTGCGGGCTTACATCCTAAAGGATTTTGGGGAGGAGACAGTAGGTGGGGTGTAGGTGGGGCGGCAGCTCCGCACGGTGGTGGGGCGGCAGCTCCGCACGGTGGTGGGGCGGCAGCTCCGCACGGTGGTGGGGCGGCAGCTCCGCACGGTGGTGGGGCGGCAGCTCCGCACGGTGGTGGGGCGGCAGCTCCGCACGGGGGTGGGGCGGCAGCTCCGCACGGGGGTGGGGCGGCAGCTCCGCACGGGGGTGAAGCAGTGAGGTCATTGAAGGTTATAGGCATTTCTGAACAGATGAGTCTTTAGGTTCCGTTTGAAGCTTGCGAGTGTAGTAGATAGTCTGACGTGTTGAGGCAGTGAGTTCCAGGAGACTGGGGATGCTCGGGAGAAGTCTTGGAGTCGGTTGCATGAGGAGCGAATGAGAGAGGAGGATAGAAGGAGATCTTGGGAGGACCGGAGGTTACGTTTTGGAGTGTAGCGAGAGATTAGTTCAGAGATATATGGAGGAGACAGATTATGGATAGCTTTGTAGGTCAGTGTTAGTAATTTGAATCGGATACGGTGGAAGATTGGGAGCCAGTGGAGGGACTTGCAGAGAGGAGAAGCGGGGTGGTATTGAGGAGAGAGGTGGATCAGTCGGGCAGCAGAGTTAAGGATGGACTGGAGAGGGGCGAGTGTGTTAGCAGGGAGAAAATCCTGGTGATTGATCCTCTTTAATTGGATTTTTAGGGGTCAGCCAAAATTAAGATAAAAATATTGCATGAAACAAAGCAATAAAAGAACCATAACTTAAGCAGGCTTTGCACGCTACAATATATCTTACGATGCGTCGGGGGGTCACGTCGTAAGTGACGCACATCTCGCATTGTAAGTTATATTGTAACGTGTGACAGCTACGTGCGATTGCGATTGAACGTTAAAACATTCATCCCATACACGTCGCTCAATTCCGAAAAATTGAACGTGAGGTTGTTCAATGTTCCCGAGGTAGCACACATTGCTGTGTGTGACACCCCGGGAGCGATGAACAGCAGTTTACCTGCGTCCCGCAGCTCCTGCCGGCAATGCGGAAGGAAGGAGGTGGACGGGATGTTTAAGTCCCACTCATCTACGCCCCTCCGCTTCTATTGGCCGGCTGCCGCGTGACGTCGCTGTGACGCCGAACGTCCCTCCCACTCCAGGAAGTGGACGTTCGCCGCACACATCGAGGTCGTATGGACGGGTAAGTACGTGTGACGGGAAATAATCGTTTGTGCGACACGTTCAACAAATTGAACGTGCCGCACATATGATGGGGGCGGGTATGATCGCATATGATATCGTATGCACAATCGTCAGGTGTAAAGCAGGCCTTACCTCCAGCATTGCCACTTAGATGTTCCCCACCGGTCTCTATTTCCTTCTCTGCAGCCATCAGATATAATTTACTCACGTGATCCCTACAGCCCTTTTTTAGTCTCAGCGGTGGAAGGCTCGAGTCTGCTGGAGCGAATGATTAGCTATAATGGTCACATGGATAGGTGCCACATGAAATAAATAAACTCTACCATGGAGCATTGGAGCACTGGCAATCTAGCTCTAGGATATTTTTTTTTTAGATAAGCATTAGTTCTTTGGTTGTTTTATACCACTTAGAATCTTTAGCCAGATTCTACAAATCCTGAAGAAAATCCCTTCAAGTGCTCAAATTCTACCTGCACTCACCCATCATTGCAAAAATAATAAACAATAAAAACACCCAAAATGTTCAAGGGTTGTTGTTACCCAAAAACACAAGTTGTTTCTTATCAGTTTGATAAGGAGGGATAACTTGCTAATCATGGGGATCCAACTGCTGGGAAACTCTGTGATTCCGAGAACAGGACTGAGGAGCACTGTCTTAAAGGGAATAGTCATCTGTTCACATTTAGGCCATCAGCAAGATTATGTGGTTCTCACAGTGTTTAAAAATATTATTATTTTTTATACAGTAGAATAATTTGCAGTCAATCATGGGATTAAGGGACTAATTGAAGGTGGGGACAGGGCTAACTGGAGCCAATCAGATTGTGAGAATGATAACAGCAGAAGAGGAGTGTGCTCATCCTATGGAAGGCAGTCACCTGTCCAATAATTAAAGGGAATCTAGCAGCAGATTTTTGCTACGTAAGCTGAAGACAGCACGCTGCAAGGGTTAACATAGAGTTCAGGTACAGTTAGGTCCAGAAATATTTGGACAGTGACACAAGTTTTGTTATTTTAGCTGTTTACAAAAACATGTTCAGAAATACAATTATATATATAATATGGGCTGAAAGTGCACACTCCCAGCTGCAATATGAGAGTTTTCACATTCAAATCGGAGAAAGGGTTTAGGAATCATAGCTCTGCAATGCATAGCCTCCTCTTTTTCAAGGGACCAAAAGTAATTGGACAAGGGACTCTAAGGGCTGCAATTAACTCTGAAGGCATCTCCCTCGTTAACCTGTAATCAATGAAGTAGTTAAAAGGTCTGGGGTTGATTACAGGTGTGTGGTTTTGCATTTGGAAGCTGTTGCTGTGACCAGACAACATGCGGTCTAAGCAACTCTCAATTGAGGTGAAGCAGAACATCCTGAGGCTGAAATAAAAGAAAAAATCCATCAGAGAGATAGCAGACATGCTTGGAGTAGCAAAATCAACAGTCGGGTACATTCTGAGAAAAAAGGAATTGACTGGTGAGCTTGGGAACTCAAAAAGGCCTGGGCGTCCACGGATGACAACAGTGGTGGATGATCGCCGCATACTTTCTTTGGTGAAGAAGAACCCGTTCACAACATCAACTGAAGTCCAGAACACTCTCAGTGAAGTAGGTGTATCTGTCTCTAAGTCAACAGTAAAGAGAAGACTCCATGAAAGTAAATACAAAGGGTTCACATCTAGATGCAAACCATTCATCAATTCCAAAAATAGACAGGCCAGAGTTAACTTTGCTGAAAAACACCTCATGAAGCCAGCTCAGTTCTGGAAAAGTATTCTATGGACAGATGAGACAAAGATCAACCTGTACCAGAATGATGGGAAGAAAAAAGTTTGGAGAAGAAAGGGAACGGCACATGATCCAAGGCACACCAAATCCTCTGTAAAACATGGTGGAGGCAACGTGATGGCATGGGCATGCATGGCTTTCAATGGCACTGAGTCACTTGTGTTTATTGATGACATAACAGCAGACAAGAGTAGCCGGATGAATTCTGAAGTGTACCGGATATACTTTCAGCCCAGAATCAGCCAAATGCCGCAAAGTTGATCGGACGGCGCTTCATAGTACAGATGGACAATGACCCCAAGCATACAGCCAAAGCTACCCAGGAGTTCATGAGTGCAAAAGAGTGGAACATTCTGCAATGGCCAAGTCAATCACCAGATCTTAACCCAATTGAGCATGCATTTCACTTGCTCAAATCCAGACTTAAGACGGAAAGACCCACAAACAAGCAAGACCTGAAGGCTGCGGCTGTAAAGGCCTGGCAAAGCATTAAGAAGGAGGAAACCCAGCGTTTGGTGATGTCCATGGGTTCCAGACTTAAGGCAGTGATTGCCTCCAAAGGATTCGCAACAAAATATTGAAAATAAAAATATTTTGTTTGGGTTTGGTTTATTTGTCCAATTACTTTTGACCTCCTAAAATGTGGAGTGTTTGTAAAGAAATGTGTACAATTCCTACAATTTCTATCAGATATTTTTGTTCAAACCTTCAAATTAAACGTTACAATCTGCACTTGAATTCTGTTGTAGAGGTTTCATTTCAAATCCAATGTGGTGGCATGCAGAGCCCAACTTGCGAAAATTGTGTCACTGTCCAAATATTTCTGGACCTAACTGTATGCCTGTGTAGTCAAGGTCCAAAATGTTGTTTATTTGCTATGTTTCTTTAACATTGTTCAGACTACAATGTCACACCCAAGGTAGACAGTCACACCCCCTCTTCTGACTGACACCTCACTGTCAATGTACAATCTCTACTGAGAGCCTGGTGTGGGTGGGAGCCGCTCTCTCAGCTCTGCTACATGGCTAAATCTATAAACTCTGATTGTGTCAGAACGGCTGCACTCAGTCGTCTAAGTGATACATTGTTGGATTCAGAATCTCTTTGCCTAGATCATGCTGCGCTCAGATCAGGTAGCAAAAACCTGCTGACCGATTCCCTTTAAGTGGAGCATAGGTGTGTTAAATTCATTGTCAAGAATGCAAGAAATATCTTTGTATAGCACTTAGCATTCTCTGGGGATCCAAGTAGTCCAAGTAGTCGGACCTGCAATGATCATTATGATATCCCCTTTCCTATGAATAGGGAATGACATCTTTTTTGAGACTTTTTGCAAATATCCCTTTAAAGTGACATTTTAGTTATCACTTGGCTCCGGCTGGTTGAGTCCAAGTTCTGGGTCCAACACTTACTGGAATGAAAGGGTTTTCTTATATTTTCCCATTCATTGAACGTTTTGTATGTGATTGAGTTGTAGCAGTCCCCCCACCCCATAATCAAATATGCTGCTACTTGCTAAATCTTTAATAAAACCAGTAATTGATAATGACAATAATTAATATATTTATTCTAATTCTATTATTCGAGTAGGTAATTATTATTGGTGTAAATATTTATGCAGAAACATAAAAACTAAAACAAAAATATAGAATAAAAAATTCTTCTTAATTCTATTGGTTATTTTACCACATTTGCATATGACAGTTATGATGTAAAAAATCTATTAGAATAAGTCCCATCAGACTTTTCGCGGGTAATCAAGATTTTTTTTTCTCCTTTGTAGCAGACATCAATATCTTCCCGCTAACTGCGGAACGGCAGCATCTTGATAAAGTAGCTGGCATGAAACCCACGTCCACTGTCATAATACACCCTCTCCACATACCCGCCGCGTCAGTGCTACACTCACAATTGATATATGATTGTTTGCAAACACACGTTGGAAAGTGGTTCACTGCCTGATAAATGAGCATGAAGTAAAGGCCGGGGTTAAAACAGGAATAATTGCTTCTGCATTTCAGATTGTGGAAACGCTTGATAAATATCACACTCAACATTTCGTCTGGAGACGCTTTGTTTTACTGGAGATTGATAGAAAATTAACTACTTGTATGGGAAGATGCTTTTAAAACAAAACAGTTCCGAAACGTAGCTCTCTATACAGTGCGCAGCCCACTTCTCAGCACTTCTTTATTATCCGTGTCCCAAAAGTCACGCCTAGAACTAATATATATGTTTTAGGATATATGTTTGGAATATATTAACCTATTCGTGACCTTGCGATTTTCCGTTTCTTGCGCTTTCGTTTTTTTCCCTCACCTTCTTCTAAAAGCCATAACTATTTTATTTTTCCAGCCCCAGAGCTTGATTTTTTGTGGATCAAATTGTATTCTTGCAGGACATCATTCATTTTATCATGTGATGAATTGGAAAACAGGAAAAAAAATTCCAAGTGTGTTGAAATTGCAAAAAAATGCAATTCACCAATTTTGTGGGATTTATTTATAATGTTCGCTATATGGTAAAAATGATTCTCCAGGTCAGTATGGGTGTAAATGTGTGGTTTTCTGCCCATGACTCATACTTGATGATGAATAAATCAAAATGTTTAGAAAATTGTGTTTCCATTTACTCATTATCATTAACACTTTTATCAATCCTTTGATTACTATAATTCTATGACTCACAATAGTGGATCGGAGCCTGTATTGTGTGTATGTATATATAGGGAGCTCAGGCTCCTAGTTGACAATATTATGATGTATTTTATATATATATATTTATATAATATATATATATATGTATATATATATATATATATACACCTGTCTACAGTAGTATCCCTGTCTCACATGTGCATTATCCAGCCACCCAATCAGAGCTCTCGCTCACTGACATATGCAAATGAGCTGGCGGCAAAAAGCAACAGCCAACCGCTTTATAACCACTTTCTTTGTCGCTCCATTGGGAGACCCAGACAATTGGGTGTATAGCTTCTGCCTCTGGAGGCCACACAAAGTATTACACTTTAAAAAGTGTAACCCCTCCCCTCTGCCTATACACCCTCCCGTGGACCACGGGCTCCTCAGTTTTATGCTTTGTGTGGAAAGAGGCACACATCCACTCATGCATTCTCATACTTAGTTATGTCGGATGGAAGAAAAGAGGGCCCCCACGGGGCCCCCGGCATGTTCCCTTCTCACCCCACTACGTCGGCGGTGCTGTTAACGTTGAGGTACCCATTGCGGGTACAAAGGCCGGAGCCTCATGCCGTCTCCTTCACCATCCCTTATGCGGCTCTGGGAGAAGTGGGATCCTGAGCGGTCATCCATTTACTGGGACCGTGCTCCATCCGCAGCCCCTGAGGGAACCTGCCGGACCGGAGCTTCTTCAACCTCAGGGACCGGGCCCTGCATCTTAAAGGTACTCCGTGTCCCCATAGGGGACTGTGCAGGGAGCGCACCTTCTTCCCGGAAACCGCGGCAGTTGCTGAATTGAGGAGGCCGGTGGACTTCTGCGCCGACCGTGCCTGCTTGTCGGGCGCAGCCTCAAATTTAGTCCCCGGCTTCACCGCGGCCTAGTCGCGAAAATCCCGCCCCCGAGCCTGCCTGTCAGGGGTAAGGGCGGGATTACCGACATGACGTCGGATGTGAGGGCTGGAGCATCCTGCATGTTTTCCTCCCCCCTCATTGACCACTGTGGGGACCCAGATTCCCGCACTTTTCTGGCGCCGCCCACGGCCCCACTCCTCCCCTGAGAGCTCCGCCGGCCATTTTCTGGCATTCTGCCGGTGGAGGCTTCTTAGTAACAGCTCTGCAGCTCCGGGGGATCCACGGCAGGGAATCTGGAGGACACACTCTGCTTGTTAGCGGTCGGTAAGCCACACCGGTCACCCGGTGCTGGTCCCCCCTAGGGTGCCGGAATAGAATAGATATATATAATAGATATATATATATATCTGTTCGATCAGGCTATATACCCCTGTCCCAAATACCCTCAGTGGTCACTCTCCTAGGAGACAACAGCATGTCGTCCACAAGGAGCAAAGCTGCTAAGGCACAGGTTTTTTTGGCGGCCTGTACCTCTTGTGGGGCTATGTTACCTGCGGGTTCCACCTACCCTCACTGTGAGCAATGCTCGACTCCTGCCTCGCTTGCTCAGCCGGAGCCTCGGGCACTGGTGGGCCCCTCGGCTCGTGTAGACCCCCCTGCTCCCCCTGAGCAGGCTGCAGGGACAGAGTTGGCCTCTTTTGCTGAGAAACTTTCACAGTCTCTTTCTCAATCCATTGCACTGTCTATGGACAAATGGTCTTCTAAGCTACTTGAGGCTTTGCAGTCCAGACCAGACCTTCCACAGGTCCCGGCCCCTGTTAGCTCGTCTCCCCCAGGCCCCTCTCGGTCCGCGCCGCAGCGCGCTCCCAGGTTGGCCCCTCGGTCTCAGTCGGAGGACTCCTGCCCGGACTGCAGTCCTAGACCGGCTAAGCGGTCTCGCTGGGAATCTTCCCCGACTTCCTCTCGCTGCTCGGGATCCCAGCTTGAGGACTCTCTGGAAGACGAGGCGGACGTGGCAGCTCAGGGCTCTGACCCTGACGTCGCCCTTAACCTTGATACACCTGAGGGGGGCGCCTTAGTAAATGATCTAATCTCATCCATCAACCAGGTGTTGGATCTCTCTCCCCCGCCTCCTCCTGTAGAGGAGTCGGCGTCTCAGCAGGAGAAACACCAGTTTCGGTTCCCCAAACGTACGCGCAATACGTTTTTTGATCATTCTAACTTCAGGGACGCTGTCCAGAAGCCCAGAGCGGTCCCGGACAAGCGCTTTGCTAAACGTCTCACTGACACGCGTTATCCCTTTCCATCTGAAGTCGTTAAGGGTTGGGCTCACTGTCCAAAGGTGGATCCTCCAGTCTCCAGATTGGCGGCTAGGTCCGTGGTGTCTGTTGCAGATGGTTCATCCCTGAAGGATGCCACTGACAGACAGATAGAGCTCCTGGTGAAGTCCATCTATGAGGCCACGGGCGCGTCTTTCGCCCCGGCCTTTGCAGCCGTGTGGGCACTCCAAGCAATCTCGGCTTGTCTGACTGAGATTAATGCTGTCACACGGAATTCTGCTCCGCAAGTTGCGTCTTTGACCTCTCAGGCGTCAGCCTTTTCGTCCTACGCCATGAACGCCGTCCTGGACTCCACTAGCCGTACGGCGGTAGCATCTGCTAACTCCGTGGCAGTCCGCAGGGCCATGTGGCTGCGCGAATGGAAAGCAGACTCGGCTTCCAAGAGGTTCTTAACCGGTTTGCCTTTTTCTGGCGACCGCTTGTTTGGCGAACGGTTGGATGAGATTATTAAGGAATCCAAGGGAAAGGATTCTTCCTTACCCCAGGCCAAACCTAAGAGACCTCAACAGAGAAAAATCCAATCGAGGTTTCGGTCCTTTCGTCCCTCCGCCAAGTCCCAATCCTCTTCGTCCAACAGGCCGGAGAAGGGCCAGAGGAACTCCTATGCGTGGCGGTCCAAGTCACGCCCGCAAAAGGCCGCAGGAGGCACTGCCTCCAAGACGGCCTCCTCATGACTCTCGGCCTCCCCTAGCCGCATCCTCGGTCGGTGGCAGGCTCTCCCGCTTTGGCGACGCCTGGTGGCCACATGTTCAGGACCGATGGGTGAGAGACATTCTGTCTCATGGTTACAGGATAGAGTTCAGCTCTCGTCCTGCGGCTCGTTTCTTCAGAACCTCTCCGCCTCCCGCTCAGGCCGACGCACTTTTTCAGGCAGTGGACGCTCTAAAGACAGAAGGAGTTGTGATCCCCATTCCCCTTCAGGAACGTGGCCGCGGATTTTACTCCAACTTGTTCGTGGTGCCAAAAAAGGACGGGTCATTCCGTCCCGTTCTGGACCTCAAGATGCTCAACAGACATGTGAGAACCAGACGGTTTCGGATCGAATCTCTCCGCTCGGTCATCGCCTCGATGTCACAAGGAGACTTCCTAGCATCGATCGACATCAAGGATGCTTATCTCCATGTACCGATCGCACCCGAACATCAGAGTTTCCTGCGTTTCGCCATCGGGGATGAACACCTTCAGTTCGTGGCATTGCCTTTCGGCTTGGCGACAGCCCCACGGGTTTTCACCAAAGTCATGGCATCCGTCGTGGCGGTCCTGCACTCTCAGGGCCACTCGGTGATCCCCTACTTGGACGATCTCCTAGTCAGGGCCCCGTCTCGGGTGGCGTGTCAACAAAGTCTATCCGTCGCTCTGGCGACTCTCCAGTAGTTCGGGTGGATCATCAACTTCCCGAAATCCCAGTTGACACCGACCCAATCACTGACGTACCTTGGGATGGAGTTTCATACCCAGCAAGCGTTAGTCAAGCTTCCGAGCGACAAACAGCTTTCTCTGCAGGCAGGGGTGCAATCTCTTCTTCGGAGTCAGTCACACCCCTTAAGGCGCCTCATGCACTTCCTGGGGAAGATGGTAGCAGCTATAGAAGCAGTCCCGTTCGCGCAATTCCATCTTCGGCCACTCCAATGGGACATTCTCCGCAAATGGGACAAGAGTGCGGCTTCCCTCGACAAGAACGTCTCTCTTTCCCTTGCAACCAAGACGTCACTGCAGTGGTGGCTCCTACCCAATTCTCTGTCGCGGGGAAAATCCTTCCTACCCCCAACCTGGGCTGTGGTCACCACGGACGCGAGCCTGTCAGGTTGGGGAGCGGTTTTCCTCCACCACAGGGCTCAGGGAACCTGGACTCCGATAGAGTCATCCCTTCAGATCAATATCCTGGAGATAAGGGCAGTATATCTAGCCCTATTGGCTTTTCATCGGTGGCTGGAGGGCAGGCAGATCCATATCCAGTCGGACAACGCCACTGCCGTCGCATACATCAACCACCAAGGCGGCACTCGCAGTCATCTAGCCTTCCAGGAAGTCCGACGGATTCTGCAGTGGGTGGAAGCCACAGGCTCCACCATCTCCGCAGTTCACATCCCGGGCGTAGAAAACTGGGAAACAGATTTTCTCAGTCATCAGGGCATGGACGCGGGGGAATGGTCTCTGCACCCAGAAGTGTTTCGAGAGATCTGTCGCCGCTGGGGAACGCCGGACGTCAATCTCATGGCGTCACGGCACAACAACAAGGTCCCAGCATTCATGGCACGGTCTCAGGATCACAGAGCTCTCGCGGCGGACGCGTTAGTCCAGGATTGGTCGCAGTTTCGACTGCCTTATGGGTTTTCCCCCTCTGGCGATGCTGCCCAGAGTACTACGCAAGATCAGGTCCGACTGCCATCGCGCCATTCTCGTCGCTCCAGACTGGCCGAGGCGGTCGTGGTATCCGGATCTGTGGCATCTCACGGTGGGTCAACCGTGGGCGCTTCCAGACCATCCAGACTTGCTGTCACAAGGCCCGTTTTTCCATCTGAATTCTGTGGCCCTCAACCTGACTGTGTGGCCATTGAGTCCTGGCTCCTAGCGTCTTCAGGGTTATCTCAGGATGTCATTGCCACCATGAGACAGGCCAGGAAGCCAACGTCCGCCAAGATCTATTATAGGTCTTGGCAAATCTTCCTGTCCTGGTGCACTGCTAACGGTTTTTCTCCATGGCCGTTTGCCTTACCCACATTCCTTTCATTCCTTCAATCTGGAGTGGACAAGGGTTTGTCCCTCGGCTCTATCAAGGGCCAAGTGTCGGCGCTCTCCGTGTTTTTTCAAAAGCGTCTAGCCAGGCTTCCGCAGGTCCGCACGTTCCTGCAGGGGGTCTGCCACATAGTTCCACCTTACAAACGTCCGTTGGAACCGTGGGACCTTAACAAGGTCCTGACGGCTCTTCAAAAGCCGCCTTTTGAGCCACTGCGGGATGTCTCTCTCTCCCGTCTTTCGCAGAAGGTGGCCTTCCCAGTGGCAGTCACGTCTCTTCGGAGAGTGTCTGAGCTTGCAGCGCTGTCATGCAAAGCTCCCTTCCTGGTTTTTCACCAGGATAAGGTGGTTCTCCGTCCGGTCCCGGATTTTCTCCCTAAGGTGGTATCTCCTTTTCATCTCAATCAGGATATCTCCTTGCCTTCATTTTGCCCTAATCCAATTCACCAGTGTGAAAAGGATTTGCACTCTTTGGATCTAGTGAGAGCACTCCGGTTCTACGTGTCTCGCACGGCGCCCCTGCGCCGTTCAGATGCGCTCTTTGTCCTTGTCGCTGGCCAGTGTAAGGGCTCTCAGGCCTCCAAGTCAACCTTGGCTCGGTGGATCAAGGAACCGATTCTCGAGGCCTACCATTCTGCTGGGCTTCCACTTCCTTCAGGGTTGAAAGCCCATTCTACCAGAGCTGTAGGTGCGTCCTGGGCTTTGCGGCACCGGGCGACGGCTCAGCAGGTGTGTCAGGCAGCTACGTGGTCTAGCCTGCATACTTTCACGAAGCACTATCAAGTGCATACCTATGCGTCGGCTGACGCCAGTCTGGGTAGGCGAGTCCTTCAGGCGGCGGTTGCCCACCTGTAAGAGGGGGCCGTTTTTCAGCTCTTTCAATTGAGGTATTCTTTTACCCACCCAGGGACTGCTCTTGGACGTCCCAATTGTCTGGGTCTCCCAATGGAGCGACAAAGAAAAAGGGAATTTTGTTTACTTACCGTAAATTCCTTTTCTTCTAGCTCCTATTGGGAGACCCAGCACCCGCCCCTGTGCCCTTTGGGCTGGTTGTTCTTTTGTGTACACATGTTGTTCATGTTGAATTGTTCTTATGGTTCATGGTCTTCAGTTCTCCGAACATCCTTCGGATTGAATTTACCCTAGACCAATTTATAAGTTTTCTCCTTCCTGCTTTTGCACCAAAACTGAGGAGCCCATGGTCCACGGGAGGGTGTATAGGCAGAGGGGAGGGGTTACACTTTTTAAAGTGTAATACTTTGTGTGGCCTCCAGAGGCAGAAGCTATATACCCAATTGTCTGGGTCTCCCAATAGGAGCTAGAAGAAAAGGAATTTACGGTAAGTAAACAAAATTCCCTTTTTCTCCTGGACGGTCAGCAGGGGCGGGCCATTCTCTCAGCAGGGGAGGGTCACTTTGTCAGCAGGTCAATTTTATTTTAGTTTTTTCGTCTCTCTAAGGTAATAGTCTGACATTCCGAGCGCATAAATAGAGCTCGCAACATTCTACACTATTGGGTGCGGAGCTGAGGCCACGGTAGTGGTAGGATCCGTCAGCAGCACAGAGCATACCATCCTCCTCTGCATCCTCCGAACCAGAGAGCCCAACATCCTCCTCTGTATCCTCCTCCTCCTCCGAATAAGAGAGCACAACATCCTCCTCTGGACCCTCCGAACTAGGCAGGACACACGAGGTGGTCTCGGCGCTGCATCTTTTGTCCTATATCAGAGCTTAGTGACCGATGTCGCGCTGGGGCTGTGGGTTCTAATCCCACCGTGGCCACATCCTCACAGGATTTCAGCTTCTAAATATTAACTTAGAAATAAAAAACTTACAAAATAAATATGTTTTTTTCTTTCTTTTGGTGGGGGGTGTCTATCTAATAAAGTCTGGATCAGCAGATCCCACCTCAGGGAATGTTACAGTCTTGTGTCCCATAATAAGGTGCCATCAGTCGGGGTCCTGCGGGAAGGCTCCCGATGTCCCGGGCACTGCTCACCACTACATTCACACAGAAAGGGGTCAGATATCTCTGTGTCACTAGAGTTCAGTAAGGCCGGACTTCAGCCACAGCCTGGGGGGGAGGCCGCCATGACAGGGTGAGACGGGAATTAAAGTGTTAAATAATACAGGGCTTGGGGGGTTTCAAGTACAGGGGAATTTTCAAATAATGTAGGGTTTAGGGGTTTTGCTAGGCCTAGGAAAGGAGGGGATTAAAACAAAGACGGGGAGATCCTAAAGAGGCAGAGTTGTGAATTAGGGGTATGAATAGGGGAAGCCATTAGTGTAGGGCAGCCATTTTAGGCAGCCTATAATTAAACTTGCGCAAATAAACAAGAAAAAAACTGAGTTTTAGATGGCCATTCATTTTGAAAGAAGTATAAAAAGTGCAATTTTAGAAATAATTACAATTTATTTACATCATAATACATACAAGGGCACTGTTATAGCAAGATGTACAATAAAATACAACAGTGAATGGAAATAAAGAGGAATCAAAGCTATCCCAATCTAGGACATCCACACCATAATATACAGGGTAATCCTATGTACTCAGAACATCTTCATATATAGTTAGCAACACAGGGGGGGCACATTGTTTAAATAGCCCTAAGAGGACTACATCCAAACCCATAACCTGTGGGGTACATAGGATAATTACTTACCCATATTAAAGTGCAAGTGCTGGAGTGGAAGTCCTGTAGAGAGGGGGAATTAAATTAAACTTGCGCCCACCCTCTTTATTAGTGCGGGGCCAGTACATGGTGAGGAGGTCTGAGTGGCTATGTGTGGGCTTTCATTTATTCATGTAGGTATGCTTAGACAGGTATATATGGTTAGATTACAATCAGAACTGAGATTTAGGTTGGGGTGTACTTTTGATCTATTAGTTTTTTTTAATTCTTGCACAGCTCGAGGTGGAGGGGAGAGTCCTCGAAGTTGGGAATGTGATCTCATGGTGGATGGATGGGGGGGGGTCAAAAGGCTCTGGACTCCCCAGGTGGATTCAAAGGACTGGAAGATGGCAGAATGCCACACTGGTGGTAAAAGTGGGACCCGTGGGGGAGGGGTAAAAAATCGGACAGGTCATTTTGCAACAAGTGCCTCTGAGCAGGAGTACAATCAGCTAGGGGTAATACCGTCTAAGTCTATGCTGGGCTAGGCCCGCAATAAAATAATTGTTGGGGGCTTTGAGGACCATTGCCTTCTTATTAGTGGTATCATTTTGGTTTTATGTTGTATGTTAAAATAAAAGGCTGCTGTGGCCAATTCATTCCGTCCTCTGGCGTGGTCTCTTTATTTTAGTTTAGTATTTAAGCTATAGGCCTAGAGGGCAGGATGAATGGGACAGAGGGAGGGCAAGAACTTAAATTGGGGTTAGGAATGACTCGTCAATACCCATTGCCATGTGTGTGCTACAATTTTCAGAAGTCCAGGAAAAGGAATGGAGAGAGACACGTTTTCATTGCCTCCTCCTCATTTCTGACCCTATTTCCAACCGTTTGCTGGCTCCATCTAGCAGACATTTAGACACATCTTAGGCACGCCTGGTTCTCACCTGGGATCTAATATTAAAGTGGTTGTCAGGGCATCTAATTATGATGACCTAGCATCAATATCGCAATGGTGGGGTGTTGGACCCCCATTCATGTAATGATATCGATGGCCTGGACATGGAGTTCACTGGACCTTTACAAGAGCCGCTGGATCCTGTTCCATCCAACATGATGACATCACGGAGCTGGTGGATGTTAGAGACCTTGCACTCTTCCACCTTCTGTTTGAGGAAGCCCCATAGATGCTCAATAGGGTTTAGGTCTGGAGACGCTTGGCCTATCCAGCACCTTTACCCTCAACTTCTTAGCAAGGCAGTGGTTGTTTTGGAGGTGTGTTTGGGGTCGTTATCACATTGGAATAGGATGGAAGGGATTCTTTCTCTTCTTCAGTATGACACAGTACATGTTGGCATTCATGGTTCCCTCAGTGAACTGTAGCTCCCCACAGCTGGCAGAGCTCATGCAGTCCCAAACCATGACCCTCCACCACATGCCTGACTATAGGCAGGATACACTTGTCTTTGTATTCCTTGCCGGGTTGCTGCCACACACGTGTGATACTGTCTAAGTTTATCTTGATCTCATCAGACCACAGTCATGGTTCCAGTAATTCATGTCCTTAGTCTGCTTGTTTTCAGCAAACTGTTTGCTGGTTTTCTTGTGCATCATCTAATCTTTAGAAGAGGCTTGCTTTTAGAATGACAGCCATGCAGAACAATGTAATACAGTGTGTGGCATATGGTCTGAGCAGTTACAGGCGGACCCCCCCCCCTGTAACCTCTGCAGTAATGCTGGCAGCACTCATACGTCTATTTTTTTAATCATTGGGATATGACGCTGAGCTCATGCACTCAGCTTCTGTGGTCAGCCATGGCGAGGTCTGTTCTGAGTGGATTCTGTCTTGTTAAACTGCTGTATGGTCTTGGCCATCGTGCTGCAACTCAGTGTCAGGGTGTTGGCACTCGTCTTATAGTCTCGGCCATGTTTATGTAGAGCAACATTTCTTTTGTTCAGATCCTCATAGAATTCTTTGCCACGAGGACCCATGTTAAACTTCCAGTGACCGGTATGAGAGAGTGTGTGAGCGATAACAGCAAATATAACACCCCTGCTCACCATTCACACCTGAGACCTTGTAACACTAATGAGTCACATGACACCAGAGAGAGAAAATGGCTAATTGAGCATAATGTGGCAATTTTCACTTAGGGGTGTATTCACTTTTGTTGACAGCAGTTTAGACATTAATAGCTGTGTGTTGAGTTATTTAAAGGGGACGACATTTACAATGTTATACAAGCTGTACACTGGTAATGTACATTATTGATTTTTGTTCCTGAAGAAGGGGTTTTACAGCTTCGAAACGCGTAGAACAATAAAATCCGATGTCTTAATCCCCGTTTATCTTCATAGATCTTCTTCTGGCAACGCGATAGATCCTTTCCTTTCATCTCCTCCAACGACAAGCTGCACACTGACACTGTACATTGTATCACAAAGTCAGATTTTCAGTGTTGTCCCATGAAAAGATATAATAAAGTATTTACAAAAAAGTGAGAGATGTACTCACATTTGTGAGTTAATACATACATATTATATATATATACACAGTGGAACCTTAGATTACAAGCATAATTGGTTCTGGGAGTGTGCTCTTAAACCAAGTTACTCTTATATCAAAGCAAATTTTTCCATAGGAAATAATTGAAACACAGACAATTCGTTCCACAACCCAAAAGTTTGTGCTGTATTTATACAAATTTATTACAGTAATACAAAATAATGTACAGTATTCATATAAAATTATTACAGTACACTAATACAAAATACTGTACAATACAGTAAAAAACATAAAGCAAATTAAACTGCACTTTAGCTTACAAGAAAATTGTTGGTGTGCGAGAGGTACAATACAAGCAATGTGCTGCACTGATTAGCCGAAAGAAAGTACAATACTGCATCCACAAATACAAATTGATAGACATGCTATATAGTATATACTGTACTGTGCAATGGTAAACTGTGTACAGTACATATGTACAGAAAGTTACCTCCAGAGCGGGTCAGAGCACGGTGAAAGGACAGAACCGGAAGTGTGCACGGTGAGTATTTGCTCTTCTTGCAAAGCATTGCTCTTAAACCAAGTTACAAATTTGTAAAAAGCCTTGCTTGTCTTGCAAAATGCTCTCAAACCAAGTTACTCTTAAACCAAGGTACCACTGTATGTATATATATATATATATATATATATATATATATATATATATATATATATATATATACACACATATTATATTTATACATATATTGGGTTTTCTGTAGTTGGGTTTTACCAACCTTAACCTCTGTTTCAAAAGGCTGATGTTAACTAATTAAATCTCCCCTTTCTCTTTTCTTACAAATTCCCCACTCTCACCTCTTTGTCTACAAACATCTTTTCCACTGCTTCGTTTTCTGACTCCATGAACCAAAATTCCCAGCATGAGCGCATCCTCCACACCTTCACCCATTTAAGCCCCCTCAGTGGTTCTATTGACAAGAAAGTATAATGGTGATCTTCACATTGTCTTGTAAAACCTCTTTAACTCCTAATACCGCTCTCCGGATCCTCAGACCTTACAGTAATTATATTACATTGAATATATTTTGCCTGGATTGTTCCTTTCTATACCCAAAGTAAAATTCCTTTTGACACAAATGGGACGTGACTGCTTCTTGAATTCCAGAACCTGAGCGTTGGGCTGGAAACAAATGGCGGACTGTTAGAATCTTTGGACTATGGAGTGGCAGAATAACGGAATTATTTAGTCGATAAGAGGTCCGTCAAACATGATATTCTTATTATACATCAACACAATCCCTTCCTTACAGCTTTAGTTTTATGTCTAGCTTGCATTTATGTGACAAAGAAGATCCAGCTCATAACCGGCTTTCTGCTTTAGGCGATGGATCTTCCCGACAACCAGTAGTTCCATCTTTACGTTATTACCTGCGGCTTTTTGTCTAAACAATAATTTTATTAGAATATTATACTGACATGCCGGCTCTAAATCACATTGTGGCCTGGCGTAGCTGACATCTCATCCAAGGCTATATCCCCATCATGTAACAACTCAGATTGAATTTTGCTGTAACATCAATGCTCCAGAGACTGGGAAGCATTGAAAAGCTCAGGGAAAAAATAATGTCACATTCCAGTGTGTTTTAATCATGCAGAGTGACTCTGAGTCATATCTGCCATGTACAGTATGTGTCGGCGCCTGCAGGTGAAGGGCTGAGGAAACAATCCGATGAACAGTTCCTCATAAAAAGTCCAGTGCAAAAACTACACGCAGGTCATTATATCACATGTACCAAATCTCAAGTATGTGGCCAGCTATAAGGGCACTTTACATGCTGCGATATCGGTACCGATATCGCTAGCAAGCGTACTCGCCCCCGTCGGTTGTGCGTCATGGGCAAATCGCTGCCCGTGGCGCACAACATCGCTAACACCCGTCACACGGACTTACCTTCCCTGCGACGTCATTGTGGCCGGTGATCCGCCTCCTTTCTAAGGGGGCGGTTCGTGCGGCATCACAGCGACGTCACATGGCAGCCGTCCAATAGCAGAGGAGGGGCGGAGATGAGCGGCCGGAACATGCAGCCCACCTCCTTCCTTCCTCATTGCCGGTGGACGGAGGTAAGGAGATGATCGTCGCTCCTGCGGTGTCACACACAGCGATGTGTGCTGCCGCAGAAACGAGGAACAACCAGCGGCATGCCCCACCAACAATATTATGAAAAGGAGCGACGTGTCAACGATCTACGATTTTTGACGTTTTTGCGATCGTTGATCGTCGCTCCTTGCTGTCCCATGCTGCGATGCCACTAATGACGCCGGATGTGCGTCACTAACGATGTGACCCCGACAATATATCGTTAGCGATGTCACAGCGTGTAAAGCACCCTTTAGGCTACATTCACACTGAGGTTTTCTTCTTGGAGATTTTTGGAGGAGATTCACACCAAAATACGCATTAAAAAAAATTCAAATTTAAAAAAAAAAACCCTTTCCTATTAGTTTCTATAAGAAATCCTCTTTTCTGTTCATATTAAATTTTTTTTAAAGGCATTGTTAGGGCAGCACAATGGTCCAGTGGTCCATTGTGGTCCAATTGTGGTCCAATGGTCCAATGGTGCAGTGAATATGCTGTTGCTTTGTAGCGCTGGGGTCCTGGGCTCAAATCAGCAAGGACAACACATGTAAGGAGTTTATATGTTCTTTATGTGTTTGTGTGGGTTTCCTCTGGGTTCTCTGATGTCCTCCAACACACCAAAGACATATTGATTGTGAGCCCCATTGAGGACAGTGATGATAATGTCAGTAAAGTGCTGTGGAATATGGCACTATATAAGCTAAGAATAATAAATTGGTTGGGACTATTTCATTTTTTACTTTGGGTCTAAAGCTAACAGACAGGTAGTTGCTAACTACTTGCCTGTTCTTCCCGGTACAGGTCTCTGCCGACACAGAGCAGTCACAGACAGCTCCTGCCGGTGATTCTGTGGCTTCCACTGACATCATGTCGACAGAGCTACAGTTTCTCTTCTACTCTGCCCTGTCAATTGGGCGTTACTGCTGATGTCATGCTGATTGACAGACAGCTCCCTGCTACCTAACTGCGGGAACCACCTTTCAATCAACATGATGATAGTCCAGAAAAAAAAGAGCTGCTCTGTTGATGTGAAACTGCAGCATCGCCAGTAGGAGCGGTCCGTGACCACTCTGACCTGTTGCAAAGTAGAACAGTTAGTTAGTTGGCAACTATCTGCTTGTTCATTCTTAAGACAATAGTTAACAAAAAAGTGTCTTGGACAATCCTTTCATGAGGATTTGAAAAACACCTGGTATAACAAAAAAATTTCAAGTCACTTATTTAAAACAGATTCTAAAGGAACCACAACAGTATAAACACTGTTAAATGAAAAGGCTGCAAAGAACGGTTCAGGAAAAAAACACATCCAAAACTTTTCATAGCTGCTTCAGGGAAAGACCACTCTATCAGGCCCAATGCACAACCCGTGAAAAACATTTGTGTTTTGTACAGCTGTGTTGAAGGTGTATATGGCCCTCCGTGTGCTGTGATTTTGGCACAGGTGTGTTCTTCGTGTGCTATCCGTGATAGCACACAGAGAGCAGGAACGTTTTACTCACCTGCTCCCGGCGCTGCTGTCCCTGGTGCTACTGTCTCCTGTGCTGCTGCTTCCGGCTCCGCGGTGCAGTGAATATGCATGAACTTAATGAGAAAGTCTGGAAGCAAGTGACAGCAGCACTGAAGAAAGCAACACTGGAGACAGATAAGTATAGAAAATCACTTTATTTCAAAGAAACATGTCTTGTCCAGTATGTGTCACACTGATGTCACATGGATCACATCAGTGCTGCCGGAGAAAAATGGACTGGTCTCCGTGCGGAGCACATGGACATGCATGTGCACCATACAGACACGCGTCCGTGAGAAAACAATGATGTGTGCACAGACCCATTTATTTTTCATAAGTCTGCGTGTCTCCGGTATGTATAAAAACAGATGTCATACGTACCGGAATCACTGACGTGTGAATGGGGCCTCAGAAAAACTCTCCCAAAAAGGAGTGTTTCTTAATCCAGATTCTTATTGAAAAATTTGTGGCTATTGATGGACTCAAAAAGCTTAGTGTGAACATCGTCTTACAGTAATCACAAAAAAACATAGGAAAAAATTGGGCCAACAGTGACTGTACCCTTTTGGGCTGAGCAACCCCACGTGTCCTTGATCTACACCCCAGCTCTCCTCTATAGCTAATATTATGGCCGCAAGATTGAGTCTCTAGTGCTGGACACTTGTTTTGCTTTGCTTAGTTATCGTCTTACGGTAATGTGTCTCCCCACTTTTCTCTTGTTTTTTTTTCTTCTGGTCTATAGTATTCATTTTCCCAACACCTCACACATTCCCCTACTTCTCGAACCATTACTAGCAGCTTTGCCTACTTCTTGGTGTTTACACCAATGATAGTGGCGACATACGGTATGAAGTAACAATGGTTACATGCAACTTATTAGTTACTTTGTGACTTTTTTTTAGTAAAAATGCATTTTTTTCCTAAAAAAATGAATAAATTGAGTTTCTTTAAATTCAGTGCAGAAATAAACCATATGGATTAATTTCAATTTTTAGAGACTATGCAGTTTATGTATTTTGCATTAAATAATTAATTGTAAAGTTAATTGATGAATTATTCAATTTCCAGGTAAAATGGGCTAATAAATATTCATAACCTTTTTTTTATTATTATTAAGAGAATTTTCATTTCCTGTGTCGTTAGACTTGGATTAGCCGAGAAGGCTTTTCATGAAGATTAAAAACAATTGTCCTTCTGAATTAATTTACTACATTAGTGTCATTATCATACAATTGTAGATCTTAACAAGAGCAGCCAATTCAACAGACAATAGTCATATCGACTGAAATGCATCACACCTATCATCCTGCATTAGGATTGTGTAAGGTATAATGAAAAGTATGCTAATAGGATAGTCAAAAGTAATAGGGATATTTTTTTTCCCTTTTTTGTATTTTTCATTATTTTTTATGCCTAAGGCTTTTAGTAAAATGTGAGACACAGAGAGAAACAATACAACTCCAAAGACCGATTTTGATGCTCTTCAATGGCTCGGGACAACAATATTTTTTGAAGCTGCTATATTTAGACATGCCCGTGAAACCTTCGGGGGCTTTTCCAAATTTTAGAGAATTTTGATTACTTCTTTAAGGTTTGGCCAACTTTATTTCATGGTTTGTTTATGGACTGTAATTAGAGATGAGCGAATCCGAGGTTCGGTGTACGTACCAAACACAGATTAAAAAAAACGACAGCGTTTGGGTGCTTTACATATGCAAGCCACTCGTGCGAGCATCGTTGTGCTCAGGTACGCTCGGTGCTCAGCCCAGTGCGAGTCGCTTCTAGTGTTTGAACGGCTTGCACTGGGGGTAAAGGCAGCATGATTGGATGTAGTGTGCACCAAACAAAATAAAATGGAAACACCCACCCCTGGACGTGACCTGTTTATGACTGGCTGTATGTGGGTGGAGACCCGAAGTGCCCAAATAGTGATATCCATTGGGGTTCAGGTCAAGTCAGAGTCCAAAACCAAACTTTGTCTAACGTCTGGCTGAATCCGCCGAACTGAACTTCCACACCAAACTATAATGCAGCTCCCAAAGAACCATCATTTTTACCTATTGAAAGATCTCAAACAAGCACCTGTATGCCGTGGGAGCAGACGGCTAGTGCGGCAACACAATCTGAACGCGCGAACAAATCCTCCTGCCTCCTGGAATCGGTAAACCAGCCTAGCCGATCATTGGGCTGGCACACTGCCACTGTGATCCTCGTGATCAGAAGAGGAACCAGAGGAGCACCCTCTTTTTCCCTTGCCCCCTGGAATGACTACCCCAGCCTGGTTGATCCTCAGGCCGGCACCCAACTTTTGTGGTCCTGGTAATCAGAGGTTAAAACAGAGGTCGGTGGCTGTCCGCCTTATTATGGATTATTCCTCTGTTTGAACCAGAGTCATGCCGGCTGCACAACGCCATTAGATGAGTAAAACCCCCTCACCTTTGCTTATTGATTCATTATTTACGTGGTTCACAAAGGAGTGCCTTCTTCTTTTTATGTTTGCAGTCAGTCTGAACTTGGCTTAACATCCATTAAACTTAGTGGTTTGGATTCATACTTTATGTGGCTACCATTCCCCTCACTGACCTAATAGGGTGGAGCAATGAAGCACTATCCATTTTTTCCAATAAGTAGATCATAGTTATAGCATTTATTAAAAATCTGGCGTAGATGAAAATATTCCCTATAGTTCCTGGGGGAAAAAAAAAACGTCAAAACCCGGAACATGACACATTGGGAGTAGATGAGTTTCAACATTTTTAATTTATTTTTCTTTTTTTTGTGTAGTAAAGGTTTTTTTTTTCTTGTAATGTATATGGTTATTCTTCTTTAAGATTTCCAAGCCAAATTGTTATCAACTTGCAGAGCCTCCTTAAAACGTGCCATTTTCAATTTCTTTACATTAAGATGCCGCCGTTCAATAGGAACTGTTCAGTACACTAGTGACATTCTTAGGATTATTGCTAATTTGAATGGGCAGAATTAATTTGCAGGGCAAAAGAAATGGAGATTTTGTCTCATGAATCCCTGCCAATTTAATCAACACAGAGCCCTTACTGGATTATGAAGTCAGCAAATTGTTGGCTATCTTACAGTTAAATTATCCAAATCTGCTAAAATATTGAATAAATCAGTTGGTTCAATTTGGTGTCCTGTCGAAAAGAAAAAAAAAACTGCTGGAGACTCAGCATTAAGAAAATATTTGTACTATTTATTTGTGAAAACACCCATATTGTGCAGGACCATTGTCCATGATAATGTAAACTCTTCAGATTGTTTCTTCAGAAAGATAGAGGACTTAAATTCTAATGCCACTGTGCAGACACGAGGCTCACTGAATGCTCTCGTCCACTAGCCTGGCTGTCTTTACATAGACTTCACGGATTGGACCTCATCCCACGGAACACACGTACTTCGTCCCTGTGGCAGAACATTTCACAGACAACATTGGGTGAGGTTACCCCACTCCAGTAAGAATTTATTGGGTTCCCAACAGACAATAGTATATAGTACATTTCCAGCAAGTAGTCAAGAAGATGTAAGTGGCAGAGTCTCACCCTTCCTTTGACTCACCAGGTATTTGAACCTCTGTAACTTCGAGGTATCCAGAGCCACTACCCCAGTTATCAGCATCCTGCTTTAGGTGGGCACCCCCTGTGGGTAGATAGCAGCAAGCTTAGGAAGCCGATTGAGCTCAGCAAGGTATGTGGCCAGATGACCAGATAGTCTCAACCTGGATTCTCCAAACAAATTTGTGGACTCAGAGTTGGGTAGTGGAGCAGTTCTGTAATACACCAGCTGGAACCAAGGTCCTTAGGCTGAAGTCCTGCAGAATCACCCTTTCTATGTCTCTCAGCTCCCATTTCAGGGCATTGTATCCCATGGGATTGGGGAAAGATAATCATGACTGTGCCCTCAATGTTCGTTAGTTCAGATGTCATCTAGATGACACAGACTATTACCCGCAGAGAACTGATGCAATCCGCAATCAGCAGGCATTTCACAAGTTAGGATACAAAAAGGGCGCCGGACAGTCCCACATGAAAAAATGGCCCATGTTACTTGACTCACTGAACAAATGTATAGTATATCTGGCATAATTAAGAATAGTTCACCCCCACACAAGTGGGCAGATATTTCTTATTGACGCTAAGTTGTCACAGCCACCTATTGGAAATAGCAATCCTAAAAGTCAATATCGACCTTTTAACAAGCCTTGCCACATTACTTAGGATAAAAGCTAAACCAAAACCAGAATTCTATTTGCAGACATGTGTTTCAGGGTGTTGCTCTCATTGCAAAACAAGTAATCTAATTTGGCTGTATGAGAAATCTATCACTTTGGTTTAAGGGATAATGTCTTTCCTTGTGGACAGTGGCTAGCCTGACATGTCAGTGTGATGAGACCCATAAGCCATGCAATGCTCTTTTGCAAAATTAAATATGAAAATAGCCTCTTCAGAAAGGAAGGTTTAGACCCCAATCAGAGTCCTGTATACAGCCATATCTGATCACTTTCTATGCACTGAGAAGGTGCTAAACTCGGAAACATATATCTGCAAATAGAGATTCTAGTTTGGCTTTTATCCTAAGTCATGTTGCAAGGTACATTAACGGATTGATATTGACTTTTAGGATTTCTACTTACAATAAGTGGCACTAGAGTTCAAGTCTTCTTCCGCGCTCTCAAAAGGCAATTTATATGTTTAATTTCCCAGAGGGGTATTGCGTGCCTTAAGCTGGTGTCACACTAAGCGACAGCGACAACGACGTTGCTGTTACGTCACCATTTTCGGTGACGTAACAGCGACCTTGTAAGTCGCTGTTATGATCGCTGCTTAGCTGTCAAACACAGCAGAAGCAGCGATCATAACGTCGCTGTGCTACATGTGCAGAGAGCAGGGAGCCGCGCTTAGCGCTGGCTCCTTGCTCTCCTAGGTACAGTACACATCGGGTTAATTAACCCGATGTGTGCTGCAGCTACATGTCACAGTGCAGTGAGCAAGGAGCCGCGCGCACTGCTTAGCGCTGGCTCCTTGCTCTCCTTGCTACAGTATACATCGGGTTAATTACCCGATGCATACTGCAGCCACATGTCACAGTGCAGGAGCCGGCACTGGCAGCAAGAGCGGAGGCTGGTAACCAGCGTAAACATCGGGTAACCAGGGAAAGGTCTTCCCTTGGTTACCCGATGTTTACGCTGGTTACAGCTTACCGCAGCTGCCAGTGCCGGCTCCTGATCGCTTCATTTCGTCGCTCTCTCGCTGTCACACACAGCGATGTGTGTGTCACAGCGGGAGAGTGACGACCAAAAAATGAAGCTGGACATTCAGCAACGACCGGCGACCTCACACCAGGGGCCAGGTCGTTGCTGGATGTCACACACAGCGACAGCGACGGGACGTCGCTGCAACGTCACAGAAAATGGTGACGTAGCAGCGACGTCGTTGTCGTCGTCGTTATGTGTGACACCAGCTTTAAAGTCTCCTTACACTGGCATGTCTCTAAGGAGAAACATTACCCTTTAGACACCAATGTTAACTCTGGCTTTATGAAAAAGTCGTGTTAGAGGTTAAAAAGTAAAAAAAAATAGAATCATAGAAAAAAAAACAATCCAGGTTGAAAGAGCTTATTTTGTATCAGGGAAGTACGGAGGCAACCTGAAGGACTTTGCCAGAACAACAAAACTTTTTATAATACGTAAGTTTTGAACCCTTCATTTCAATCTTTGGACCACTGTGGTGACTGGACATTAAAATATTGAGATATTGATGTTTTGTCCATTGTGATGAAACAACCAAATCATCCACTGAATACTCCTGGGATGTTACATCACTATGCTTTTAAAGTCATAACACCAGCTTAATGAATGTCAAGAGAAGAGTATAAGTGAAAAGTTCAGATGGTTCTTAGAATTCTGTTGTGAATCTTGGAAAACTTGGCAACCTCTTAGATTTTTTCATATTCAAGCAAAAGTTTCTTCCATAATGCCAATATTAGCTGATTATCCCATTTTTGCAAACACCAATGATATATTGTTTTGGACACTGGTGGGGGGGTCTATTAAAGTAAAGAAAGTGTCTACAATTGTTGGTGAATTATCATGGAGATCAAGAGAGGTCAGAGGACCAACCACCAGGATTTGCCTATATAAAATAAAGCCAGTTATATACTGGCACTATCATGCTGATTCTATACATACCTTTATTTGTGAGATTGGATGTATAGTTTCTGAAATTCAGGCAAGTAAAGTTGTGAAATGCACTGTTACTTGATTGACAGGTGCTGCAGAATATCTAATAGGTGGTTAGGTTTTGCTAATTATTCCCGCTCCTCAGTGCCTGCCTGTCCTTCCTTCTCCTGTCCTTCCTCCCCCTGTCTGTTCTCCCTCCCGTTCCTCCCCCTGTAATAACAGAGACAGGGGGAGGAAGGACAGGCAGCAAACAGAGGCGGGAATAGCTAGCAAAGCCCGACCCACCTATTAGATATTTTGCAGCACTTGTCAATCAAGCAACAGTGTATTTCACGAAATTTACTTGGCTATATTTCAAAAACTATACATCCGATCTCACAACTAAAGGTATGTATAGAATCAGCATGACAGCGCCAGTATAGCACTGGCTTTAGTTTATATAGGAAAATCCTGATGGTTGGTCCTCTTTAAAGGTGTTACCTAAACAAGGTCCAACCATAGACCACACTTTGTAATCCATGATATATAGGAGAATATAGTTCTCAGATTTTTCTAATGACTGGTTGTGATAACCAAAAGGAGATTGGGAATCCTGCCATTTTGGAACAGTCTAGACTCATTAGAGAGTCTTAAGGGCTTTTTATGAAAATGTTTAAATGGGAAAGGCATCTGTTTTTCAATGGAATCCCTCATTAAATGTCCTGTTAGCAAAATATCTATGGGACATATATGTAAATTACCTCTTACACATAGTGCCCTGGTTATATCTTCTTGTCAGGCAGAAGAAAGCCTCAAGGACGTAAAACAAATGTTAGCCCTGCTTTTACATCTCTAAACCTGTTATATATGTGGACATTGATCTTCTCGGATAATTTGTGTTATTAAGACAGACGTGTTCCAGAAATGCCTTTGCTTCAGTCACTTGGATTTATTTGAAGCAATTATGTGTCATGAAATGGTTCATACAGTATCTGACTGATGCCATGCATTATATCTGCCAGTCCCATATGGCCGTAATGACCCGAGGATGTAGCAGGTGCCAACGTTGTGTCCTATTACACACTTCAGTGGGTGTAAAGACTCAAAGTCAGGTTCTTTCTGTCATATTCTCTCTCTCTCTTCCCTTAAATGAATGTGTCTGTGTGAGTTTTAACAGTCATGTTATGTGAAAATGGGGTTAATGATTCAAGAGAACATGTAAGGAAAGAATTTCCATTTCGCTCCTTTTTGGACAAAGCAAGAGGGAATTTTTTTTAAAGCGTATTTCGTAAGGAAAAGAGAAGAGTTGTAAATGTCACCTCTCTAAAGTGACTTAACTACTGAGGCACACAGGCATTTTGGATTTTGATCTTTTGTGAAGATTAAAGGAATTTATTTCAAAAACTAGTAAAGAAAAAAGTTTAAACAAATTGTGACAAAAGCTAACATTCTCTTAGCAACCAATAATAGCTTTTATTTCCAAGCTTTCCAAAATCAGTCGTTTTATTTTTGTACAATACTTTTCTCTGCTCCTAGAGGTATGTAACATACTTTTACATAAAAGGCATATTGAAATTGAAAAAATAGTACACACATTATGCCATTAAAATTTCCCATTCGTTGTTTCTTTTCTGCCTTAAATTTACAGAGGACAGTAAAATTTTAGCTATTCTGGAGGTATCGTCTATTTTTCTATTTTTACCCACTGACGAACACAGACAGAAAAGGGCCCCAGTGCAAAAACAATATATGGGCCCTTTTCAGTCCAATAAGTCATCAAAATTCACAATTCCACTTGTTTTGGAAGTAGAAATGGGCCCCCAACCTCTTGGGCCCCTGTGCGGCTGCATAGGTTGCACCAATGATGTATCTGCCCCTGGTCTTATCCCTATTCAGGACTGAGAGCATACAAATAATAGTATTTTAAAAAAGGGAAAAGGCTAAATTGTCCTCACTCTGCAGTTCTCTTATTGCTCTGTTTTTTTCTAGAAGCTTTGCTAGTTTACCCTTTCACCGACGGGCGATTTTCGTTTTTCGTTTTCCTTTTTTTCTCCCCTTCTTCCAAGAGCCATAACCTTTTTATTTTTTCCGTCAATATAGTCGTATGAGGGCTTGTTTGTTTGCAGGACTAGTTGTACTGTACTTTTGAACAACACCATTCAGTCTGTCCTGGAAAATGGGAAAACAATTCCAAGTGCGGTGAAATTGCAAAAAAAAGTGCAATTCCACCATTATTTTTTTTTTATTTACCCTGTTGACTATTTGGTAAAACTGACCTGACATTATGATTCCCCAGGTCGGTACAAGTTCATAGATACCAAACATGTATAGTTTTACTTTTATCATTCTATATGGTGATAAAAAATGTAGAAGTTTGTAAAAAAAAAAAGAATTGCGTTTTTTTTTCATATTTTTTAAAACTTTTTATTTACATTTTTCAGGGGATTTTATGCCTGCACTATCTGATCGCTTCTACTGATCAGAGCGATGGTTCAGCATCTCTCTGATCAGCAAGAAAAAAAAAATAAATATATATATATATATACACCGTATATATATATATATATATATATATATATATATACATATATATGTGTAAATATACGTCCTTGGTCGTGAAGGGACTAAAGGAATTGTCTGGATTTGGTTAGATGTACTCACACCTCTGATACCCCCAGCAATCAGCTTTTACAATTGTACACCTTAGATTTGTGATGGCAGAGCGATGGTTTGGCCAGCTGTATGTCCCAGTTGTCCTATATACTAGAGCGCATGCTCTGACGAGCACTCCTATGGGGTACTTTACACGTTGCGACATCGCTACCACTATATCGTCAGGGTCACGGTTGTTGTGACGCACATCCGGCGCCAGTAGTGACATCGCAATGTGTAAATCCTAGGAGCGACGATGAACGAGCGCAAAACAGTCAAAAATCGCTGATCTGTGTCACGTCGTTCATTTTCATAATGTCACTCCAGCTGCAGATACGATGTTGTTTGTCGCTCCTGCAGCACCACACATTGCTGTGTGTGTAGCCGCAGGAACGACAAACATCTCCTTACCTGCATCCACCGTCAATGCGGAAGGAAGGAGGTGGGTGGGATGTTACGTCCCGCACATCTCCGCCTCTCCACTTCTATTGGCCGGCCGCTTAGTGATGTCGCTGTGACCACCGAACAATCTTTCCTTCAAGGGGGAGGTGCGTTCGGCGTCACCGCGACGTCGCTGACCAGGTATGTGTGTGTGAAGCTGCCGTAGTGATAATGTTCACTACGGCAGCAATTACCAGTTATCGCATGTGCGACAGGGGCGGGTGCTGTCGTGCTGGACATCGCTAGCCGATACTAGCGATGACGTAAAGTACCCCTATGTTTTCTATGAGAAAGCCAGATATCTTTGGCAGTGGCTTATCTCAGGAAGAACAATCTGGAATTCCGGATTCTTCTCTCCCACGACACTCATTCGTCTGGGGCTCCCATACATATCAGACTGTCAGCCCACCCCATCGATATCGGTTATAACCAACGTTGGTCTGTTTATGGAAAACTTTTGCCTTCGATTACCTTGAAGAATAAATTAAGAATTGCATGAACTCTCAGTGTAATACAGTACATGGATGTATCACCTCCTATAGAAGGACAGAGAAATACTTTTTGTATCTGCTCTCATTTCTGACTTATTGAAGATGGTTCCAAATGACAGTCATCCCTAAAGAGTGTCCCTATGGGTATAGAAAAATGAGTTCTCTATAACGGGCTAGTCTTTAAAAAGGGTTTTCCATAAACAACATATATCAACAGAATATGCGATAAATGTATGATCAACCACTAACTTGAAAGCCTCCTGGGTGAATAAGGCAAATATTTATACATCCTATAGACAGTTACTGCACAGGTAATGGAGCAGTGCAGGTCCATGCTCATGTGGCGCCCCTGACCTGGTCAGGCACCACAGAGTATTGCACCCATGCGGGAGCAATGCTTCCAGGTAATCTCCAAAGGCCAGGATGAGGTGCACACACAAACATATAGTGACCAGGCCTCCCACATTACCAGAGGGGACCCTTGGGTAGCCAGAAGGAGTTAACTTTCAATTCCCAGCGGGGGGTGTGTTCAGGGGCTGGTTGCTAGGAAGCAGGGCAGAGAGAGAGAGGAAGAGGAGAGTCTGGAGGAAGAAGTTGAAGTGTGTGGAAGGGAGCAGAGGAGCTCTCGTGTCAGACAGGTCCTGAGGAGTGCAGTAGCTGAAAGCGGGGGAGAAAGGAGTACCGTGGGTCGGCCTGAAAATCATCCAGAGAGAAGGGTGGCTGAGTACGGAGATCCCGGTATCCGAGCACACAAGGGGAACTAGGTCCCCAGTACAGGCAGCAGATCATCCAGAGCTGCTTAACCTACAGGTGGGGGGGGGGGTACTTCATGCCCTCACCACGACTACACAGAGCTTGAGCCAAGCAGCAATCACCAGGCCCATAAGGGGACAGGGCCAGAAGCCATCCCACCAAGGCCACGCTGCCGGCAGACGAGCCAGAGAGAGGGGAGCAGGGTGGTAACAGCTTCCCTGGAGGGGTCCTACCACGCTTCAAGCAAAGGATCCTCCTAAAACAGAAAGAGTGCAAGGAAGGCGAGTGGACAGCTACCCTCAGAACGGCCTCCTGGAATTCCTGGTTCAACCTGGTTATCACAGCGTCGCCCGGGCATCTCACCGTGACCTCCAAACAGTGAGTAAACACGTTGAAAGACTTCTTGGACTGTGTTTGAGTCATTCTGCGACCTGTGGTCCCACACACATACACCGGGGCCTGGGGCTTGCCTCACTCTCAGGGGGCTAATATACTGACTGCACCCACCATCAGCCCCAGGCATCCCTTAATCTGCAGTGGCGGTCCCCGCTGACCGCAATACTGAGAGTGGCGTCACGACAATCCTAAAAGAAGGTTCCCTACCTGTGACCAGACTGTTCCATCCACGTGGAGTCCCTGAAGGTACTGCACCGACACATACTAGCGGGGCTTCACACTCACTAATGCTCCATTCCCATAGAGAACTTTGAGTCCCCTGTTCTAAGGATTTCAGCAGCTGGACCCCAGCGATCGTAAATTTATCATGTATCCCGTGGATTGGTGATAAATGTTATTTATGGGACAACCCTTTTAGAGGGAGTCTGTCATCATGCTAATGTTTTACAATCTGAGGCCAGCATGAAATAGGAAAAGAGACCCTGATTCCAGCAGTGTGTCACATACTGGGCTTCTTTTAGCAGTTTGGATAATATCATGAATTTATCTGCTGCAGCTCAGCTAGTTCTTTCAGTGATGAACTTTGTATAACACTGCCCAAGTCTACACTGTGCAGAGGCAGAAAACAGCCAATCAATGAAGGAGGGGTGTTTAGACAGAGATTATAAATGTTGAAGGCTTCATAGCAGGAACTCATCAGTGAGAAGACTAGCAGAGCTGCAGCATATAGTACAGTTGTAGTAAAACTATAGCAATAACTTGTCAAGAGATAAATTTAGGATCGCTGTCCCTCACATCAGGCAGCATCAACCTGGTGACAGATTCTCTTTAATACTAGAAGTCCCAGAAATTTCGAGCTCCCCCCTGAAGTCCCAAAAGAGGGTCAAATGACCCTTAAGGCCGCTTTACACGCTGCGACATCGCTCAAGCGATCTCGTTGGGGTCACGGAATTTGTGACACACATCCGGCCGCATTAGCGATGTTGTTGCGTGTGACACCTATGAGCGATTTTGAATCGTCGCAAAAATGTTCAAAATCGCTCATCGGTGACATGCCCCCCTATTCTCGATTATCGCTGCTGCTGCAGCTACGATGTAGTTCGTCACTCCTGCTGCAGCACACAACGCTATGTGTGACACCGCAGGAACGAGGAACCTCACCTTACCTGCAGCCGCCCGCAATGAGGAAGGAGGTGGGCGGGATGTTACGTCCCGCTCATCTCCGCCTCTGACGTTGCTGTGACGCCGAATGAACCGCCCCCCTCAGAAAGGAGGCGGTTCGCCGGTCACAGCGACATCGCTTGACAGGTAAGTAGTGTGACGGGGACTAGCGATGTTGTACGCCTTGCCCGTGTCGCACAATCGATGGGGGTGGGTACCCACGCTAGCGATATCGGTCATGATATTGCAGCGTGTAAAGCGGCCTTTAGTCCAAACTGAATAGAACTAACTAGAAACTAAATGGCTAAACTCAATGGAAAACAACAACCTCCTGTGGTGCGACCGTAATGGCCTTAATTACAGAACAAAAGACGGTGATTATAGGATGTTAGCTAAAATCCTTCAGGTCATTCGACCCGTCTCTGGGTTCCAAAGGTAGAAATGTTAAATGACCCCTCTCTGGGACTTCTAGTGTTAATTAGGTCTTCTACAAAAGCAGGATTTGTATGTATCACTCATGGTGATACTAGATATTTAAAGAGAACCTGTGAAGAGTATTTGCCCTTATAACTTGCAGCCACTACCAGTGAGCTCATATATACTTAAATTCCAGAATACTGTATATAAGAGCCCAGACTGCTGCGTATAATGTAAAAATAACACCTTTATAATACTCACCTAGGGGTTGGTCCGGTCCGATGAGTGTTGCTGTTCTCGATCCTGTGTATCCTCCATCTTGTGCGATCTCCGTCCTCCTGCCCCCAGCCTCATGTGGTTGACGCATCCTACGTCATCAACACAGAGGTCAGCATTACACTCCTGCATACGGTATATGCACTTTGATTTTCTCTGCTGAGGGCAGAGCAAAGTACTGTAATGTGCAGGCGAGAGTAAAGGGCAAAGATCGCCTGCGCATGCGCACTACAGTACTTTGCTCTTCCCATAGCCAGACAAATCAGAGTGCGCCTGTGCATGTGCCCAAAGGAGGCCTCTGTGTGAATGACACAGGATGCATTATGCACACTAGGTTGGGAAGGAGGACGGCGATCACACAAGAATGAGGAGGCGCCAGACCGAGACCAGCAACACCCATTGGACTCAACTGCTCCCTAGGTGAGTATTATAAAAGTATTTTTGATGTTATACAGAATGGCCTGGGCTCTTATATGCAGTATTCTAGAATGCTGTATATAAGAGCTCACTGGTAGTGGACGTAGGTTATAAGGGAAAAACCTGGTGACAGGTTCTCTTTAAGTAACCCTAAAACAATTCTCAGATTGCAAAACAGACGTTCCCTTTAAGAAATATCCAATTAAGTTTTTGCTATAGCATATTCACACATTGAATGTGACTTTTTAGCAGGTTTAGAAAAATGAGGTATCTAGTAATATTCTGCATGTAGCACCAGAGTTTTGCAGCATTTATAATGTACAGTTTAATAAGAGAGCAGGGATACCATAAGGTCACATAGTAATGCAGAAGATTATTAGCTAAATATATCTAACCATGTTAAAAGTCATAGAGGACATGAGCCATTATTGTTAAAACCATTAATAATTATGGTATTACTCCTCAGTGCAATGCTACGGTCCAGCGAGAATAAAACTGAAAGCACCAATCTTTTTCAAATTAAAAACGTTAAAGCTTCTTCCTCTTTATACAAATGAGGCTGATGAGCAAAGACGACCGATCCGAGCTGAGTGGCAGATGGAAAATGAGGGTTTCTCTGAGCTGGGCGTACTGTAGGGATTCTAGAATTTTTATAAAAATAATAAGCTAATATACACAGCAATGCCATGTGTCCGGATGCTGCACAATGGCACATAGAATCCTTATGTGTACCGCTATATAGTGTCTCCATAAGCAATGCTTCTATGGGAAAAAATCTCCATAATACATAACTACGGTACTCTTTTTTTTTTCCATTAATAAGGCCCTTCCCCCTATAATTGTAATTTTGACTTTTTTTTGCTTCTAGTGACTGGAAATGTGCTCATGTGACGCCCCTGAACTAGTCACGGTGTCACAAGGTACTGCACCCCCTTTATCTTTTGGTGCAGGACTCAACCCTCATGGTTCTGGGATCCTAACTTTTAGTAATACTCCATCCACATGCAACTCCTAGTCACACCTCACACCACACCCTGTCAGGGACACCAGTGGGTGGTCTAGCTGGAACAGGGCCACTTGCCTAGGGGTCAAGCAGACTGGTGGGAGGGAGGAAGTCAGAGAGAGGAAATGGAGAGCAGAGCTTAGTCAGTTCAGTAGTAGCACCCAAAGAGTGAGGAGCTGGGAGTTGGAGCTCCCTGGGATATGTTGGTTAGGTCGCAGATGGTGGTCTGGGACTGGAGGAGTCAGAGACCTGGTCGCAGGGTATTGGAGAAAGGTGGCAGGCTCAGTTTTGGGGAACGGCGGGCACTGGAGTACCTAGTAACCGATCCGGACTGAGCACGGCGGGGTACTGGACCCTAGATCAGGGAGTAGCTTCACGCAACCTGATAATTAACCTGTGGAAGATAGTTTCTTTATGTACTTTCCCCAAGAGCTCAGAGATCAAAGGCATCAACACAACGAGGGGGATAGGGCTTTCCGGCTTATGCGGCCCACTGAAAGCCCAAGTGGCAGCCATCGAGAGCACAGCTTCACTACTTAACACTGGGGAGCGGGACAACGATATCTTCAAGCATAGGTGTCACAACGGACACTAAAATACAGTGCATGGAGGCAAGGTACAGATCATCAGCAATACTAAAGGGAGCAGACTCCCGGACGAGCTCCCCTATAGTAGCAGTGGCAGCCAGAGACTTGGTTTACCTTTGTGTCAGAGTCTGCTTTGCGGTCACAGCACTACCAACACTGCCTGAGTGAGTACACTGTCCTCCCCTGCTTCCAATCTGCACCAAGCTCCCCTATGCCTCCATCATCCAGAGTCGCGGGGCCTCCCCTACCTGTGGAGGGAACGTCATCTGGCTGCCCCGCTCCATCTTCCCTGGGTACTCCCATCGGCAGCGGCGGTACTCCCCTTACCGCGAACCACGGGTGGCGTCACAAACTCTTATCCCCTGTAAATACCCGCTTTTCATTTGAAGTGGCCATGAGCCCCCGGGTCCGGAAAGCCTCGAGCCACAGCAGACCCCGGATCTGAGCAGTTCGACCTCTGCAGGGGCGGCACACACATTTATTCTAAGCAAATCGAAGTTGTGCAGGAATTGATCAGATTTGGAGCTCCCATTGAGTTTGAGCAATCCATGTACATTTAAAGGAAAAAATCCTGGTGTCATTTTAAAGGGAACCTATCATGTCACCAAATGCTATTAACCTGCAGATATCGGATTAATCTGCAAGATTATAGTAAGCAATAGCTGCCCGACTGGTGTATTGAAAGCCCGGCTATTGGGCAGGAAATTAATTTTGTTCCTCATAGAGACAGGGCTTTGGTCATTGTTCAGTACAAAGTGAGCAGAAGCTGTAACCACGCCCTGGCAAATTGATTGACATCTGTCTATATAACATATCAGTGCAGAGATGGCTGTGTCTCAGCCATCAGGTTCCCTTTAAACATTGTAGAAGATTGTCATCAGTCACAAAAGGCTCACAAAACCATGGGTGCAACTATGCACGCTGTCACATAATGCCTTGCAGGTATCACATTAGATTCTATAAACCAGCCAATCAGGTGGAACTATCATAACCAGTGCCACTATTAAAGCAGAGGCAGGGAGAGCAGTAGCCATTTTAGAGTTTTAGTGCCTAGAGAGAGAGGACCTCAGAGTACACAGATGATCATTAGAGATAGAGAGAGAAAGCACTAAAACATCAGACAAATACACCAAACAATAAAAAACTAAAATTATGGCACTAAAGATGATGATGAGTTCAGTCTGAAAATCATACAGAGATTCAATTGACAGGGAGGCAAATAGAAGTTCTGAAAGCATCAGTTGTGGAATCAGTGTAATTGGGCATGTATATGAAAGTTGCTGATAGCAGGTGTGTTGGATCGTAACAACATTTTCACCTTGAATGTGGAATTTAGTGGCACCAGACAACCCTTTTAAGGCCTAAGACACACGGCATGAAAATCGGAGTGAGTGTAATGCGATAAAACATCACATTCCACTCGGACCAATATTAGCCTATGTGCCAGCACCCATGAGCGATTATTTTCTCAGCCCTAATTGGACCGAGAAAATAATAGCAGCATGCTGCGGGTGCAACGCGACCCTTCTTTCTCTCGCACCCATTCAAGTCTATGGGGTGAGTGTAATGCGAGTGCAGGGCAAGAATAGCAATTAGCGGGCAACGGAGGAGAGAGGGAGATAGATCCCTCTCTCCCCTCCTCAGCACTGGCCCACCCCTCCTTAGTGCCGGCCCACCCCAAGCAGCTGTGGTCCGATTGCATGATCGGACCTCAGTCGCAGGGACACACCCATTGTGCTGCCAGCGTGAGCAGAGTGTCATGCGAGGATCACAGTAGTTCCCGTGTGGCCCCGGCCTAATACAAAATCTATAACAGGATCCACCCTCTTGCCATAGCACCCTGTCTATCATGTGCCTTTATATAGAGAAGGGGCCTCCTACACCAGGGATATTCTGACAATTTCTGTATGTTTTCATTTTACGAACGTTAATCTCACTTTTTTTGATCAATTGATACTTTTCAGTAAAAGAACTATGAAGAGACTTGTAGTTTTTTTACAACTCATATCACTTTCTAAAAGTGTAGTAAATGTTTAATAAGCAATTCAGAATCATAATATAAAAAGATTCAATTTAATATTCGTAATAAAGACAGTTTCCTAGATTAACTCAATTAATTATCTAATTTAAAATAAAAAGATTCAGGCGGCTGAGAAGTGAATATCGCACATAGAAGGATAAGAAACAATGGATATGTAGATGTTTTCTTTTAGGGCTTATGGGGTACACATGGTGTCAGGGCTGGAACGCATTTTAGAACATCTATGTCCCCATTCAAAGAAATAAATCCAGTACGTAAAGCAATTTATTTTAACCCCTTCAAGACCTTGCAATTTTAAATTTTTGTGCTTTCATTTTTCCATCCTCTTCTTCAAAAATCCAAAACTTTTTTATTTTTCCTTGAATATAGCGGGCTTTTTTTTTTGCGGGACGAGTTGTACTTTGGAATGATGCAATACATTTTACCATACAGTCTATTGGAAAACGGGAAAAAAATTCCAAGTGTGGTGAAATTGCAAAAAAACAGAGTGCAATTCCACAATTGTTTTTTGGATTTTTAATTTATCAGGTTCACTCTATGGTAAAACTGTCCAGGGAATATGATTTTCCAGGTTGGTATGAGTATGTATAGGGTTTTTTTTTATTTAAGAGGTGTAAAATATTTAAATTTGCTTTTGGTGCCATTTTCAGCTTCGCAGTCTGGTATGATTGCGGGGTCTGTCTTCTTTCTTCTGGGGCTGTCTCCTTTCTTAAATGAAGTGTCCTTCATTATGGAAGAGAAACTAGGGCTTATTATTGGAAAGGGCTTATATTTAAACCTAACTCCAAAAAGGCCGAAAGTTCCTGTGTCATGTTTTTAGGCATGGCATGCACGTTCAGACCAACAGATGGCTGACGCACAACAAAAACACACCACAACTCCGCTAAGTGGGACACCAGGAATACAACAGAACAACGTAGGGTCCTGGCACTAGTGAGAGGGAAGATGGACACCTCCTGTACTTACCTGGCACAGTACCCTGCACTCCTAGCCAGACCCTATACAGGCTCTGCACCTGTTGTTGAGCAGGAATCTGAAGCCCTGAAAGTCCCTACTATAGTCCTAGTTAGTGCTTGGGAAGGTAAGGTTCACCAGACCCACCTCTGCACAAATACAACACAAGGATGGGTGAGATAAACAGGAGAAAAACAACCAAAATGGAGAAGATACGACTTAAGGACAAATCCACAGTAGCTCCTTCCACCAAGGCGGCCAGAATACAAATGGTTTTGTATACTTAGCAAAGATTGCTGTGAAACTCTGATACTTAAACACAAAGTGGCATGGCTACAGAACAGCTGCACCTGACCTGCACTGCTGGGAAGCTGCTAGCAGCAAAATTGACATTAACTGTTTAAGCACCAAGAGAAACAAAACAACATTTAAATGTAGTGTCCAAGATGGAAATGAGGGATCGCAACCCAGAACTCGTGACTAGTCTCCAAAAAATAAAGAGATGACCGTAACATCTGTTAGGGCTTATTTTAAGGTAGTGCTTATTTTTGGGGAAACCCGGTAGTAACGAGCCGGCAACTATCAGTGTGCATTGGCCGAATCCCTGGCTTTCAGTAATTCTGCACAGTCTGGTGCCAGGAGATCACTAAGCACAATGCCATCGATTAGTACATGTCCACATGAAAGTAGAAATAAGAGAGAATAATATACATAATATACCATAATATACATGGCTGTTGGTCTAGAATCTGCAAATCTTTTTGCTCAACTCTAGTAGGTACTAACCAATATAAGTTATGCGCACAACAAAAGACCTCATATTTTGGACAGAGATTTAGTCATCCCAATTTGACACTTGTGCTTGCCCATTTTTCTTGCTACTAACATCAATTTCTGCAATTACTTGCTGCCTAATATTCCCTTCTCTAGACAGGAACCATTGTCACAAGGTAATCGTGTTATGAACTTCACCTTGTTTCAGTGCAATTATTACGAAGGAACAAGAATAAAAATTCTTTAATCGATATAACTAAAATGCTACCCCATTTACATGAATATAACTATTGTGGGTTTAATGTTATGGCTGATTGGTGTATATATACTGCAATAAGAACCACAACATTAGCATGAGATAAAAAAAAGTGCAGCACTTTCGTATTATTAACATTTCCCAGTTACAAAAAGGCTAGATGATATTATATTAATGAAAAAAATACTAAAATAGTTTGCCGGATGTTTAGGAGAAGGTATTTAAAACTGTGGTGCGCAGCCTTTACTCTTCTTATTACTCGGTGTCAGGGTTTCAGGAGCACCAGAAGTGCCATAAAAATAATAAACTCCTTACAAGAATATAGAGGTCATGAACATAGAGCATGAAATCTCATATTTATGCATGGTATTAAACACTGTAACAAAATTAAACAAGGTGGCATTTTAAACGAGATTCAGCTATTTGTCCTTTTTTTTTTCTTTTTATTCTTATTCACATATGGTAATTAAGAAGTTGATTCTGTCCAGGAAGAAACTTGCTAATTTAACCTTTCAGCGTTTCATTACCAAACTCTTAGAACAAATTTTATTGTAAATTATCTAGAAATTCTACTATAAAAATGTAAAATAGAGAAATAAATGGGAAAGAGATAGATAGATAAATAGATAAGTAATAAATGATGATGTCTGTAAAACGCTATGGAATTAATTGCGCTATAAATGGGAGTAAAAGAAATAAAATAACAAAAATAAGGGAACTAAAATAGATCAATTTTAGAAAAAATAGCTATGCAGACTGCAAAAAGAGCAACAGATAGATCGATAGGTAGATAGATAGACAATACAAGATAGCTAGATCGATAGATAGACAGATACATAGATAGATAGATAGATAGAGAGATAGATAGATAGAGGGATATATAGATAGATAGATAGATAGATAGATCGATCGATAGAGAGATAGATAGATAGATAGATAGAGAGATAGATAGAATGCTAGATAAAAATGAGAAAGATAAATAGATAGATAGATAGATAAGAGGCCCATGATTAAAGAAGGACATATATACCAGGATGGGAGACATATATACCTGGACGGGGCCCAGGATGGGAGACGTTAGTACAGAATGAGAGATATTGCTACATAATGAAGGGGGGCAATACATACACATGTCTTTATAGGATATTAAACACTAAAAGGGTGCATATATGTGACCAACATGAGGGGGGGAAACAGGTTCAAATTTTGCACCTGGGCCAATCGGATTCTAGATACACTACTGGAAAGATACATAGAAAGATAGATATATAGATAGATATGAGATAGATATATAAAGAAGAGACAGATAGATTGATAATAGATAGTAGATAGATAGATAAGAGATAGACAGACAGATAGATAGATAGATATTAGATAGACAGATAGATATGAGCTAGATACTTGTTATTATTATTATTACTTATTATTATAGCGCCATTTATTCCATGGCGCTTTACAAGTGAGAGAGGGTATACGTACAACAATCATTAACAGTACAAAACAGACTGGTATAAAGAGGAGAGAGGACCCTGCCCGCGAGGACTCACAGTCTACAGGGAATGGGTGATGGTACGATAGGAGAGGACAGAGCTGGTTGCGCAGTGGTCTACTGGACTGAGGGCTATTGTAGGTTGTAGGCTTGTTGGAAGAGGTGGGTCTTGAGGTTCCTCTTGAAGCTACTACTTGTAGATAAGTAGGTAGATAGAAACATAGAAAGATAGATGTGTTTCACCGGAAATAAGACAGGGTCTTATATTAATATATGCTCCCAAACATGTGTTAGGGCTTATTTTCAGGGGATGTCTTATTGTTCTATGAGCAACAATCTAGTGGGGTGGGGTGACTAGCAGGACTACCCATTCCATGTGTGAGAGCCTGGCACTTGCCATCCTTATTGTTTTGGGTATCATAGGGTCTTTTGAGTTTGATTCTTTTTGGGGATATTTGCTTTCCTTGGTTTAATGGTCTGTTCTGCTGCATTTGATTTTGATTGTGGTTTTTTAAATGTACAGTTGCCTGGACAGTATTTAAATTGACTTTTTTTTTTTTTTTTAAATGAACTATAACTAAGGCTTATTTTTGGAAAAGGGCTTATATTTTGAGCATTCTCAAAAATAATGAAAAGTTAAGCACCCCCTGAGGAAGTCATGAAACACGTGTCGGGGTCTGCAGCAGGCAAACTGGTCACTTGGACCATACAGACTTAAAACTAAGATATATGATTCTCTGCTTTACCCAGTTACTTTTATTATATCTGCAGACACTGCTCACTAAGATCCGCGGTATTTGTATCTTATTTCAGCCATATATATGTCTTGCTATTCACATATGATTCTCCATACTGTGGTTCTGCATAACATTATCTAGCACCTTAGTTGTATTCTTTCGTGTACTGCGATCTTGCACAGCACTATCCAGCACTTTAATCATATGTTATCTAACATCACTATAAGGTTTGTGCAAGATTTTGGGTCCGTTGTTGTCACTTTGGATTTGTCCTGCTGCTATTGTCTGGGAATTTCCCTGTCTTATTATTCTTGAATGTTATTATATGTTTTTAAAAAATGAATTAAATAATATTTTTATATTCTATATTGTTTTGCTTTTGGGTAACTTCTTCCCTCCACGGGTTATATGCCTGCACTCAGTGGGGGGATTATAAGGTCTTAAGGCCCTGTCACACACAGAGATAAATCTGCGGCAGATCTGTGGTTGCAGTGAAATTGTGGACAATCAGTGCCAGGTTTGTGGCTGTGTGCAAATGGAACAATATGTCCATGATTTCACTGCAACCACAGATCTGCCAAAGATTTATCTCTGTGTGTGACGGGGCCTTTACATTTCATTGTAGTGACATATAACAGAGTTTTTGATTGTGCACTGTGGTTGTCTGAAGCAAAACTGAAGGAAGGCATTTTTGTGGGTCCTGATATTCTATCTATCCCAGTTGCGACGTTTCAGTCAATATAAGTTTAATAAGTCAATATAAGTGAACTTTTTTCAAGCTTCTCTCTATCTATCTATCTATCACTCTATCTATCTATCACTCTATCTATCTATTATCTATCCATCTATCCATCCCTCTATCTATCTATTCATCTATCACTCTATCTATCTATCTATCATCTATCTATCTATCTATCACTCTATCTATCTATCTATTATCTATCCATATATCTATCTATCACTCTATCTATCTATTCATCTATCTATCACTATATCTATTATCTATCCATCTATCTATCTATCTATCTATCTATCTATCTATCTATCTATCTATCTATCATCTATCCATCTATCACTCTATCTATTATATCTATCTATCCCTCTATCTATCTATCTATCTATCTATCCATCATCTATCTATCCCTCTATCTATCTATGTATCTATCTATCTATCTATCTATCTGTCGCTCTATCTATCCCTCTATCTCTCTATCTATCTATCTAGCTATCATTTTATTTAGATAGATAGAATATTGTAACCCCCAAAAATCTCTTCCTTCAGTTTTGCTTCAGACAGTCACAGTGCACGCAGCTTTTAGTTCTTTTACATCTGAGGTAAAATGAAAGCTTTGCTCTGATTGGTTGCTGTGGACACCTCCTCACTGTTATGAACTGTGACTAAAATAAAATCTGCCTTTACTGCCCATAGCAACCAATCACAGTTCAAATTAATTTCTTACACTGCTGAGGTAAAATGAAAGCTGTGCTCTCATTGGATGATATGGACACCACCACACGCTCTAGGTTAAGAAAATATCTGCCCACAGCAGCTAATCGCAGCAGAGCGTCCATTCATCTTTAACCAATATAATGTCATCAAAAGTCACACAAAAGGGTCAAAATATGGTGCAAAAAAAGCCTATGGAGTCAGTTTTTGTGAAAAAACTATGTGATGGAATTTTTTCAATATTTTAATTGACTTCAGTGATTAAAAGTATATAGAAATCACCTCTTACTTTGCAAACAATTTTACCCTTGCAGACCCGTGTAATTATTACTGAAGTCCATTCTGCAACAATCTCATTTTCATCCTTGAATAATGTATTAGACGTTTCGTCATCTATCAGGATAGATTAGGAGTATTTTTACTCATTCTGATGCTCTAAATTAATATTCAATCTGTTTAGATCAGCCATTGATTTTTCCCATCTATAGTAATATGCTTTACTCTTTAGTCTCTGGTAATTATATAAATTACCTTGATTAATACACAGTCATTTCTAGCAACAACTTAATTTGTATGTAGTGATGAGCGGAGCCGTGGATGTTCGAGTTCGCCCGGTTGGGCCTGACTTTGGTTTGGGACCCAAACTTGACCTAGGATGCCGAACCGCATATAAGTCATTGGAGAACTAGTGTGCTGTAAAATGGCTTTAAAATAATCGCAGTAAAGGCAAAAGGAAAAAAGAATGGGAGCAATTACCCTGCAAACAAATGTGGATAAAGAATAAATAAAAAATGGTGTGAACTCTGCCCTACTTGTGATAATCAGCCAAGGTAAAACAGACAGCTGGAGGCTGATACTACCAGGCTGGGAAGGCCCATGGTTATTTGGCCCTTCCCAGCCTAAGCATAGCAGCCTGCAGTTGCTCCAAAAGTGGTGCATCCATTAGATACGCCAATTTGGGTGCTTTGCCCCAATTCTTCTCAATTGCCCTGGTGCTGTAGCAATCAGGGTAATATTTTTGAGGTTGATGTCTGCCATGAATTGCCAGCTGGCATCAAGCACAGGTGTTAGAAATTGAGAGGCATCTATCAGACACCCTAACCCGGCAAATGTTGAGTTAAAAAAAAACCCACACACACAGGGAAAAAAGTTAACTTGAATTAAGACTTCCTCACACTCCCACACTCCGTTGTTCACCAATTTATTACTTCAAAATAAATTCTGGAAGTTCAGACATAAATCCAAAGTGTAAAGTCCCATGGGATCTAACAATTCCAATGGGGCGTTATTCTAGGAACTTTCATAGTCCAGAATCTTTCACAAGTAGTAACGTCACTGAGTTATTTATGTCACCACTAGGGAGAAATTCTGTACCCACTGATGAATGCGAGTGAGAACATTTTCAGAAAGAAGCTACATAGGAATTGATGGACGTTGTAGGACATTTCACTTTGGATTACAATGGGTCTTCCAGGATTTATTTGGTGAAGCAGGGAGTGTGGAAGAGTCTTTATTCAAATATTTTTTTTCTGTCTGTGCTTTTTAACTCAATGCTTACTGGGTTAGTAATAGGGGTGTCTGATAGATGCATATCCATTACTAACCCTTGGGCTTGATACCAGCTGTCAATTCACAGCTGTAATCAACCACAAAAGTATTACCCTGATTGTCATCGCACCAGGGCAATCGGGAAGAGCCAGGAAAAGCACCAGAATTTCTGCATCTAATAAATGCACCACTTCTAGGGTAACTGCGGGCTGCTATTTTTAGGTGGGAAGATCCAAATAACCATGGGACTTCCCACCCTGATAATACCAGCTTGCAACTGTCTGCTTTACCTTGGCTGGTTATCAAAATTAGGGGAGATCCCATGTTTGTTTGTTTTTTTAAATGATTTATTTACATAGTTTAAAAACACTTTGTTAAAGAAGTGAGAGCCTGCATTATTTTTTTTAGCTTCATTGTTCACAGCAGCGGATAGGCAACTTCTGCATGGAATAAAGCTTGTTGATTCGCTGCACTGCAGCCTTTCAAAATACCATAATTAACATAGTACATTATCCAAATTTCGAAGTTGAACACAAACTTTTTATATTAATCTGTGTTCGAGTCCGAGACCCGGAATCCAGTGTTCGGTACGAACCCCGAACTTTACAGTTCAGGTTCGCTCATCCCTATTTGTATGTGTGGAAGAAAAGTAGTTGACGGTTTCTGTATATCTGGGGAATAGTTTCACTTTTTTATGGTAATTGTATTCATGTTTTACTTTTTAAAATAGATTTAGATCTCTTCAGCAACTTTTGGGTGCAACATTTTATTTTACTTTCAAGCAGAATTTGTACAGAATCCTTCATAGAAACATATGATGCTCACAGAGGTACGCCACCCTCCATAAGATCACACTAGCATTATAGATCTGCAAAACCTAAGACTGAAAGATGGAAAAATTCTCCTTCTCTTGCTCAACCTCAGACTTGTTGATAGGCAGTCTCACACATATCCTAACTACTTTTTTTGTGTGGCATCATTTGAATAGAGGCAACAATATATTCTTGGACTTTTAACCTTCACTTGACAGTTCATGCTTTACTCAACAGAGGGGCAATATTGGGCAAAATAGAAAGCTCTTCTCAATGCAAAAATGCTTACTTTTTTTCCTATCATGTAATGGTTTTGTTAATTGTTTGTACACTTGGTACTGGGACTACTCCTCTACTCCTTAATAAATAATAAAGAGTCTTTGTCAATGATATGACAGAAAAGTTTAGTGATGGGAATTTATGAGGTCTTCTTGGAGTACACAGCAGTTGCAGGGAGACTATCTTGAGCAGACAGCACCTGGCGCAGTGATAATACTTAGAGTTTGTGAATATCGGACTGTGTTACCTTTTTGGTTTGTTCTGTCCTGTTCTCCTTTTCCTTTAATCCTCCATGTTGTGAGGATTCAGCTAATGGTTGCTGTATGTTGCAAGTTGAACAGTTCACTCTCCCACAATGTCTGATTGCTGATGTTTCTGCTGAAAGCAGAAATCTGCAGTAGGTTATGGACTTAAGGCTGCTTTACACGCAGCAACATCGCTAGCGATGTCGCTCGTGAAAGCACCCGCCCCCGTTTTTTGTGCGTCACGGGCAAATCGCTGCCCGTGGTGGACAAAATCGCTAGTACCCATCACACATACTTACCTTCTTATCGACGTCGCTGTGGGCGGCAAACAACCTTTTTTTTAAGGGGGAGGTTTGTTCGCCGTCACAGCGACGTCACACAGTGGCCCGCCAATAGAAGCAAAGAGGCGGAGACCAGCCGCATTAACGACACACCCACCTCGTTGCCGGCAGGACGCAGGTACTTTGTTGTTCGTCGTTCCCGGGGTGTCACACGTAGGGATGTGTGCTGCCTCAGGAACGACGAACAACCTGCGTCCTGCACTAGCAACGATATTTGGGAAATGAACGACGTATCAACCATCAACGATTAGGTGAGTAATTTTGATCGTTAACACTCGCTCATAGGTGTCACACACAACAACGTCGCTAACGACGCCGGATGTGCATCACGAATTCCGTGACCCCGATGACATTTCGTTAGCGATATCGTTGCGTGTAAAGTCCCCTTAAGAAACACAGCACCACTGGCAAGATAGATTATTTCCTTATTATTTAAGTGAAGGGTTTAATTGTATATTCTCAAAACTACAACTCAGTAAATACAAATAAAACCACAAACAGAATCAACGTGTTAGGCTTGACTTAATCAGGAAATAATTTATCTGCGTGCTATTCTTCTGGACCTATAAGCTGTTGCAGATTGAAGCTTTCAGCAGAATCATCAGTACGAGCTGTTCTTGAAAATCTCTCAAAAAAGGAACTTCAGATTATCCTGCTTTTAGGTTAGTAGGTGCTCTTTAGGATGCAAGAGCCCATTGTCATTGGCTTGATAACTCTTACAACTCATTGATTACTGTGATACAGTAGCACAACTACTGTGTTAATAATTGGGAATTTTTTGATCACACAAAGACGTTGAACCCTACTTTCTTCAGAGTCAATTTTTCTAAAAATTTTATTACCCTCATTTTTACTTTGAAGGTATTTTTGCATTTTAGTCAACAATCAATGTTCTTGGCTTAAAATAAAAGATGTTTGTAGTAAGAGACGTGTCTTGAGATTTGGGCTGTTGATCAAGTGCTTACACAGGTTAATCTCCTGCAGAATCCTCCTATAGACATAGGACACTTTCACGAATGTTAGCAGCCACTAAGGTCAAGCCACAACCCCACATGAATTCCTTCTCGAGATATAAAATGGCTGCCTCAGCAAAGTTATTAACCCTGTCACACTTCATGTACAATGCACTGTCTGGAGATTACCACTGGATTGAACGTCTCACGCGCTTCACATCCACATGTCATGAGGAAACCTAGCAACGAGGGCTTAAGTTATTACATGGAGAAAAACTGTTAAATCTTACTTCTTAATTAGTTTCTTCTTAATTAATTAATGTTTCTTAATTTATTGTTTGTGTGGGAAGTATGAAATATACAGTAGTTTAGTTATCAGAAGGCCATTGTTATGAGGGTTGAAAGTCTAGATTATGGAGAACATCTCAGGCTTAAGCTTGAATATTTTCGTATATGCCAAGACTCGTCCATCCAAACCTGGGTAGATGAAAGGACTATTGGGCTTGGGTGGGAATAATGATAATGGCTCAATAATGATATTGATGACATTCTCCATGCAGGTCAAGTAAGACTGCGATACACAGTAGACCAGTTGTAACTCTGCTTTAATAGAGTCCAATAGGCCCTGGTGCAAAATTTGTACCTGCATCACGCCTCCAAATGTTGGTCAGATGTGTGTTCCCTTGTAGCATTCTAAAGTCTATAAAGTCAGAAAGTCACTCCTGTTGTTCCCCCTCATTATGTAGTAATGTCCCCCATCTTGTACTAACATCCCCAATCCAGAGCCCCTTCCAGGCATAAATGTCAAGCCTTGCTAGGCCCTTTCCAGATTTATATATGTCCCCCATTCTAAGCCCCTTTCTGGTAAATATGTTCTCCATCCTGGGCCCCTTCCTGGTATATATGTCCCCTTCCTGGTATACTGTATATGTCCCCTTCTTGTTATATATGTCTTCCGTTCTGCAGCTATTCTATAACCTATAAAAAAGACATTCTTATCACTTTCTCCTACTCCCACAACACATGACATCCTCTTCTGTAGCTAGAGGAGAGGTTGGCAGCTGACATTGTCGTACATGCTGTGGACGAAACATGATGTCACTGCAATTTACCTGTGGCTGGCATGCTGACGTCAGCTGCCGGCCTCTGATTGGCGAGTCTCTTTGCTGCAGTGCATTTTAACTGAATGTGGATTTAGCTGAATGTGCACATCCAGCTGAATGTCGTAGGAAGGCCCCACTCCCACACGGGCCTGATCACGGTAAACCCTCTGCGACTGTAATTACTCTGTTATGACTCTCTACAGATCAGTCCATCTTACTATGCATATTTTTGTTAAAAAATACAATTTCAAATTCATTAACATTCTTGCAACATGCTATCGAAACCAATGTCGCGCTGCAAACACATCTTGACGACTGGGTGGCCAACTTCAGGTACATACAAAATAAATATCTCTTGTCAGAGTATCACAAAATGATGTTTTTTTTTTTTTTTTAACCTTATCATCTCTGTATCGTAATAATTGTCACTCTGGAGGTTTAAAAGTAAATGATGAAGAAGTCTAAGGCTATGTGCGCACGTTGCGTAAATACATGCAGTTACGCTGCGCTTTGTAGCGCAGCGTAACTGCATGCGTCCTGCGTCCCCTGCACAGTCTATGGAGATTGTGCAGGGGCCGTGCGCACGTGGCGTTTTAGAGCGCAGCGCTTCGGCTTCTGCCGAAGCGCTGCGTTCTAAGAAGTGACATGTCACTTCTTCCGTGCGCTTTGCCGGCAGCTCCTGCTCTGTCTATGGCAGGAGCTGCAGGCAGAGCGCATGGAATCGGCTTTTTTTTTTTCACTACGGACATTTCTGCAGCGATTTAAAGTGCACATGTGCTCTTCAGATCGCTGCAGAAATTTCTGCAGTGACTTACGCAACGTGCGCACATAGCCTTACAATGAAGAATTAAGAAACTCCAGCACTCATGTAACTTCAATTCAGTGGTGCCTTTTTTATTTCAGCACAAACCGTATTAAGCCGGCTTTACACGCTACAATATCGTTAATGAGTTATCGTCGGGGTCACGGTGTTTGTGACGCACATCCGGCGTCATTAACGATATCGCAGTGTGTGACACTTCTGTGCGACCTAAAACGATCGCAAAAGTGGCAAAAATCATTTGCCGCGGAGAGGTCATACTAAAACAAAAAATCGTTTTATTCTAATTAGCGATGTTGTTCCTCGTTCCTGCGGCAGCACACATCGCTGTGTGTGACACCGCAGGAGCGACAAACATCTCCTTACCTGTCTCCACCGGCTATGCGGAAGGAAGGAGGTGGGCGGGATGTTACGTCCTGCTCATCTCCGCCCCTCCACTTCTATTGGACAGCTGCCGTGCGACGTCGCAGGACAGGTGTGTGTGACGGGGGTAAGCGAGGTTGTGCGCGACGGGCAGCGATTTGCCCGTGTCGCACAACCGACGGGGGCGGGTACGATTGCTTTCGATCTTACTACCGAGATCGCGGCGTGTAAATCCCGCTTAAGGCTATGTGCCCACGGGAGCTTGCACCTGCAGATATATCCGCTGGCACGTTCGCAGGTTTCTCGCAGCTGCTCGCCGGAATCCACAGCTATGTTTAGCTGCGGTAGTACATCAAAATAGCTGTGGTAAACCTGCAGACATTCATGCGGATTACCTGCGGAAGTCCCAGCCCTATCTCCATAGTGGAGAGCCGAGATTTCCGCAGATAATGCAGCAGAAATAATTGACATGCAATTACGTGCGGCTGTGGGAAATCCGCAGCATGTTCCGCAGCCACACGTATCCGCAGCATGAACACAGCACTCCTCATATCCCATAGGATAACATGGGGGGAGTGTCTGTAGATGCTGAAACCTGTGGATTTATCTGGAAAATTTAGAAAATCTGCAGATTTTCCGCAGATAAATCCGCAGGTTTAATTAAAAGTTAACACAAGATTATAATTTTGTTCCTCTCACTGAGAACATTCAATAATCTCACGTGGGCACATAGCCTTAGGATGCATTTTAGCCCTTCCAAAGCCCGTGTGAACTACTGACATGTTTTGGCCTGCCCCAAGCTATGGGAGTGGTGGGATTTTTCTGATATTGTGGATAATATCTCAGAAATTAAGAGCACATTATTAGATATTGGTAATACAATTTCATCATTCCTGGTATCGCAAGGTAAAGATTATTTCTTAGGCATAAGTTACAAGAAACATATAAAGACATTTCTATATTTTAGGGACATTACCAAGTTTGAGCACACCCTGTGATAAGGAGAGGAACTGCAAATTAAACATTGCAATATTTGACATATATAATGGACCTAACGGCTAATAGAAATAACATTAGTTTAGCTTAAGGGTTTATTACCAAACAAGAGCACACCTTGTGGTCAGACAGGACATTGCAGGTTACTATTTCTAGATTATGTTACAAAGTGAGAGCACACCTTATGGTCAGACAGGACATTGCAGGTCACTATTTCTAGATTATGTTACAAAATTAGAGCACACCTTATGGTCAGACAGGACATTGCAGGTTACTATTTCTAGATTATGTTACAAAATGAAAGCACACCTTGTGGTCAGACATGACATTGCAGGTCACTATTTCTAGATTATGTTACAAAATTAGAGCACACCTTGTGGTCAGACAGTACATTGCAGGTCACTATTTCAAGATTATGTTAACAAATGAGAGCACACCATGTGGTCAGACATGACATTGCAGGTTAACTGTTTCAAGTACAGCATGCTGGATCTGTTGGTGAGATTCAGCTATCAGCTAGGTCGGTAGTTTCTGGCCAGTTGACAGGAGGTTCATTAATCTCTTACCTTCTGGGATCCCCAATACATCTTCTGGCTGGCTAAGCTCATGTAATGCCATCTGTACGGCATGTAACAAAAAATGACATAGCACCAGGCCAGCTATTGTACTGCCATACTTCGAAGATAAGCTTTTCACGAGCCAGTGGCCAGACACGACTGACTGATAAAAAGGTGTGCTGTGAATTGATCCTTCCATCTCTGGTTTCGAGTTTTCAGCAAGATGTTAAGAAATGAGAGCACAAAGTGTGGTCAAACAGGGCATTACATTTTAATAATTTCTTTATTTGAACATATTAAGATATGAGAACCCACCGTGTGGTTAGACTGGGCATTGCAGTTTAATTGTTTCTAGAATTCAACATATTAACAAATAAGAGCACACCCTGTGGTCAAAGAGGGCATTGCAGTTTAATAATTTCTAGATTTGAACATATTAACAATAAGAGCACACCCTGTGGTCAGACAGAGCATTGCAGGTTAATCGTCTCTAGATTTCAACATATTAGTAAATAAGAGCACACCCGGTGGTCAACCTTGGTAATGCGCTTATCATTTACATGTAAAACATCATCATGAAAAATAATTGATAAATGAATGAGCTTCAAAGACAATTTCCATCATACTCAGTCCTTTTTCACTTTCTAGTAGCTGGTCTCTCTTCTAGCCCCTCTCGTCCTTTTGTCCATTAACTTTCTAAGTTCCGAATTCTTCGTTTTCACAGAAAAAAAAAGAACTGTGTCGGCATACATGTTTCAGTTGAACAGTCTAGCGTCTTAGTTTACGACACCGCTGGTTCGAATCTTCAAATCACTTGTCCCATTTGTTAATTAGAGCCAGCATTTCTTAATTAGCTATCACCTGGCCCTGTCAGCAGACTCCGCTTCTATCCTCAATGACAACACAATACATAGCCGCTCTCCCTTTTTTTGTCATCTTTGGTTTCCGCCTTCTGGTGCTTGCAAATGGGGCGAAATAAAATGCACACAGGCAGCTATATACTATTTTAGGACTTTTGTCATTAAGAATGAAATGAGACAATTTTCCCATCCTACGCTAAATTAATGGCCCAAATCGCAATTTACTTAATTTATATGCAGATTTAAAATTTTTGAAAGCACGCCAAGACGGAGTGACAACAGCGCACGGTTATGGCAGATAACCTCTCTCCTTTAAAAATAAACGGCGCATTTCACTCCTGGCTTCTTCTCCGTCTGATTGTAATCTCCTTGGAACTATGTCCTCTTCCCTGCGAGGGTTTGTTAATATTTTTGTATGTTAATTGTTAATGTCTTTCACGCATAGAATATTTTACGGCGGAGCGGAGCTTTATAAATAAATGATTGTAATGTGTTACATAGATAATTTTACGGATTTTAAAGTACAATTCATTAATGACAGATTACCGTAATGATCCCTTGAGATTATTTAGCATTCACGGATTGTCATTTAGCAGAGATATGGCAAGCTGCTATGAAGACATCGGAATTTTACTACATATTCTCAAATTTACATTTTCTTTTTTATACATTTGGTTTGTTGGTTACGTAGGAAAAAGACCTGAGGGATAAAAAGTTTTTTTAAGGTAAAGTCAACAGAAATGTTCCAGATTCCCAAATTAAAGAGGTTGTCTACTACTTTTACATTGATGGCCTATCCTTAGGATAGATCATCAAAGTCTGAATGGCAGGGGTCCGATACCTGGCACCAGTGCCGATCAGCTGTTCTCGGTCCCGGCAGCAGCAGGCAGCCGGAAAGGCTCAGTTCTGCAGCTGCTCCATCTTCTGATCTTCTGATAATGGCTGCGGCTGAGTACTGCATATTTGGTTCCTATTGATTAGAATGGGAGGCGGATGTGCAGTACCTGGCCACTATTAGAAGACAGAGGAGTTCCGGAACTGAGCCTTTCCGGCTGCCTACTGCTGCCACCGAGATCGAGAATAGCTGATTCGCGGAGTTGAGAGGTGTCAGACCCTGGCTGATCAAACATTGATGACCTATCCTAAGTATAGATGTATAAACTTGACATTCACGATCAATGTGAATAGCGATTTTTATTGGGAAGAACTTGTAGGACCAGCACAAGTACAGATGTTTCGGTCAAAAGACCGTCATCAATGCCCATGCAGAGGGTCCTCAAAAAGTATAGTAACATGGCAAACAGCGCAGCTGGGTATGACGCGGTGTGCCACATAGACAGCAGTGGATAAAGCATCATACCCAGCTAGGCCCTCGCCACACTACTATACTTTCTGAGGACCCTCTGCATGCAAACTGATGAAGGTCTTTTGACCGAAACGTCTGTGCTTGTGCTGGTCCTACAAGTGCTTCACAATAAAAAACACTATTTACATTTATCTTGAGTGGCAAGTTTCTACATCTGCGTGAAACGGTTTTGGACCCTACTTGTGTACCAACCCAGAAATGCCATGTGTATCAACTCACTATCCTAAGGATAGACCATCAATGATATCACACAGGGTACCATACAGTATTATGCCAGCCTGGCTACCATGTGGGCAATCAAGTCTAGCATATATATTGGGTACTGTATTATGGATCCATATAGAACAGATCTGTGCCGTAAGACCCACTTGATCTTTCTCTAAAGTTGGTACTAGTGAAGAAAACTTTATACTATGGTTTTTCAATAAATATCCTATTAGTTCTTAGATTATATATAGATTGTATAATTAGTACCATGTTTCCCTGAAATTAAGACCTAAAATAAGCCCTAGCATGATTTTACAAGATTTGGACTATGCTTGAAATATAAGGCCTACTCCAAAAATAAGCCCTAGATACAGTCAGGGAGGGCGCTAGTGGGAGTCAAACTGTGCAATTTCTCCAGGTCCTCACTCTGTTAGGAACCCCAGGGTTTGTATTCCGAGGTTAAGATTGTTTAAGGACATTTGGGGCTTCACAGTCATAACACTATGAACAATAGGTCTATTAACTGTAGGAATCTAAAAGAAGTGAATAGGAGACAGGCTGGTACCAGGATTGTTATTAGGGAGAAGGGAGAACACACGGAGCAATTTCACAGGCCACCGTTCTCCCAGGGCCCCCAGAGTTTCTATCCTCATATGGTTAGACTACTTAGGGACCTTTGTGACTTCACGGTCATGTGACCTTGATGTTAGCAAAGGTCCCTTAATTGCAGGAGTCCAAAGCTGAAGAGGAGACAGGCCGGTATGTATGTGCAGTGTGTGTGTGTGCGTGTGTGCGTGTGTGTGTGTGCGTTCGTTCGTGTGTTCGTGCGTGCGTGCGTGTGTGTATATATATATATACATAGATATATACTGTATATATATATATATATATATATATATATATGTATATATATATGTATGATAAACAATTGTTGTACACAGGGTTTTGAGAATTATGTTGATGTTCCAGAATGTGACATGATTATATTTGAATAAATGTTGACTGTTTTTGTTGAAGAATTAATGTGGATTGTTGTTCATTGAAAGAAATAAGACATCCCTTGAAAATAAGCCCTAGTGCATCTTTTGGAGCAAAAAATAATGCAAGACCCTGTCTTATTTTTGGAGACATATGACAATAGAGTTTCTAATGCACTTATAAGATATGCACTTGTTAGATAGAGCTGGATGTAAGATCAATCATCTCCTTTGGTTGGCCCAAGACGTTCCAGTACGACCTTGTGAAAGAGTATGTTATGAATATGGTAAATCATAATTAAATATTTAACGTCCTTTACAATTAATGGTATTAAAGGGACATATTTAGTGAATTGAGAGGGGTAGTGCATAGGGTTTATTTCTTTTAATCCATTGTCCACCCATTCTTCTTTGAGCTTGATAAACATAATACAGTGTATAATTTTTGTCTCAAATGTTCCTCTAAGACTAAATTTTGAACAACACAACAAACATTTGCTAATATCTTTCTTTTTCCCTGCGTGATGTGGTCCATGGTCTCCGTCAACATATGGCAATCTTAAACTTGGCATAATCTCAAGTGTGAGTGTCCTTGCAAGGAGGTTTCCTCCTTAATGAAAATGGATATGTTGAAGAGGTCAGAACATAAAGCAGGTTATTGATCCGTGCAAAGAGCCAATTGTTGTTTGCTGGCGTCAGGAGGCACCGTGATTTGGCAGATGAAGCTTTGTCTAGCTTGGTACATATGTATGATGGGAATAAGAGAGAGACGACTCTTTCATGCGTTCATTCAAATGCTCTAATTTTAGATGTCTTAGGAGACAGCAACATGAAATTGTTTGCCCTTTCATAATGGAAAGTGAAAAAATACTAGTCTCCCGAGCCTGGTTAATTCCATTCATGAAACTTTTTAAAAATGACATTTGATCCATTCAGCTAGAATGTAGTTTCATGTTGATGTAACATAAACCATTGATTTTTAAGCATGGTCTGGCAGAAGCAGCTGAACACGTCTGCTTGAATACCATGGGTAAATGACAACCCTTTTACTTCCTTTTCTTTTTTTATAACTTTTTTTTTTATCTGAAATAGTCTGATCCAATCATAGATTCATTTTTATTGTGCAAACAATATATTTAGAAATCATTCACTAATGTTTTTCCCATGTTTGAAAGTGATCTTTATGTTGCGGAGGGCCGGTGCCGCTTCTCTCTCAGGGGGCCTGCTCAGATCCGGGTTACTGCTGCGGCTCGAGTGGTGACTGGACCCGGGCTTGCACAGCCGCCCGTCCTCACAACCGTCGGAAAGGGGATTTTTACAAGGGAGTTGTTGTGTCTGTGATGCCACCCGTGGGTTGCGGTGAGGGATGGTGCCACCGCCGCTGCCTGGTGATGGGGCGCCCGGGGATGATGGAGTGGGGCAACAAGATGGGATCTCCTCCACGGGTAGGGGAGGTGTAGTCCCAGGGCCTGCGGTCAGAACATGGGAGTGATGGCTGCTGGAGGTGGCGCGCCGGGCTGGACCGGGGGACAATAGTGTACTCCCAGTTCAGTAATTTCACACAAGTCCAGTAGTAAACCAAGTTCCCAGTGGCCGGCTGCCTTAGGAGGGTGCATTCAGGTCCCGCACCCAGGTTAATGAACAGGTATCCCTTCCTCCTGCACTTTGTGTTTGTCTTTCCTTTTGCACGACTTCGCATGGAATGGAGAAGTCCACTCCCGGTTCTGTGTGTGTTGGGAGCTGTGGCCCGCGAAAGCTGACCCTTGGGATCTCAGTGGGTTCTGACAGACACCCTATCCCCCGCGTTGGGCTTCCATTTCACTCTCTCGACTTCAGGAGAACAAGGCCTGAAACCTCGTCCTCTGCTGGTGAATTAACAAGGGGTATGCAACCTTCCTCGTCCTAGGGTACAGGCACCCCGACTGTGCATGGCCTCCGGACAGGATTCCCACTGTCGGCACCGGCGGGCTACAACCCTGCCCCGGTCCACTTTAGGTCTCCCGCGACGGGATCTCCGTCGCCTGTGGCCCTGCTCCCTGTCTGCCACCGAGCCTGGTAGTCCAAGGGCTACTACCCCTGACTACACTGTTCTCAACTTGAACTCCACACTCCAACTCCAACTCAAAGCTGACTGTCGTGTTTCCGCGTCTGACACCTCAGGACCCCTAGGTGGGCGTTCTCATATGCCTGATCCCATCCACTGGTGTGTCCTTATTATCATGAGGGGGTGAGTAGGGTTTAATGGCTGTGTGATATGCCTAAGTGTGGGTTTCTGTGGTAACAAGGAGGATGTACAACTTTTGTGACTACCTGGTTTTGCCAGGGCGTCACATTTACATCAACAGAGATAGCAGAGCTGACTATTAATGTAGCAGGGTTCTTTTTTTCTCATATTGCGAGGAGATTTTAGTATCAAGGCTTTGCCTCTGACTACATTTCATACTGTTCTCCTAGAGGGGACATCACAGTTAAAGGCTTGTTGATAATTTCAACAGAAAGCCAATGTAAAGGCTCATTTTAAATGGGGCTTTAACCAGACTTAATCTACCTTATTTCGTGACAAGACTGCTTAGACCATATTGGACTTTGTGAGTTTTATATTGTTGAACTGATCAGGAAGGCAACAATGTTTAGAAACATTTCTTCTTAGTATTTTTGAAAAACTGAAGGCAAAACACGGTAGATCATACTGTAAAAAGGGGGCTATGTGTGGGCTCATACTGTATTTAGGAGGTTATGTGGGGGCTCATACTTTATATTGGGGACTATGTGAGGGCTCATACTGTACATAGGGGGCTATGTAGGAGCTCATACAGTATATAGGGAGGCCTTATGGGGCTAACACTGTATATAGGAGGCTATGTATGGGCTCATACAGTGTATACAAGGCTGTATGGGGGCTTATATTCTATAAAGGAGGCTATATGGGGGCTCATACTGTATATAGCATGCAATATGGGACATCATACTGTATATTAGAAGGCCATTTGAGGGGTCATACTGTATATAGAGAGGCAATGTAGGGGCTCATACTTTATATAGGGTGGCTATGTGAGGGATCATACTGTATATTTTGATTCTTTGTGAGGGTTAACACGTTTTATAGAGAGGCTATGTTGGGGCTCATACTGTATATAGGACACTCTGTGGGGGCTTACACTGTATATTGGACACAATGTGGGGGCTCTTACCATATGTAGGGTCCTGTGTGTGGGCTCATGTGACGCCCTGGACTAGCCAGGTTGTCACAGGTAGGCCCTTACACCAAACATCCGCTTCTTAATAAGGTGACATCAGCCAAATTTCAAAACCCTTGTCACCTCCCTCTGGGGTTGATATTCACACCAGGGGGGCGGAGCCAGGCGGTTGGCTCCACCCACCGAGGAGTTCACAGGCCCGGAGGCGGGAAAAACAGGAGTGTAGTCTAGTTGTGACAGTGAAGTGGAATGGAGTGAAGTTCAAGGGCAGACCTGCGTAGAGGTCTGCCATAGTCTACAACAGGTGTCTGGGTTGGAGCCCAGTCACCTCTGGCAAGGAGGCAGATGGTGGTGGCCACCTGCAGGAGCTGGGATTACAGCCGGTGGAACCGTAGGGACCGGGGACGGGCGGTGGCCCGCCGGTACTGAACCGGGAAACCGATTGGAAACCGGAGCACCAGGAAGGGTACTCAGACCTAGTACGAGGCCCAGATACAACTGGGCTGAGTCAAATCAACTGATTGAGCACTGGACTTTAGGCCCTTTCCCACCTAAGACCCGACTGAAGACAACAGCCCAACCATTAGGGTAGAAAGCCACCGCCCAGGCATAGAGACCCGACGGGCCAGCGTTTGCGTGCAAAAAGGGCTCTCCCGGCTCAGAAAAGGCTGGGGAGCAGACTACCATTGCTCAGGCATAGGAGTCGTGATTTCTACACAAGTGAGGTGCAGGAGAAAGGCGGAAACCACCAACCTGAAAAGGGGAAAAGCGCAGCCGGCTGCGGGCACCGTTCACCATCTTGTTTGGTTTACCAGAGACTCCAGCGTGTTTGTAATAGTGAGTACAGCAGTGCCTTCGGGTCACGCACCGCACCGCACCGACACGCCAGCAGCATCATACATTCCCCCGCCTCAGTACCTCCCTCGGGCCCTTTGGACCATCATTCACCCCTACCCATGGAGGGGTCAACATCAAGCTGCGCAACACCGTCCCCGGGAGCCTAGCCAACGGCAGCGGTGGTGTCCATCCATTCACCACAACCCGTGGGTGGCGTCACGAACTCAAATCCCCTGCAAACAACCGCGGCTCCGGATGTGGACCTCCCCACCGAAGTCCCTACGTGTAGCGCCAACCCCTTTTCAGAGTGACGTGACCCCTGGGTCCATGAGGAGCTCGAGCCAGCCACCGACGAGCACGGATCCGAGCGGCTCGGCAGCCGGACAAGCCCCGGGGCGGTACACTCATATTGTATATATGGAACTATGTGCAGACTCAAATGCATTTAGGGGGATGTCAGCCTTCTTAATTTTGCTCAATATAAAGTGACAAAGCTCAAGAGAAAAACACTAAACTCAATATTAATTGATAATGTTAAACTAAAATAATAATTATAAGTTTAATTAATGTGTTAATATTATTAAGTAGAATTAATTTCAGCTTATTGGTTCAGCCATACACAACAGTTGTGGTCTCTCATGTGGCTCTTTGGGAAAATTGCCCACACATTATCGAAGACCATTGTAAGCTATAATTGCTTGGAGCAGGCTCAGGACCTGAGCTTGCTCTATGTATCACAGGCACTGGTTGTGTTACATAGCCGGCACCCAACAATAACTGAGGCAAGCTAACGCCAATCACATCAGCTGAACCTCTTAAATAACATAGTCAATCATGACTGAGGCATTTAAAACTCTTTATGATGATGGCTGTTACTTTTGATGGCTATTGGCATCCCACGTGACAAGATCTTGGGTTGCCGATTGGTTGCCATAACAACTTGGGGCTTTCTAAATGCAGTCCACCTTGTAAAATAAAAATGCCATAGACTTCCTCCTGTACCAGCGCCATTCTAGTGGGTTTCCGTGACCTCACCTGACATTATTATGCCACATGAGCCCTGCCGCCAATCAGTGGGCGCTATTGGCTGCTATGCTCTCACTTCTTTTGCTTGTCTTCAAACGTAGATATACCTTGGACAAATGCATTTAGTAAGAGCTCAACAGCCCAATAGGGGCCGTTGATTGGCTGCAAGGGTCCCGTGGCATAACAATATCACATGAGCCCCAGGAGATCTGGTCACCACTTCTCTAGAATGGCACTGGTAGGGACGTGAACATACGGTGTTTTAAATTTCTGAGGGGGACTATTTTATTTTACAAGGGGTTGTTCAGGCTGTTGGCAATCCCTTTAATCACAGCCGCCCAGCTCACTGGAAGCAGACCATCATTCAAGTACATAGACAAAAAAAGTTAAAGTTCTAGACACAAACCAAAATTTTGACAGAAAAATAAAAATCATATGGCTCTTGAAAGATTGGGAGGCAAAAAATGAAAACCAAAAACAAAAAATTACAGACCCTTAAGGAGTAAATTGGGCCTGTAAATTATATATTTTGCATCTTTTATGCTAGTGTTGATTATTTAGAATGTGACAATTACATCTGAAGGAATTATCACATCTATGGTCCATTTGGAGGCAGTGTGCTAAAATTTCCATTGAATCTATTTTTCTACAATTATATGTATTTTAATAAATACCTAGCTCTAGATTAATCTGATGACCTGTGATTCTAGCTCCTGTAAGAAATGCAAAATTACACACACGCTTATCAAATAATTATCCCTGGTAATCAGAACAGTATCTAATTTCCCTGATGAAACAATATGAGATAAAATACTACTTTACCTATTACACATAATTCCAAAGCATCTCACTTAGTATGGATTGTCTGCTCCGACTAAGAAGGAAGAATCTTCATTGATTATGCGTCTGTTGGAAACTTAGATAACGCAGTATCTGCTTAGTTTTTTGACCCAACTGTTGCCTTTCAATGGAGATGAGACATGTGCTGATCAGAACAAGCAAAACCAACTCTTTAATCTATCGCAATTAATACATTGAAACTTGTAGGGCATCAGTTCACTGATAAAACTACATGGAACCATGAAAGGTGGTTCTGGAGGACCTGTAGTTGCATTAATGTAATTCTGTTCAACTTTACTTATACATTCATGATGAACGCTTCTTGGCTTTCTTACAAGTAGGATCTAAGACTAAAAATGGGTGCCAACAGGTCTCAGTACCATTGTAGGGTGCTCAAAGCAATTGCCACCTGCACCCCTCACTTAGGTATGAAGTTGAAGACCAATTAAAGTTAAAGGGTGCCTATTGTTTTATTTTCTTATTTCTAACCCTTTCATTTTTGATTAGTATGTGGGAGTTCTGGTCCTGATATCTCCACCAATTGCCCCAAAAAATGCTCTGCAATTCACTCCTCAGCAGGCAGAAGCACTGAGCTCCTGCATTAATGCACACCGAACAGTATACAGGCTCAATAGAGAATCTATGGGGCTGAACACAATATGGAGTATGGGATCATAGACTATGAGCGATCAAGAAGGTATCATGACCTGGACACACAAAGATCTGCTGCACATGTTGGCAACAGATTAAATGTTAACAAAAAAAAAATGATGCCATTCTTTAAGAGATCGTTACTGTACTTGTAGAACATTGCAGCAAAAGATTGCCCACATTTTTTTTGAGCCTTAAAATTTTGACTTTGCATTTTACTTACAGCAGAGCACAATAAAATGCATCAAATCCAGAACCAGATGTTTGAAAATTTCTGTTGATCTAGAACAATGTTCCTCAACTCCAGTCCCTAAGATCCACCAACAGATCGTGTTTTCAGAATTTGCTTAGTATTGCACAAGTGAAGGGATTCATCACCTTTTCAAATAATGCAATTATCATCTGGAAAATACTAAGGATATCTTGAAAACATGATCTGATGGTGGCTCTTGAGGACTGTAGTTGGGTAACACTGATATAGGGCTTTATAAAAGAACCAACTATGCTAATTCAAAGTGATACCTTTGAAAACATGGAGCATCAGGTTAGTGTTGGATGTGTTTGACCCATATCAACCAAAAGAAAACCTTTATATTGTCTAAAACATCAAATAGTCAAGAAAGTCTGTTAGATCTGTAGGAGTATCGCCTCTACAAGATGTTTAGAGCTCTGTGACTTTAAGAGGCGGTGCTCCCTTGTTTTCTGTGTGTTATGGACTGGCCATTCAGCAGGTGCTTCTCCCTCTAGATTGCAGACTAGGACTAACCTGGCCCAAAAAGCGGGAAAGAGAGAAAGAGCAGCAGAAGTGTTTGGGCTGGAACAGGAGAAGTTGGGTCACCTGACAGAGAGAGGACGTCGGTGTTATATTCGAGAACAGCAGTTTGGGAAAAGGAACAGTGCTGGTTGCCAGAGATACAGCGAGCCGAACCATGAAATAACCCTGATCACTGTGGAGCGAGTACCTGACTGAGGCGCTCCTAGGTTGGCGAATCTGAATAGAATCAGAGATGTTACCCCGAGGAGTCTGGAGACCACGGGCCTGTGTGGGGAGAAGAGTTCTCCCTGCCTTGCATGGGGAAGTGCGCATCAATGAGCATCACAGCACCGAACTTCTAGGAATGGACTTGCACCGTGAGTCTGCGCACTTAATAAGGCATAGTGTAGGCCTCAGTAGCTAGAGTACATTAGCCATGTGGCCCGAGTAGTGGAGGCCAGCTAGGTTGCTAGTGTAATGCAGTCGCGAATACTTTTTGCTTGCCATCTTGTGTTGTTGAATTGATCTTTGTAATAGCTAGGGCGACGTATCACTTGGGCACTCCAGCTAAATTCTGCAGTGCATTAAACTTTAACTGTTACCAAATTACTTAACCTCATTCACTTACATAAATGCTTATCTCCTGCCTGTGAATAAATCTGTACCCTTAATTCTGCCACCTCGTCTTGCATCGCACAATTGAATTCTGCACAACAGAGTCCCCTCGACCATTGTTACAGATCAACACCTTCGTGGTCGTTCTGATCTTAGTTTCAAGTTATTTGGCAGCAAGTGCTTTATAGCCACGCCTATAAGATGGAGACATTTTCTGGATACGACACCTGTACCTCAAGAACCCTAAAACTTCCCTCAGGGAAGGTCAAGATGATGTGACCATAAAATGTCGCCTTAACCTGTCTACTAAGAAGTTGCCTAAATATTTATGGATTACATCTTAGACATTAAAGGAAGTTTGTTGGCACACAGCGACCTTTCAAACAGCACATAGTGTCAATGTACCCTTGGCGTGGCCAAACAGTTTAGTGCACCTTCCCATATGATTTATTTATATCTCCAGCAATCTTTGAAGCCCACAAAGCCAGATCAATTAATCGGTGATAAGGAAGTGGAGGTAGATGTAAAATAAAGTAGGTTGGAAGGTGCACTGAACTACTCAACCATGCCAACGGTGCACCAAATGCCTGTGCTTGGTTTGAACCATCATTTTGTGCTCACAGAGAACAATATTGCCACTCTTCTTGTGTTGATGTGATTGTATAATTGGTGGAGGAAGGTTGAACTGGTCTTTTTTTTAACCTATGTAACTATGTAACTATGTGGCAAATATTTTTGCAACTGACCAGCATTCCTTACGTCAAGAAGTTAGTAGACCTTAAAAAGTTTTCCTACAATGTCAAATGATGGAACATTACTAGGACATATTGTCACTAATGGTCAGTGGAGGTCGATTTGCTGCGGACCTGGCCAATATTAAAATGAAGTGGCCATACCTCCAGTTTCCCGTTCCTTCAGATTTTATTTCCAGAATAGAAGTATAGGTTTACTGAGAAAAGGCCAAGAGCATTTTTACCCCAAAATATGGAGATTATAGAAATGAAATCAGCTATGGATTGATGCTATGGGACAAAGTGCAAACTGTTTCCCCATCATGCTAATCCATCTCATATATTTTCTTCTCATTTTCAGCCATATTTGATAGCAGATTTTCCTATAAACTCATCTCTTGTTCAATTATTATGATAATCAATGTTAGGGCATGTACCAATAAATACATTAAAGTCTGTATGCTGCCAACCTGGTACCCTCACTGCTTTTTGCATATGACGACGATTAATCAGAATACCAGGTGCTAATATACAATCTGAACCACTGGCAACACTTTAATAGACAGCATTTGTTATGGAAATGTATAATTAGCTGGTAAATACCACCTGTTTGAACAGTTTGATGAGGAAATCCCATTGGTATGCTTAATTAATATTTTGACGAGAATATATAATAATGATTTCTGATAGCTAATGTATTCTTCATCCTGCAGAGAAGCAATCTAATATTGCTCTCCCTGAATACTCATTCCCCTTACCTCTTGATCTCCTAAAGCTGCAACTGGAGAAAATTGCTTATAAATTAGAAGGTTATAGGAACAACTGACTAACTAATGAGTTTAAAGGCACCACACACAGTAGGACCAAAATTAGCTCAAGGAAATGATAAATTGGATAGTTTAATAGGAGGTAGGTGGAAATAATTCCTCAAATAACGCCTGTAGAAAAATAGGATTTCCAAGTCTATGTGTCATTTTCAGTTGGGCATCGAGGGACAATTACTCGTAGAAAAAAAATCATTTATTTAGTTGACTTCACTAATAACTAGTGACATAATTGAGGCACTTTATGAGTAGTCCATGGGAAACCCTCCAGAAACCTGGTGGCAGAGTGGTTGGAATTGCTGCCTCGTGGCTATGGAATCTTGGGTTACATTCCGACCACAACATCATCTGTATGGAACTTGTATCCTCACCATAATTATGTGGGGATCCTCCAGCTGCTGGTTAATTGACTCCGTATGAAATTGGCCTTAGTGTAAATGTGGTCGGAAATTAGATTCTAACCTCCAGTGATGAGGCTTGTCTGATCATTTTGCTTCAGTGCCCACTGCTATGTAATGTAAAACAGCTTTGCCATATAATAGGAACAAATAGCAATATTGTTCATCATTGTAGTAAGCGCTGTGCTTTACTTAATAGGGTTTTCCGGTCTAAAAAGAAAAAAGTCTGCTGTCACTGTATGCGACTGGAAACTGACAAATAGTTACAGTCTGCAATTGTAACGGGTGTGTCATGGGTGACAGACAGTCATGTGGTTTCTGGCCATAGAAGGTCACAGTGTTTGATTGTGTAAAATGCTCCCTGGTTTTCCATTGTTCCTGCTGTCAGTATTCATTTTCTATAGGTAGCGTTCATGCTGGATTCATCTCTCCCCTTTTAGAACCAGCAGGAGCTTGATTTCCACCTAGCTACTGATCATCAGCATTCTCTTGGTGCTTAAATACTCCCTTCCTCCCTTGGACTGGTGCTGGTGATATTTTTCAGTTCATTCAAGGCTAGGTTGTAAGCAGGTGACTTGTACTCCTCTGTGGTATGGTTGCCCCCCTTTTAGACCCTGCAAGAGCTTGCCTTTCACTCAGCTGCTGATAATTAGCATTCTCTTGGTGCTTATATACCCCTTCCTTGGATTGGTGCTGGTGATATTTTTCATTTCATTCAAGCCTTAGTTGCAAGCAGGTGGCTCGTACTTCTCTGTGGCATTGTTGTGGAAAACTTTGCTGAACTTCTACCTGTGTCATCTGCAGATAAGTAGTTCATGTTTTTCCCCCTGTGGGTCCTCATTTGTATCTTCTATAGTGTTTAGTGGGGTTGACAAAGAGCTCATCTCATCCGTTTTCTATTTAGGCTCCAGCACTAGGGGATACCTAGGGTCAGATATCCAGTTCAGCGCATAGGTGCAAAACCTATCTAGGGTGGTGATGGACCACAGGGACCAGCAGTAGGTTTGGTCAGGGGTCAACATCATTCCTCTCCCTAGACACAGGGTTTCCCTTCCCTTCCCTTTTGCCGTTCGCTTGGTACTTCTCTGTACCTAGGGTGACAGCAATTCAGACACTGTAATGATTTCCCCGTGCGAGGCGGGGGGTCACATCACAGTACATACGTAATTTACAAACATTCAGTCACGTGCCGACTAGCCTCATTCAGATTTTTGTCAAATCACATGCATGCTGTCACTTGACTGTCAAATCCCACAGGGAGTACAAGGAAATTTTGGCAGTGTGCACATCGCACACTGTCATGATTCAGCAGTCTTCAATTTCATAAAGTGACAATAGCTTTTTCTATTTAAATCTGACAACACTTTATATTAGTGAAAACACTAAAATGCCAAACAAACTCATAGTCTATAATCTAGTGACAGCCTCAAACATTGCCGGGCATTCTGGGCTTGATAATCCCAGGAGGGACATGAGCCCAAAAAGGTTACTGCACATCAAGCCTTGACCTGTGATCATTTAATCACCTATACTCCAATGCTGCATTATTACAGTATCTGTAATAAAAATCACAGCTGCCTATGAAGCCAGCCTGTGGCTGGACTTCACTGGAGAACCACTGAAGAAATATATGGGCTGCACTCAGTCTAATGAAAGGGTGCGGTATAGGACTATGTCCCAATAAATGCAGATATTGAGTGTGGTGGATATTTATCTGCATTCACTGGAGAACCAACATAGAAGTGACAGCTATCTTGACATTCCATCTGCATCCCATGATTGTGTCATGGGGGAATGATTTTGCCAAAATGAATGTCCATATAGGATTGCATTGCATAAATGCTACTGTCAGTGAGTGATGGCGACATTTATGGGTTAAGAAAAGCGATCAGCACTATGGAGTTAAGTGACTGGCACTAAGGGGTTGCAGTATTGCTTTTAGGCAGTCCCTCAAACTCATCCACTGCCGGTAAATCAGTTTAAAGTGCTGGAGGGGAAAAAAGCGCCATAGGGTCTTACCCAAAAACAGAGTGTAAATAAATAAGGGAATATGCTCACCTTATAAAGTTGTGTATCACACAACTAGATATAAAGCCTGTAACCAGCCGCTGCAGAGTCCACTTGTTAGGAAAGCCCAAAAGTCGCTCAGGAACACTGCAAAATGTGGCTCTACCACTGCGCTCCTTGAGATACAACACACGTCCAGGAGAAATATAATGCAAGGTGGTTTAATTCAACGCGTTTCAAAGTTTCCCCACTTCTTCATCAGGAATTTTACCAGAATGACCTAATTGTGGTCATTCTGGTGGATTCCTGGTGAAGAAGTGGGGTACACTTCAAAATGTGTTGAATTAAACCACCTTGCATTATACTTCTACTAGACATGTGTCGTATCTCAAGGAGCGTAGTGGTAGATCCACATTTTACAGTGTTTCTGAGACGCTTTCAAACTCATCCAGGCATTGGTTACTAATTAGGGATGATCAAATACCTCAAATATTCAGCTTTGTGAATATTTGCAGAATAGGTCGCCGCTATTCGACTATTCGAGAATATTCGATGCGCAATGTAAGTCTCTGGGAAACCCGAATAACAACTCTTCAGAACTATTCGGGCTTCCCATAGACTAAAGGCCACTTTACACACAGAGATAAATCTTTGGCAGATCTGTGGTTGCAGTGAAATTGTGGACAATCAGTGCCAGGTTTGTGGCTGTGTACAAATTGAACGATATGTCCATGATTTCACTGCAACCACAGATCTGCCAAAGATTTATCTCTGTGTGTAAAGTGGCCTTTACATTGCGCATCGAATATTCACATAGCGGCGACCTATTTATCGGATATTCGCGAAGCCGAATATTTGAGGTATTAAATCATCCATATTACTAATATAAATGCTCCAATGGGGAGTTTTTTCCTTAGGAGTAAATAAGAGAGACCAGATATCATTTAGACTTGTCTTCATATTGACCAAAATCAATTGTGAGTATTTGGACTTGTTGCTTTTGTGGCAAAATTTTGGCTCAGTACTCTGTTTCCAAAACGAAAAACAAACCTAAAATTATATAACTAAAGCAAAACAAAAAGCCTTATAAAGGACAAAGTAATAAAAAAAAGAAGGTTGATGAGCGGCACCCATGAGCCTATGGTAAAGCGTCAAATATCCAGCTAGGTTTTCCGATAAAGCTTATTCCACATTCCCTGTTGGCATTGAAAGAGTTTATTAGAGAATTACATCTTCTGTTCGAAGAAATGTCACCTAGCTCTTTCTACAGGCAAAACACAGCAGTGGGACAATTAACTTAGTGACGAGTTCATACTGAGCAGTAACTGAAAATGATTTGCAAATATGACCTTTACAGTGGAGATGAAACAAGAGGCCTGTACAGAACGAGTTAAATTTCCACTTGGTTAACATTCTTGCAATGTGCACTGTAACAATACTTTAATATAATTAAATTTTAAATTCCATGTAGAATCTAGTGGGTAGGCAGATGTACCGGTATGTTAAAGTTTATGTCGCTTGAAAATGGTTTTCAAGTACATCACAGGGAGACTATCCAACTGTAAAATTATCTGCTTTATGATGCCGTATCACAGTATTGCTCTCTTTCTCTTAATTAAAAATGTACCTTAAAGTATAACATGCTAAGACATTGTTCTCACTTTTCCCTTTTTAACTGCCTCGGAAAATAAGGAAACGTATGATCTTTATGGGGAAGAAGTGGGAGAGAACATATTTGTAATGAGGGTGAATTTACTCATTGAATTCCCTTAAATTCACCCATGTGAAGCGTAGGTTTTTTTTTTTTTAAAGGGAATGGATGGGGAAAGGGGAGGGGGTCGCATGGGTGCCAGGAGAGTGCAGCAAGTCACTCACTCCGCCGTGGCAAGGATATTTAGAGCAGGTCTACAGCAGGAACCGGAATCTCTGCCCAAGGTGTAAAAAGGCCGAGCTACACGTCTGGTCCAACTATCATGGAAGCTCATGGGCGGTCTTTGTTTTCCCTTTTGTGTAGATTCTATTGGGAGATAATGGGTAAATCTTATTCCCAATTTAGCATCTTCTAATATAGTGATCTTTGATGTGTCTATGAAGCTTTTGCAAAAGTACGATGGAAGTTGTAGTTTTGCGACAGCTCAAGAGCCACAGACTGGGTCCATTTCTCTAATATTAGAAGAAAAAGAATACCCAGGTCCTTAGTATTACAATAGTCCTGAACAAAGTTATCAATCTACTGAATAATACCTACAATTGACTCAGCATCTAACAGTACCAGCAATAATGTCATAATAGACCAATAAATATATCAAAATCTATATTGGTAAAATTTGATGTTGGGATAGGAGTCCCTGGAAAGATTGCACAAAAGTCCCGTTGTACAGTATGAAGTCTTATTAATGTCCATAAAATAGAACACATATAGTCAACTACTGCTATTTACCAAAGACTAACATATAAGATAGGCATTTAGAGAAAAATTATAGCAAAAAATACAGAAAAATCTGACATAACTGTCTAAAGTACAAAGGGGTACACCATAGTACCATCATGAATACATATGCAATTGTGCAAGTCTAAGCATAATAGGGGACTACAACACCCACCAGAACCGCACCATAGACCTTGCAGACCACACTTCCCTGCACCTCAATGCGCGTTTCACATCATCTTCGTCGGGAGGTCAACATACTCTGTTTTCTGTGATCCCTTTTTGCTGTCTCTAATAAAATCATATATTTATTAATGATTTATTGATCTATTATGACATTATTGCTGGTACTGTTAGATGCAGTGTTCACTGGTCTGATTAGTGTTCACAGTTAGGATTAGTGACTTCAGCTGATTTGATTCTTGTCTAAGACAATTTAAATCATCAGAGCAGGGGCGGACATATCATTGATGCATATATCCCATAATAAAAGTAAATTCCAACAATCCAGATGATCCAAATTCAGGATAATGACTGAATACCAAAGATATGTATACCAAAAGTATCATTAGTGCAACCTGTGCCACCCGCACAGGGGTCCAGGTGGTTGGTGGCCCATTTCTACCTCCAAAGTAGGTAAAATTGTGCTTTTTGATGAGTTAGTGGACTGAAAAGGGCCCATATACAGTTCTTGCACGTGGGCCCTCTTCTGTCTGTGTCCGCCAGTGGTCTAGAGTGCTTCCATGCTTTACACTACAGCCTTATGTGTTGTAAGTTTGTTCATAAACTTACTAGGAAAGTGCATAAGGCTTTCTTACAACAAAAAAAGCAATACTTATATGCTAAAATCAACTAAACCACTGCTTAAAAAAAAGAAAATGACCAGATAACATCCATGCAAATGCTTTCAATGTGCAAAAACAAAATAAAAAGTAAAAATGAAAAATGTAAAACAAAATTCAGATAACATCCATGCAAATGGATTTTGTCGTGTATAAAGAAAAAAAAATGTAAAAGGTGTAAAAGAAAATGTAAAACACAATTCAGATAGCATCCATGCAAATAAATTTGTTGTGTAAAAAGAAAAAAAAAGTAAAAATAGTAAAAAAAAGAAAAATGTGAAACAAAATTCAATTAACATCCATGCTAATGCTTTTGTTGTGTAAAAAGTAAAAAAGAAAAGTGTAGAACAAAATTAAGATAACATCCATGCAAATGGTTTTGTTGTGTAAAAAGAAAAAAAAGTAAATAGAGTAAAAATAAATGTAAAACACAATTTAGGTAACATCCTTGCAAATGTTTTTTTTTGTGTAAAAAGAAAAAAGAAAGTAAAAAGTGTAAAAAAAAAAATGCAAAACACAATTTAGGTAACATCCTTGCAAAAAAATTTTTGTGTAAAAAGAATAAATAAAGTAAAAAGTGTAAAAAGAAATGTAAAACAATTTAGGTAACATCCATGCAAATTGTTTTTTGTGTAAAAAGAAAAAAGAAGTAAAAAAAAAAGAAAAATGTAAAACAAAGTTCAGATAACATCCATGGTAATGGTTATGTTGTGTAAAAAGAAAAAAAACAAGTAAAAAGTGAAAAAAAAATGTAAAACATAATTTAGGTAACATCCATGTAAATGCTTTTGTTGTGGAAAAAAAAAGTAAAAATACATAAAAAATGTAAAACAAAGTTCAGATAACATCCATGCAAATGGTTTTGTTGTGGAAAAAGAAAAAAAGTAAAAATACATAAAAAAATGTAAAACATAGTTTGGATAACATCCATGCTAATGGTTTTGTTGTGTAAAAAGAAAAAAAGTAAAATGTGTTAAAAAAAATGTAAACCATAATACCGGTAACATCCATGCAAATGGTTTTGTTGTGTAAAAAGAACAAAAAAAGTAAAAATACATGAAAAATGTAAAATAAAATTCAGATAACATCCATGCAAATGGTTTTGTTGTGTAAAAAGAAAAAAAAAGTAAAAATACATGAAAAATGTAAAATAAAATTCAGATAACATCCATGCAAATGATTTTGCTGTATATATAGAAAAAAGTAAAAAGTGTAAAAAAAAATGTAAAACACAATTCACATAACATCCCTGCAAATGGTTTTGTTGTGTAAAAAGAAAAAAAGTAAAAAGAGTAAAAGAAAAGTAAAAAAGTAAAACAAAATTCAGGTAACATGCATGCAAATGATTTTGCTGTGGAAAAAAAAAAAGTAAAAATACATGAAAAATGTAAAATAAAATTCAGATAATATCCATGCAAATGTTTTTGTTGTGTAAAAAGAAAAAAAAAGTAAAAATACATGAAAAATGTAAAATAAAATTCAGATAATATCCATGCAAATGGTTTTGTTGTGTAAAAAGTAAAAAAAAAGTAAAAATACATGAAAAATGTAAAATAAAATTCAGATAATATCCATGCAAATGGTTTTGTTGTGTAAAAAGAAAAAAAAAGTAAAAATACATGAAAAATGTAAAATAAAATTCAGATAATATCCATGCAAATGGTTTTGTTGTGTAAAAAGTAAAAAAAAAGTAAAAATACATGAAAAATGTAAAATAAAATTCAGATAATATCCATGCAAATGGTTTTGTTGTGTAAAAAGAAAAAAAAAGTAAAAATACATGAAAAATGTAAAATAAAATTCAGATAATATCCATGCAAATGGTTTTGTTGTGTAAAAAGAAAAAAAAAGTAAAAATACATGAAAAATGTAAAATAAAATTCAGATAATATCCATGCAAATGGTTTTGTTGTGTATATAGAAAAAAATGTAAAAAGTGTAAAAAAAAAATGAAAAACACAATTCAGATAACATCCATGCTTAAAAAGAAAAAAAAAGTAAAAAGAGTAAAAAAAAAATTGTAAAACAATTTCGGTAACAACCATTCAAATGTTTTTGTGGTGTATAAAGGAAAAAAAAGTAAAGAAAAATGTAAAACTAAACACAGGTAACATCTATGCTAATGCTTTTTCTGTGTAAAAAGTAAAAAATAAATAAAGATTTAAAACAAAATCCAGATTCCATCCATGCAAATGTTTTTTTTGTGTATAAAGAAAACAAAAAAAAAGTAAAAAAAAAAATCAGGTAAATAGTTTTGTTGTAACACTTTCAGAACTCATAAGAATTGACTACAGACATCACTGAAATATACAGGCGAGACAAAAAACATGGGTAAGTGCTTCTTTAACAGTAAACAACATCTTAAACCAAAAGATAAAAAAATATATAAAAGCCTGAAAAATAATAATAAAAAAAAACAGACAAACATCAGAAGTTTTCGGAGAGTTTTGCCACATGAAATTAAAGCCAGTTCAGCGCTAGTTCACTCCGCAGACATAAAGCGCGGTAGCTGGGGAAAACTTGTATATTGGAAAAAGCTGCCATCACTGTCATTTATATTTTAGACTGTCAAAACTCAGATTGCAGAATTTTCTGATGATACTGCAAAATGACCCGCGATGTTGGAAGATCTAAATGTGCGTTTGATTGACTGCTCTCAAAAACAACTCCCCCAGGTGTCTGCGTATTAAAAGAACTGCAAACGATATACCGGCTTTGAACCAAAGTTGATTTAGTAAGGTTTGACTAGTGAAACATTCCGCGGTTTTCCTTTATTTTCTATAACTCGTTTATTTATTTATTTTTGGAAAGTCTATTTACTTTGTATTGAAATCAATTGTTTTGAGAGAGAAAGTGGAAAACACAATCTTGTCAGCGGCTGCAGTGATCTATATGTATCATATATGATGCTAATGGGTCTTTTACTGCTCAACTTTTTTTTTTAATGAACTTTTGAAAAGGTTCAGATAAAATGTCCGGATTGGTGATAGGTTTATGGTGAGGAGGGGGTCATAAAGTTACACAGATCCATGTCTTATTTTAATGTAATACTGGGTTCAGAGCACAAATGGAAAAAAATAGACATTGTATTTGCTGCTAGGGGGTAACTCAGTAGAAAAATTGTCAGAAGTCCTGGCTAGAAGTGCTTCAAGCAAATGGCATCTCACAGATAGGTATATACAGTGTGTCCACCCATATCCTGTCCACCGCCATTAACTTGAGAACCGCAGCAGCTATAGGCATAGAAGTGGTGTCTAGGTATAGTAAAGAAGCCATGCGCTACGCAATGAAACCACCTATAGAGCCACCTGGTGGAAAACAACGGAGTTAGCATTTTTATCTCGAAAATGGAACGAGATAGAGAAAAAAAGGGAATTAAAAAATTGTAGGGCATCATCAATACAATACGAATGGACACATTGCATACAGAAATGCTATAATATGAAACCCATAACCCCCCCCAAAACATTGAATGCTGGTCACACATATGGCGCTCATTTAACTTTGATGCTCAAAATGGCCACTGTCAGCTGCAATGCACATCTGGACTCTGGACGGCATACTGGATCTTGCTGCACGTTGTGCAATATGGTAGGTGACACGTTTGCACAAGCATCTGTGATACGTCGTCGTAGGTCCTGCAATGTTGTTGGAGGGGTCGCATACACCTGCTGTTTGATGTGACCTCACAGAAAGAAGTCCAATGGGGTTAGGTCAGGTGAGCGGAGGCCACTCCACGCAGCCACCATACCCAATGGCTTGTAGGAAGGTCTACATGAGGTATCGCTTCACGTCCGCAGCCTTGTGAGTTTTACACATTCTAATCATAGCATTTCTGTATGCAAGGTGTCGATTCGTATTGAATTTATGATCCCGTACAACTTTGTAATTCACTTTTTTTCTCTATCTTGTTCCGTTTTCGAAATAAAAATGCTAGCTCCGTTGTTTTCCACCAGGTGGCACTATAGGTGGTTTCATTGCGTAGCGCATGGCTACTTTACTATACCTAGACACCACTTCTATGCCTATAGCTGCCCCCGTTCTCAAGTTAATGGTGGTGGACAGGATATGGGTGGACACACTGTATAGTGTGTGGGTATATAAGTGTCATCCAACCATTAGGCCTCCTTCACACACAGACATTTTGCATGGTCCATGGTGAAAGTGCGTACGTGTGTTCCGTGTGCTGTCCCTGTGCATTCCATGTGACATCCGGATAGCACACGGACAGCATGAGCTGGTATACTTACTCTCCCTGGTGCTGCTGTCTCCCGCACTGCTGTTGCTTCCGGGTCCACGGTGAGTGCAGTGAATATGCATGAGGCATAATGAGTGGGACCCAGAAGCGACAGCAGAGGCAGCGACAGCAGAGGCAGAGACAGCAGAGCCGGAGATAGGTAAGTATAAAAATCCTTTTTTTTTATGTGACCTGTGTTTTCTCCGGTATGGATCACACTGATGTCACACGGAACACATCAGTGTGTGGTCCGTGTGACACCCGTGCTGCCAGCAGAAAACTGACATGTGACTGCATGGAGTATACGAATACTCAAGGACACACGGTTCGTGTGGACACATGGATGTGTGACCAAGGCCATTGATTTTAACGGGTCTACGTTAGTCCGTGTCTCCGGTACCTGTGCAAACAGAAGTCACACGTAGCGGAGACACAGATGTGTAAAGGAGGTATCATCTCATGCTATGTTCCAAGGATGAGTTTTTGGTGAGTTGTTTATGTTGTAAAGTATTTCTACCTATTTTGTAAATTAAGTTATTTGAGGTTTTTCATTGCTTTTTTATGTGCATTTTGTTTACATGCGTTTTGATCTTGTTTCTGACGCTGCCGTTGTCTCTCATGTGTCATGCTTTGAATAAAGCTGCTTTGCTTTTGAAATTTTCTGGTATTTGGCTTTGACTAAAGTTTATTGACATTTTTAGGTGTGGATCACAGCTGTTTTTGATGCCTTTCCATTTTCAGAAACGCACTAAAAACTTGTGTGAATTTTCCACCTCTAATACAAATCTATGGGGAAAATCTGCCCAGAAAACTCAGCTTCCTTGCAAGAATAGTTGACATTTTGCAGATTTGAAACGCACCACAGCGTAAAAAAGAAGCGCCGTTGAGAGGAGATTTCTATAGATATCATCCGCTTTGATCGAAATTTAAGACGCTGCATTTTTGGTGCATCGAATTACACAGCATTAATATCTCGCCAAAAGCTCATCGGATAAACATAGCCTTAAGGGTGCTTTACACGCTGCAACATCACCGCCCAATAGCAGAGGAGGGGCGGAGATGAGCGGACGGAACATACCGCCCACCTCCTTCCTTCCTCATTGCCGGTGAACGCATAGTGATGTGTGACGCAGCAGAAGCGACGAACAACCAGCGGCATGCACCACCAACAATATTATGAAAAGGAGCAACGTGTCAACAATCAATGATTTTTGACGTTTTTGCGATCGTTGATCGTCGCTCCTTGGTGTCACACGCTGCGATGTCGCTAACGGCGCCGGATGTGCGTCACTAACGACATGACCCCGACGATATATTGTTAGCGATGTTGCAGCGTGTAAAGCACCCTTTAGGTAATTCTTGGTAGTTCTCACATAATTTTTGGAATTACGTGCAGTTTAAGGCTGAGTTCACATGTCCTGTAATAATCCGTTACAGCAGATCCTGCAGAGATCCATTGGCAAAATGATTTCTGCCATATCCTTTTTTTAACATAGGAGTCTATGGAGAATGGATCCATTAACGGATTGCTATTTATCTTCCATATGAAACAGATTCTGGAAGAAAAAAACAGATCCGTTAGATATGCAAGAATAACGACTGACTAAATAGCAATCCATTAACGGATCCGTTCTCCATTGACTGCTATGTTAAAAAACGGATCGTGCAGAAATCAGTTATTTAACAATGGACAAAAAAGTTGTGTTTGTAGAACTTTTTTGCCCAACAGATCTCTGCAGGATCCGCTCTAAGGCCTCTTTCACATGTCCGTGTTTCCTTTACATGTGACGTCTATATTCACACGTACTGGAAACACAGACACACGTAGACTCATTAAAATGAATGGGTCTGCGCACACGTCCGTGTTTTGACATGGACTGTGTGTTTGTGTGGAGCATAGTGTGTCCGTGTGCTCCACACGGCAACATGTCTGGTTTTCTCTGGCAGCATGGGAGTCACACGGACCGCACATTGATGGGATCCGTGTGACATGTACTGGAAAAAACAGATGCCTTTGAAATAAAATTATTTTCTATACTCACCTGTCTCCAGTGCTGCTGTCTTTGGCATTGCTGTCACTTGCTTCCGGGCCTGCTCATTATGCTCATGAATATTCACTGCACCGTGGACCCGGAAGCAGAAGTGCCAGAGAATGCAGCTTGGACAGGTGAGTATAGAATTTCATGCTGTCCGTGGGCTATGTGGATATCACTCAGATAGCACACTGAACACACACACACACACGCACACACATACACGCCTATACCGCGGGCCATGCAAAACATGTGTGTTTTGCATGGATGTGAGAAAGAGGCCTAACGGATGATTACAGGACATGTGAACGTAGCGTTACAATGACCATAAGACATTGATTAGCTCCAACCACTTAAAAAGGTTCTTTATGGAGCAGAGAATGTCTTTAATGGTGGATTGTAATTCTAGGCACAATCTATAGGAATAAATTATTAAGATTCTAGGAAAGTCCTCACACATGATGCAATGAATTCACATTATCGTTAGGATAAACAAAACGGAAGCAGCACGATTTGTTTGTTTATTATTTGTTTATTTATTTATATTTGAAATCATTTTTAGATATGGCTGGAATCATTATTCAAAAACCTCCAAAATGTATCCAGTGCAATCTCCTAATGTTTTGATCCCTCCTGACCATTGAAATAGAGTTACATCACTCCTGTATTCTGTAAAATATTCCTCCGTACAATCCTTCCTTCTCAAATAATATATTGAACATTTACAGAAAAAAAACACAGAGCCGGTAAATCCACTCTATAATTAGGATAAGGCATAGAGAAGTACGTAGGATTACACAAATAATTCAGAACAGTTTTCCTTTAATATGTAAAGTCGTTTTTCAAAGACCGAAAATTACAACACACTTTTAAGGAAGTGTCACACATTTAACAAAACAGAACTAGTGGAGTATTTCACCTTTTAATTAGCAACATCAGAGCTCGGCTGTATCTTCTAAATGAGGTTTGCGGAGAAGGAGATTGCTGGAGCAGAGCCGGCCGGGGTTGGAGAAGAGGAATGAACTTTTCTTCAAGGATAATGTGTGTACTTTGTGGGTGAGTGCGGGGCAGAGTGTACCGAAACCGTCCATCTGCTGAGGCAAAACACACAGCGACATTCACATCCATAATCGACATTTTATTGTTGGGTTACGAAGGTCAACCCGGAGGAACGCCTTGTATTTTATTCCAGAAAAGACTGCCGATCAATGTGTGAAAAATATAAAAGGCATAGATACATCGTTAATATGGCTGGAAAAGCACAAATTCCACCATACATTTTTCCTGTACATAAATACCGTACGTTTTGTTTTATAAGTCACACCGGATTATAAGACGCACCCCAAATTTAGAGAAAAAAATGGAAAAAAAATATGGGGTCTGTCTTATAATCCGGTTCTGTCTTACCGGAGGGGGGGGCAATAGTGGTAAAGCGGTATCACAGGAGGCAGGTGCGGTAGTGGAATAGTGTGATGCTGCGGGCGGTGTGGCGTGTGTCCCAGATGTTCGTTGTGGGCGCTCTGAGGCAAGAGTAGCATCCAGAATCTGTTGGCGGTGCGGGCTTCAAAGAAATAGAGAAGAGTTGGTGCGTGTGCAGATGGATCTGTGAGCTCAATGACAAGCCGAGATCTCATCTGCACACTCGCCACCTCCAGGCACCATTTTCCTTAAGTGCGCTGCAGGGAGTCAACGGGCTGGAGGCAGTGCGTGCACAGATGAGATCTTGAGCCGAGAGCTCCATCTGCGCATGTGCCGACTCCAGGCGCCATTATTTGAAGCCGCACCACCGACATTTTCAGAATGGCAGCCCCCTGCCTCATCACCTACTGCACAGCGTCCGCAGCACCGCACTCACACAACCCACAGTAATCCCACAGGATAGCCTGCTGCCAGCAGTAGGCCTGCAGCAGAGCGCCTGTGGCCCACAGCATTTCCCCTGCCTCTTGTGACCCCTCTCCACCACTCCTGGTAAGCTACATTCGGATTATAAGACGCACCCCTCGTCTTATAATCTGAAAAATACGGTATACAAGATGATGTGTAGGTACTTGAGGGTAATTGTGACGGAACACTCATAAGTAGAGATGAGTGCACCCGTTGACGTTCGGTTCATGGATTCAGCCAGAGTTTAGATAAAGTTCAGCTTGGGACCCGGACTTGACCTGAATCCCAATGGAAGTCACTAATTGAGCAGTTCAGGTCTCCGCCCAACATGCACCCATAAACACATCACTTCTTTCAGTGGTGGGTGGGCGGATTTTCCTTTCTTTTTGTTTGGTGCACACTATATCCGATCATGCTGTTGTTACCCCCAGTACGAGTCGATCAAACACTGCAAGTGGCTGCACTGGGCTGAACACCGAGCGTACCCAAGCACCTAATGTACCCAAGCACAGCGATGTATGCGTGATGTTCATATGTAAGGCACCTGAACTCCAAACCCGAACTCTGTTTTTTTGTGTAAAGTCTGTGTTTGGTACGAAAACCAAACACCAAACCTCTGGTTTGCTCATCTCTACTCATATGGATATGCTCCAAAACCAATATATTTTTAAAAAGAACTTGTCAGGTGATTCATGCTGCCCGAACCACATGGCGCATTAGTCAGAGACCAGTTCCTACACTAGAAATATCTATGTTTTTACTGTAAAATGCTGACATTTCTGAGAAAATCTAGCCAAAGGCACGAGTCTGACTAGCCATGTGGGAGGGTCCCCACAGGATTCCGCCTGCTTAACCGGCTTCCCAGGAGAGAATATTCATCCAATCAGAACAGGGCTGGGCGGAGCTAGCGAGGATCCGCCCTTGTGACTAGTCACATTATGCCTGGCTCCTGCTCTCTACTAACTTTTCCATGATACAGGCAGCATTTTAGACAGTCAGTCTCCTATTCATACCTCCTGGCCGGTTCCATTTAAACATTCTGATCTGTTCTCTAGTATGTGGCTTCCAACTGCAACAAAACTGCAACTCCCAATATGCACCTACAGCTGAAGGCTTTAAAGGTATACTGGAATTCATAGGTTTGCAACAGCTAAACACCTAAAGATTGGAGACCTCTGATAGAATAAACTAATCAAGAACATGGGTTTGGAATGAGCAGGGACAAAATATCAGCAAACCATTTAATGGTAATAATGATATCAGTAGGAGATGAGTGTAATGATCTTGTGGGAGGCAATGACCTGGTAACTTATAAACTCTTGTGCTTTATAGGACTTGGCTGTATATGACAGGAGCAAGGTTATGATGTGGCAGAGGAAGAAATCCTTTTACCAGTTAAATAATAGAATGAGGACAGCATATGAGGACAAGTGTTTTGACCTTGTTGGTGGAAGTGACCTGGTAATAAGCTTCATAGAGTAAAGTTATATAGAAGTATATATTTTTATAATAGGGATATAAAAAGAACTTGTTTTATTCAATCATCTAATGGGAATAATGATAACAGTGGAAATTGATTGTTTGATACTTGTGGGGACAGTCATCTGTCCACATTTGGGGCATCAGCATATAGGATTATGTAGATCTCAGTGTTTACAAATATTATTTTTTTGTACCTTGGAATAATTTGCAGCTAATCATGCACTTAAAGGGGTGGCTCACTACTTTGCATTAGTGGCCACATCCATGTAATACTCATAGGGAAGGCTTTTTCTAAATACCTTATTCGGCCAATTCTACCTCTGAGCGGCGCTATTGTGGTCCTCTCATGCCCATGAAGTGACCCGTCCAGGCTATTGCGGTCCTCTCATCCCCATGAAGTGACCCCCCAGGCTATTGCGGTCCTCTCATTCCCATGAAGTGACCCCCCCAGGCTATTGCGGGGTCCTCTCATCCCCATGAAGTGACCCCCTCCAGGCTATTGCGGTCCTCTCATTCCCATGAAGTGACCCCTCCAGGCTATTGCGGTCCTCTCATCCCCATGAAGTGACCCCTCCAGGCTGTTGCTGTCCTCTCATCCCCATGAAGTGACCCCCTCCAGGCTATTGCGGTCCTCTCATTCCCGTGAAGTGACCCCTCCAGGCTATTGCGGTCCTCTCATCTCCATGAAGTGACCCCTCCAGGCTGTTGCTGTCCTCTCATCCCCATGAAGTGACCCCTCCAGGCTTTGCGGTCCTCTCATCCCCATGAAGTGACCCCCCCAGGCTATTGGGGTCCTCTCCCCCAGGCTCTATGACCTTTGGGATCCAGTGATATCACATCTACTTCCAGTTGACCGGACACCACCAAGGCCGGCCCCAGTCTTCCTGAATGACTAGGCTGTGGGCAAAATTTCACCGCTCGTCACAGCCCAGCATCACTCCTGTTTGCGGCGCTCTGCAGTAAAGGAGATTGTGCTCAGCATGCTGCGCTGTGATGAGCGCTGAAACTTCGCCCACAGCCCAGTCACTCAGGAAGACTGGGGCCCACCTTGGTGGTGTTCGGGCAACTGGAAGTTGACGTGACATCACTGGATCTCAAAGATCAAGCAGCCTGGGGGTCACTTCATGGGGATGAGAGGACCGCAATATCGCAACTCACAGACAGAATTGGCTGAATAAGGTATTTAGAAAAAGTCTTCCCAATCAGTTTTACTGGGATGTGGCCACTAATGCATATTAGTGAACCACCCCTTTAAGGGATTAATTGAATCGGTGGGTACAGGACATACTGCAGCCAATCATATCATGAGAATGATGATAGCAGGAGAGGATTGTGCTCATCCTGTAGAAGACAGTGACCTGTCCAATAATTAAAAGGGAATCTGTCGGCAGGTTTTTGCTATGTAAGCTAACGACAGCATGCTGCAAGGGTTAACACAGTGAATTCAGGGATGCCTGTCTTGTTAAGGTCCGATCTGTTGTTTATTTGGTATATTTGTTGTGACTACAATGCCACCCGCATAGAAGTCCGGAAGGTCCCCTCCTCTAATTGATACTTCACAGTCTACGAAGAGCCTGGTGGGGGTGGAGTCAGCTCCTTCAACTCTGCTGCATTGCTAAATATAAAAATTCTCATTGTGCCAGAACTGCTGCATCCAGTAATCTAAGTGATACATTGTTGGAATCAGGGTCTCTGTCTCTACATTATGCAGATGGGGGAGCAAAAACCTGCTGACAGAGTAAGTTTTAATAAGTGAATAACAGAGAGAGTTTTTTTTCTTATGAGCTTTCTACCTAATCAGATCATGCAAATAATGACAGTAGCAGAAGATGACCATGTACAGTTAGGTCCAGAAATATTTGGACAGTGACACAATTTTCGCGAGTTGGGCTATGCATGCCACCACATTGGATTTGAAATGAAACCTCTACAACAGAATTCAAGTGCAGATTGTAACGTTTAATTTGAAGGTTTGAACAAAAATATCTGATAGAAATTGTAGGAATTGTACACATTTCTTTACAAACACTCCACATTTTAGGAGGTCAAAAGTAATTGGACAAATAAACCAAACCCAAACAAAATATTTTTATTTTCAATATTTTGTTGCGAATCCTTTGGAGGCAATCACTGCCTTAAGTCTGGAACCCATGGACATCACCAAACGCTGGATTTCCTCCTTCGTAATGCTTTGCCAGGCCTTTACAGCCGCAGCCTTCAGGTCTTGATTGTTTGTGGGTCTTTCCGTCTTAAGTCTGGATTTGAGCAAGTGAAATGCATGCTCAATTGGGTTAAGATCTGGTGATTGACTTGGCCATTGCAGAATGTTCCACTTTTTGCACTCATGAACTCCTGGGTAGCTTTGGCTGTATGCTTGGGGTCATTGTCCATCTGTACTATGAAGCGCCGTCCGATCAACTTTGCGGCATTTGGCTGAATCTGGGCTGAAAGTATATCCCGGTACACTTCAGAATTCATCCGGATACTCTTGTCTGCTGTTATGTCATCAATAAACACAAGTGACCCAGTGCCATTGAAAGCCATGCATGCCCATGCCATCACGTTGCCTCCACCATGTTTTACAGAGGATGTGGTGTGCCTTGGATCATGTGCCGTTCCCTTTCTTCTCCAAACTTTTTTCTTCCCATCATTCTGGTACAGGTTGATCTTGGTCTCATCGGTCCATAGAATACTTTTCCAGAACTGAGCTGGCTTCATGAGGTGTTTTTCAGCAAATTTAACTCTGGCCTGTCTATTTTTGGAATTGATGAATGGTTTGCATCTAGATGTGAACCCTTTGTATTTACTTTCATGGAGTCTTCTCTTTACTGTTGACTTAGAGACAGATACACCTACTTCACTGAGAGTGTTCTGGACTTCAGTTGATGTTGTGAACGGGTTCTTCTTCACCAAAGAAAGTATGCGGCGATCATCCACCACTGTTGTCATCCGTGGACGCCGAGGCCTTTTTGAGTTCCCAAGCTCACCAGTCAATTCCTTTTTTCTCAGAATGTACCCGACTGTTGATTTTGCTACTCCAAGCATGTCTGCTATCTCTCTGATGGATTTTTTCTTTTTTTTCAGCCTCAGGATGTTCTGCTTCACCTCAATTGAGAGTTCCTTAGACCGCATGTTGTCTGGTCACAGCAACAGCTTCCAAATGCAAAACCACAAACCTATAATCAACCCCAGACCTTTTAACTACTTCATTGATTACAGGTTAACGAGGGAGACGCCTTCAGAGTTAATTGCAGCCCTTAGAGTCCCTTGTCCAATTACTTTTGGTCCCTTTAAAAAGAGGAGGCTATGCATTACAGAGCTATGATTCCTAAACCCTTTCTCCGATTTGGATGTGAAAACTCTCATATTGCAGCTGGGAGTGTGCACTTTCCGCCCATATTATATATATAATTGTATTTCTGAACATGTTTTTGTAAACAGCTAAAATAACAAAACTTGTGTCACTGTCCAAATATTTCTGGACCTAACTGTAAGTGGCAGGCATTGACCCGTCCACAAACAAATTAACTTCTATGCATCCCTTCAAGATAGTCCAAATCTTTATTCAAACGTGCAAAAATGAATATTGGAAAGACAAAAAAATGAGAAAAGAACAAATTTTTATCTTTGCAAAAAAATAAGCTTTTTTTTGTTTATTATATGAAGCGATTTGCATGTAATGCAATTAAGATTGTAACAAGGCAACTTTAATCGTCCTTCCTAACATCTCAATATGTTCTCTTTAAAGCGGCAAGTGAAAAAGATCATCACATCATAATAATAAAAAGAATTACCAATAAAAATGTTGATTAAAACACTTCAGGATTTCATTGCTCCACAATAATTTCTTAGGCTAAGCTAACTTTGTCTTTACTATGCCTCATGTTTCACGCAGGACAAAATAACATCGCTATTAAAGCAAATCTCACCCAGCATATATATTGCCAGTCATCTCTATGTAACATAAAAGCAAACAAATGTGACTGGTAGCATTGTAAACAAGAAAAAAAAGGATAAATCTTCATAAAATCCTAAAATGCCGCTGTATAAAAAGATATATCAGAAATGTATGGTAAAAAGAAGAAATTCGGTTATCTCTTTGCATTATTCCAGGCATCAAATTTCACCCCCAGTCAATGCCACTTCTTATTGCACAGGGGCACAGTGAGTGCCTACTCTGTTGCCAGCAAACTAAATGATTAAAGTAGCCAGGAGCTAGGTTGGCACCACATGTGCCTATGCAGAGCGCAGTAGTCTACATGAGTTTACTTGCTGCTGCACTCTGCATAGGCAAAGACTGAAATAAGACAATACTCAGTATGATAAAATTAAATCTGTCATCTCGTCTCAACTTAAGCACAGAAAAGCAGCCGAAGATGAATTAATCTTGATTGCCGCGCTCTGTATAGGCAGCAACTGAACCGCAAAGGCTGCACTTTGCTCTCCCACAGCTCCTTGCTTCTCCTCTCACTTGTAATTTTGTGAGAAGAGAGAAGACATCTGCTGGGGTAACAGTCTCAAACTTAAAAAAAGTGTTCCCTATTTTAAAAAAAAAAAATAAATAAATAAATAAATAAATAAATAATAATAAATAAACAGTGTTCGGGTGAGGGAGAAGAGTAAATAGTTACATGAAAAATACACAATTTACTAAATAAGAAGTAAAAATATAGCAATGAATAACTTTATCTTTAAAATGATATATCTAAGGGGGTGCAAAATACTTTCCTTGCCCTTAAGTGCTGGAAACCCATGCTACGCTACCCCTATTCAGACTATAAACTATTTGGTGTTTTGTATGTGAATCATGCAGAGTACTAAATACAGCTCTGAAGTATATTAAAGTCTGCAATGTAATGTAATGGTGTCATTATAGGGATCAAATGATTTATGTATCAAGAATGATTGATAGTTGATATCCTGGGACCTCTTTATTTAAAGCAGAGGTGTACAACATTTTTTGGTCCAAAGGCCACATTGCCATACTGAATCAATTCCAAGTGTTGCAAAAAAAATGTAAAGGGGTATTTACATAAATACATGATCAGAACCACCAACAGTACATTAATACATCACCAGAACCAAGTGTTAAGTATTTGAAGAGGATTTGGAGAAATTCTTACTTTCTGCTACCAAAAAATCAGTGTGTACACACATGCTAGCTTAAACTGAGTTTTTGGTCCAGAAACTTACTAAATCCTTCTTATAAAAATACTCAAAAATTAGAGAGTTGAAATCAACATAACAGTTTTAACATAACCATGAACCTGAACCATGAATTATGGAATGCTACGAGTAGAAGATCGGAACCACCATCAGTAGTTGAATGCGGCACCAGAACCACTATCAGTACATGACTGCAGCATCAGGATCACCATCAGTACATGACAGCAGCATCAGAACCACCATCAGTACATGACTGCAGCATCAGGGTCACCAGCAGTACATGACTGAAGCATCAGGACCACCATCAGTACATGACTGAAGCATTAGGACCATCATCAGTACATGACTGCAGCATCAGGACCACCATCAGCACATGAATGCAGCATCCGAACTACCATCAGTACATGAATGCACAGCCAGCACCACCATAGTACATAAATGCAGAGCCAGAACCATCATCAGTACATAAATGCTGAGCCAGAACCAGCATGAGTACATGAATGCAGAGCCAGAACCACCATCACTATGAATTTAATGCATTGCCAGAACCACTGTTAGTACATGTATACAACAGCAAGCATAGTGCAGTGATCAAATATCATATCATGTCAGCCCCATCCATGTATTGATTGAACCTAAAATTTCCAGTATGTACTATAGGATGGTAAGGAGATACTAGGAGATATCTTTATCTGTCATCATCATACTGCAGGCCATACAGGACCCACAGTACTAATGACTGAGACGCAGGCAGTATCACAAAAACATTTATGTCCTGATACCTTATAGATGACAACTTCCCTGATTGAAGTCGATCCCATCCCTTTGGTATTCACTTAGTAAAAATGTCATAATGAGTTTACATGCTCCTCACCTTGTGTCCACTTTTATATTGTATATTATTTGGCGCTCATGATAAATTTTAGCATTAATTACAAACATATAATTTAGCGTTATTCCTGCATTATAGCGTTTTTTTCTCCCATTATTGCACATTATTCTAGTATTTCAATATTGTATACGCTACTTGTTTTTTTTGCAGGGAACATTATTCAATTATATCTCTCATTATATAGGCCTGGTGTCATTTGGGGATTCTGTGGGATTATTATATCCTCTCCCTTCTTTTTTTCTTGTCATTTTAAATGTTTTTAATTATTGTCAATTGTCATTGTTTTCTGCTTGATTAATAAAAAAACATGTTTTTACTGCATATTAGAAAGCCATGGAACCCATAGGGTGGAGGGGCGACATGACTAGAGGGAAGGGAAGGAGTGATGGGGTTAATGGAAACAGGAATGGTTTGTTTATAAGGCAGAGTAAAGGGATTGGTGGGTAGGAGGAGTTCCCTGGAGGAAGAGGTGGGACAGTTGAGGGGTGTAAGTAAAGGACTTTGACTTACCCCCTCTCTCTTGACTTCCGGATATGGAACGATCTGACTGGAGAGGTTCCTATAAGGTGTCAGGACGTCACCTTCTATTTCTCCATGGAGGAGTGGGAGTATTTAGAAGGACACAAAGATCTGTACAAGGACGTCATGATGGAGGTTCCCCAGCCCCTCACATCACCAGACTTCCGGATATGGAACGATCCGGACGTGCGACAGGATGGCTGCTACCCGGGAGCAGCGGATTCATCATGGCAGTGCACGGGCCCCTGGCAGCGCGGTCCCACGTCTTGGCTGCTGGGGGTTAATCCGTTGGCACTTTCCCCTCGCTCCCCTGTCAGCTGCGGGCGGCGTCCCCCCTCCCTCATATCTCAGGTACTTGCCGTGTGCGGGGGGAGCGAGGAGGAGATGCGAGAGCCCCTTCGGGGACCCTCCGCGGTAGGACGTGGGCAGGGCAGTACTCAGCTGCTGCTCCGGCCGCGGGAGGAATCTCCGTCTGGGCCGCGGCAGCCGGGAGGGGGGCGTGGCTTGGCTGCGGCCTACTTCCGGTCCGAGCCGCGGCCTGGATTGCTGGATGCGGCGGCTCCCGGACGGGGAGAGCGCCCGGCGGTGACAGAGGCCAGCTTTACCCCTCGCGGAAGGCGGGGGGGGGGCCGCGGAGCTGCAGCCAGTGGTGGGTCCGGCACCAGGGCAGGCGGGCCTGGGGCGACGGGTGCCCAGGAAGCGTCGGTGAGTGGGGGTGACGGCAGGGGCCCTGCAGTTCCTGCTTGGTCACCCAGATCAGGTTGCAGCTCCCGGCCGCGGCGGTCTCCCCCAGGAGGGGGAGGGCCCAGCGGACAGAGGCTTTCATGGGGCCCAGGAGGGCTGGATGCGGCGGCTCCTGGCCAGGAGAGCGCCCGGCGAGGACGGAGGCCAGCGTTACCCCCCCCCCCCCCCGCGGGTGGAGGGGGGGGGGGGCGGGGGGCTGCAGCCAGCAAGGGGTCCGGCACCAGGGCAGGCGAGCATGGTGCGACGGATGCCCGGGAGGCGTCGGTACGTGGGGGTGACGGCGGGGGCCCTGCGGTCCCCGCCTGGTCACCCAGAGCAGGCGTGCAGCTCCCGGCAGCGGCGGTCTCCCCCAAGGGGGGGAGGGCCCGGCGGACGGATGCCTTCTGGGCCCAGGAGGGCAGGAGGCTGGCGGCTCTGGATGGGAGTCTGCTGGCAGCGGGTCGGGCCACAGGTACCCCCTGTCCTTGCAGGTAGCAAGGGGGGGTCAGGCCAGAAGATAAGGCCCACGGTGGCAGCCCGTAGGACGGGACGGTTTCCGGGTTGTCGCCGCGGGACAGAAGATGGAGCTTGGAGGATGGTGCCCACGCGGCGTACCAGGAGGACGACCGTGGTGGTGGCAGCGCTTCGGCGGCGTCTGCATTACATGAGCCAGAGGCGGTCGGCTCCAGCGAGGAGGAGGAGGAAGCAGCGACGGATGAATCAGACGTCCGGATGGCGTGATTTTTATTCCAGGATATGCCGGGTCGCGGTCGGGTGAGACGGCCGTGGATTTGGCAGGGCTGGGGGGGGGCGGCTGCGGACACGGCAGCGCCGAGTGGGTTGGTGTTTTGACCAGGTATGGGGTTTACTGAAGTGGTGTATACGGTTGTGGAGAGTGCGCATGCACCGCCGGCGGCATGGACGGGATCGGTGGTTAGTAGGCGCAGGTGCGGCAGGCAGAGTGAGGGCGCATGAGGCGGCAGGGGAGCATTTTCGGGCAGAGGCGGCAAGGGCTGTGACAGAGTGAGTGGTGAGGAACGAAGAGGGGGATGAGGTGGTGCGTCTGGCTGACAGTGGCCAAGTGTGAGAGGTATGGGTGCTTCAAAGGCCCGCTGGGGGGGCTCACTTGCTGGAGGATGTGAGGGATAAGATTTGAATGGGGAACGTGTAGCAATAGTTTCGCTGCTCCCCCGGGAACAGTTTCACCTGGATTAGGTTAAGCCAAGTGATTCCAGGAAGGATAGGTAGAGGGAGGGGAGCGCCGGTGGAGGCTCACCCTCGTACATTTGCAACGTGGCTGCGGGCATTTGCGTTTTTTGGCAAGGGTATCGGGGGAAAGAATTGGGTAATTGGTTCGGCATGGTTCGGTTATATGGATCCATTTGGGGTGGCTTGTTAGGTCATATGGCGGTTTAGTCTGGCTTCAGTACGCCGAGTAATTTCAGCAAGGGAAGGTGTTGCGTGCCAGTATGCGGTAGGATCATACGGGCACATCCTTATGGCTGCAGTGGATGGCGGCTCCTAGTCAGCCCCCCCCCCCTTTTTGGGGGGTAGTTGGCTGTTCGGGGCTTGGAACCCCGGCGACACGGACGATGAGGGTTTTTTGGGGGGAATAGAAGGATGGGTGGTGCAGATTTGGCGCGGACGGTTGTCTTAAGCATAAGTGTTGGGTTGTGGTAAGGAACATAGTAATTCTGCATCATTCTATTTATATTGGTGGATCTTTGCCTCCTTATTGGAAGTTTGCGCTGGGCTAGGGGACACCTGGTGGTTGTCAGTGGAAAGAGGGGTCAGGAAGTGGTGTTGGGCAGGATGGGTGGGCCATTCGGGGCCCTCCTTGTCACGATTGGGTTTCTCTGTTGGGGGGTAGTGCCGGAAATGAGCCGTATATAGATGTATATATTTCGGCTTGTTCAAAACGTATCTTATCTGGAGGAGTCATCGGTGTATGCCTGCTTGGCTCCAGAATTGTCGGCGGTTTATTATGTGTCGTTTGACAGAGGGTGGGATTTGGTAAAGGCGGTGAGCCGGGGAGCATTGATGGCAAAGGCGAATTTGGAGGCGGCATTTAGGTTGTTACTGGTCCACCCTGCTAGCTAGCAGTTCTGGTGCTGCGGTGGGGAGGGGAGTTATTATTATGTTGATCGGTGGGTGCTAATGGGTTGTTGTCCCATTTTATGTTCCTTTGGAGGCGGTTATTTCTTGGTGGAGTGGTTTGTGCGTGGTGTGTCCCAGCTTACACCTCTTATTCATTATAGGTTGATTCTCTTTACATCGGGTTGGCGGGTTGATGATTCGTTGAGGTTGATTGTTTTATTACAGATGGTGGTGGATACTCTTTTGGGCCTGTTGGCGCAGGCGAAGACTGAGGGTCCAACGCCAGTGATACGGTTTGTGGGGATAAAGTTTGATGTTATGGTCAGAGGGGTAGGATTCGTGGGTAATGGTGTGGTCCTATGGGCTGCGATAGAGGCAGTTAGGTCAGCTAAGACGGTGCGGTTTCAGGCGGTGCAGTCTTTGCAGGGGCGGTCGAACCACGGGTGCAGAGTTACGCCGCTGGGGTGCGTGTCTGCTGGACGGCTGATGATGGCTGCGCCAAGGGTGCAGCCATCGGATCCTTTGTGTGTGGTCACGAGGGAGATCAATGATGATCTGATGGAGTAGGAGGTTTTTTCTTACGGCGATTTAGTGGCCGCGGATTGTGGCTGGGTAAGGTGCTACCTGATGGAACGTAGCTGCGGTACTCGGAGGCAGCGGGTCCAGTTGTTTTCTGGTTGGGCATTGTGGGGTAGCGCTTCCAATCGGTGGTAGTGGTCGGGTGGTGGAGGTTGGCAGTTTTTTCCAAGAGGATGGTGTGCTGTCATTCTGGCTATCAGTTGGTGGAGAATTCGATTAATAGTTGGTTTGCTAATCCTGGGGCCAAGGGTGGCGTACTTGCGACAGTTGGTTTCTCAATTGGATGTGTTTTAAAAAAAAAAAAATGTTATGCGTGGCGCAACCAGTACTGGGGTTCGCCAAGGGAATAGCAGCTGCTGTGTTTCCTTCCAGTTCTGCAGGTCTCGGGAGTTGAGGCCGGGTAGCAGACGAGGTGGGCACGGTGTGTCCGGAGGGCTTGTGGAGTCTGGTGTGGCTGTGTTGGGGAGCGGCTCGGTGCCCAGTGACTGAGGTTATTTGGGGCTGATATTCAGAAGTATGGGTGGCGCGGATAACGTTTGGGACAATGTGTGAGGAAGGCCCGGTGGAGTATTTGATGGTGGCGTTGGCAGTGGTGAGTAACGGTTTTCAGGCTGCTAGGCCGGCGTCCGCAGTGGAGCAGAGGGTGGCGGCTGTGGCTGTCTTGTTAAGGATTAGATGTGGAGAGATGTTTTCGCAGGATCTTAGGGCGCGGCAGGCCTTGAAGGGTTTGGTCGTAAGGGTGTGAGGGAGCGGGATACAAGGGTCCGTCTCCGTTGTTTTGTGGCAGCGTTTGGTGAGTGGTTTGTGGCGGCTATGTTCATCTGAGCATGAGCGGGTATTTGTTTCCCTTGTCCAAAACGGTTTGTGTTAGCCTTTTGGGGGGCTTTGAGATTGTGGGGTTGGTCAGCCCATCTACGGTCAAGAGCGGAGGTTGGATGTTGGAGGATGTGTCCGAGGTGGTGCAGTGGGTTGAGCGCCGGCTTTGTCGCTCACCGAATTAGATTAGGCGGGTGGTGAAGGTTGGTGTTGTTATACGCGGTCCCGGGTGCGGAATTATGTTGTGAGGGCGCCCAGGCTCATTATTGTGTCGCGTTTGTTAAGGTACCATTTTGTGGCAGTGCTGCAGACTTGATTGCAGGTGGCGGGGGTGGGCGCCCGGAATACTATGGGTCGTATTCCTTCTGGATTGGGCTGCCATGGAGGCCCCTCGGTGGGCTCAGAAAAGGGGTTGTGAGAAGTATTGGGAGGTGGGAGTCCTCTTGTTTCGGTGTTACGTTTGGCCTCAGTTGTTATCGGGTTAAGGCAATGGGGGCATTTGAGTCTTTTGGGAGTGGAATGGGTTGGCATAACAGGTTGGTGTTATCTGTGGGTTTATAACCCCTGGGTTTTTGTGGTGAGGGTGTGCCTCATTTGGATATTTGGGCATTCGTTGGTTCTCGGGGCCTCGACGGTCTGAGGCTCGCCTGAATGTTGCCAGTTGGGTCTGGACGGGTCGATGGTACTGGTCCAGTAAATTGGAGGCAGCGATTTGGTATCTCGAGAAGTTATTTATGAATGTTTTAAAAAAAAAAAAAAAAAAAAAAAATAGTTGGTTGTTGCATTGTGTAAGACATACCTGAGCTTAATCGTGGGGTAGTTTTGATAGTGTGACCAGGTTGGAATGGCGTGTGGCTCGTGCGATAGGCAGTATCAATCGAGCCTTATTGGGGGGGCGGCGCCAAAAGTTGGTGGCGCTGAACTGGTGGTTTTGGGGATGCGATGGGGGTGCATCTTCACGTGCTTGGTGCTGTTTTGTGGACGCTGGGATTGCGTGGAGGTGTGGTGCAAGCTTTTGGTGTGTGGCGGGTCCAGGCCACGTAAGGAGTCACGTGCCCTGTCCTGTGGCGGGGGGTAGGTCTGGTCCAGAGGCGGTTGAAGGCAATGGTAACTGGACAGAGAGACACCATCTTGGTATGGTGGCTCCAGGTTCCGGGATGTTGCAGGCACGGGGTTCTGCAAAGTTGGGGGGTTAATCCGTAGGTGATTAATACCTCATCTCTGGGTCGGTGTGTTGCGGCCAGGGATACTGGGGTGAGAAGTGGTTCCTGGACTGGGCCTACTCAGGGTTGTATATTTACTGTATTGGTTACTGTGTTACCTATTGTTATTTGTTGGGGTCGCCCGTTGGACGGCGCCCCCTTGTGTTAGTATGTAAATAATAGGTAATAAAGGCTGCTGTGGCCAATTTTAAACCAAGTCACATGCAGTTCGTGTATTACTTACAGATGGTATTGGTGGGTAACACACATACAGCACGACTGGAGAATCCTTCCTCAATGGTCAAGAAAGCCATGGAACCCATAGGGTGGAGGGGCGACATGACTAGAGGGAAGGGAAGGAGTGATGGGGTTAATGGAAACAGGAATGGTTTGTTTATAAGGCAGAGTAAAGGGATTGGTGGGTAGGAGGAGTTCCCTGGAGGAAGAGGTGGGACAGTTGAGAGGTGTAAGTAAAGGACTTTGACTTACCCCCTCTCTCTTGACTTCCGGATATGGAACGATCCCCGCCCACCCTCCCTTGTGTTTAATGCCGAGGGGAATTTGGTCTGGGTTGTTTCTTTGTCACAGCAGCGGGGGGTAGGTCTGGTCCAGAGGCGGTTGAAGGCAATGGTAACTGGACAGAGACACACCATCTTGGTATGGTGGCTCCAGGTTCCGGGATGTTGCAGGCACGGGGTTCTGCAAAGTTGGGGGGTTAATCCGTAGGTGATTAATACCTCATCTCTGGGTCGGTGTGTTGCGGCCAGGGATACTGGGGTGAGAAGTGGTTCCTGGACTGGGCCTACTCAGGGTTGTATATTTACTGTATTGGTTACTGTGTTACCTATTGTTATTTGTTGGGGTCGCCCGTTGGACGGCGCCCCCTTGTGTTAGTATGTAAATAATAGGTAATAAAGGCTGCTGTGGCCAATTTTAAACCAAGTCACATGCAGTTCGTGTATTACTTACAGATGGTATTGGTGGGTAACACACATACAGCACGACTGGAGAATCCTTCCTCAATGGTCAAGGTTTTGCACTTCTCATTACTGTGCAGCTTCTTTTTTTTCCTTAACATTATTATTTTTGCATAGTACCTTAGCACCACACCTTATTTAAGGTTTAGTCACACCATTGTGGTGCCCAATACACATCCTTCTTTGCTACAATCCTTCATTTACTTCATGCCCACAGCTCATCTCTGCAGACTTCCCTCTGCCTTCAGCTGCACTTCCTGACATGATGTCCTTAAAAATAAAAGTAAACACTGAACCCCTCCTACCCCCCAATGGTCCTCTCTATAATCACCCCAGAGTGCCCCTCTCCATAATATCCCCGAACACACTGAGCCTCACCATAATATCCCCCTCCATCCACATAGCCCTCTCCATAATTTACCCCTACAATGCCCCACTCTATAATGTACCCCCACACTGTTCATTTCAATACTATCAACCCTCATACTGCCGCTCTTCAAAATATCCCCCCAAACTGCCCGTATCCATAATTTTCCCCTCACACTGCCCCTTTTGCAAAATGTCCTTCTTCCCTTTGCTATACTGTGTCCCTTTTTCCCTTTTAACAATTCCCCCTCCCCCATAATGTGTCTTGGAAGTAACTCCAATCCTCCTCCCCCTTCTGATAATTGCACATTTATTCTTTATCTCCTCCACAGAGCAATTACCAGAGCCAGCCATCTCAGATGCCTCTGCAGTGCCAGCAGCGTGATGATGTCAGCAGAGTGCTGACCTCATCACGCTGCTGATTGGCTGGGGGCGGAGATGACAGGCGCTCCTCTGCTCTTCTCTCCTCTACCCCAATCCAGGTGCCAGTGTTCAAATGTATTTCTGTCTGAAAGACACAAATACATTTGAATATAGGCATAAGGGAGCGGTTCCTGCCAGACAGGTCAGCGGGCTGCAGCAAATTCTCTGGTGGGCCTCATGTATCTCACGGGACATGTGTTGTGCAACCCTGATTTAAAGAAATTCTAATATGCTGTGTTTTAATTTGTAGTGCCAAAAAGAATCCTTGGGTCATGTCTCACCCCCTTGCCCTACAATTGATGTAGCATAATATGTTCTGTATGGAGAGTCCCTTTAATACAGGCACCATCTTGTGTAACATGATTATTTGGATAATCAGTCTAACAAGTATTTCTATTAGCTGACACCTTTAAGAATGAAGCAAACATTCCACATTTGGGTAATTTAGTGTAATTATATGTTGGCAAGATATCCTGATAAACATCCAACAAATCTTTCTTTTTCTCTTCTTTTTTTTCTCCATTGGAGATGGTGCCGTGTAGAGATGAGCGAACCGGTCCCGGTTCGGCTCGAGGCGGTTCGCCGAACGGGGGGTCTGGCTCGAGTTCGGCTCGTCGAACGTTCGACGAACCGAACTCGAGCCCATAGGAAACAATGGCAGGCAATCACAAACACAGTAAAACACCTAGAAAACACCCTGAAAGGTGTCCAAAAGGTGACAAACAACTCACAACATAACACAAACACATGGGAAAGTGACAAGGACATATACTCATGTGAAAACAAAACAGCTGGACAAGGAAAAAGAGGGAGACACACAGATATATGAGTATATGCAAAGAAACATCGATTCCATTATTGTGCAACTTGAGCCCTGCTCATTTTAGGCTTCCAATCTGGATAAATTGCCTGAGCTCGCCACGTACGCCTTGAGGATCTTGTCGTGTCCTGCAGCCAGCGTTCTCTCGGAACCTGTCTTCAGTGCTGCTGGGGGTCTGCTGGCAGATAAGCACACGTGTCTGTCCACTGACAATGTGGACCTGGCTCTCAGAGGACTTTTCTTCCCCTGGGTCAGCCAGGGGAGGCGAAAGGCACGCGTATTTTTGAGAGTGCTTCATGCAAAGCATCTTTTTCTTTGTCAAAAGGGGGGCTCAACCGATGCCAGTCAAGTGGGGTGTGTGTGGCCCAGTTAGTGGCAACGAGGGAGACTGTGGTTGGAGTCCCCTCGCTGTGTCTCTAAAAGAACCAAGATGAACAAGTCATGGCTCTCAGAGGACTTTTCTTCCCCTGGGTCAGCCAGGGGACGGGAAAGGCACGCGTATTTTTGAGAGTGCTTCATGCAAAGCATCTTTTTCTTTTTCAAAAGGGGGCTCAACCGATGCCAGTCAAGTGGGGTGTGTGTGGCCCAGTTAGTGGCAACGAGGGAGACTGTGGTTGGAGTCCCCTCGCTGTGTCTCTAAAAGAACCAAGATGAACAAGTCATGGCTCTCAGAGGACTTTTCTTCCCCTGGGTCAGCCAGGGGACGGGAAAGGCACGCGTATTTTTGAGAGTGCTTCATGCAAAGCATCTTTTTCTTTTTCAAAAGGGGGCTCAACCGATGCCAGTCAAGTGGGGTGTGTGTGGCCCAGTTAGTGGCAACGAGGGAGACTGTGGTTGGAGTCCCCTCGCTGTGTCTCTAAAAGAACCAAGATGAACAAGTCATGGCTCTCAGAGGACTTTTCTTCCCCTGGGTCAGCCAGGGGACGGGAAAGGCACGCGTATTTTTGAGAGTGCTTCATGCAAAGCATCTTTTTCTTTGTCAAAAGGGGGGGTCAACCGATGCCAGTCAAGTGGGGTGTGTGTGGCCCAGTTAGTGGCAACGAGGGAGACTGTGGTTGGAGTCCCCTCGCTGTGTCTCTAAAAGAACCAAGATGAACAAGTCATGGCTCTCAGAGGACTTTTCTTCCCCTGGGTCAGCCAGGGGACGGGAAAGGCACGCGTATTTTTGAGAGTGCTTCATGCAAAGCATCTTTTTCTTTTTCAAAAGGGGGCTCAACCGATGCCAGTCAAGTGGGGTGTGTGTGGCCCAGTTAGTGGCAACGAGGGAGACTGTGGTTGGAGTCCCCTCGCTGTGTCTCTAAAAGAACCAAGATGAACAAGTCATGGCTCTCAGAGGACTTTTCTTCCCCTGGGTCAGCCAGGGGACGGGAAAGGCACGCGTATTTTTGAGAGTGCTTCATGCAAAGCATCTTTTTCTTTTTCAAAAGGGGGCTCAACCGATGCCAGTCAAGTGGGGTGTGTGTGGCCCAGTTAGTGGCAACGAGGGAGACTGTGGTTGGAGTCCCCTCGCTGTGTCTCTAAAAGAACCAAGATGAACAAGTCATGGCTCTCAGAGGACTTTTCTTCCCCTGGGTCAGCCAGGGGACGGGAAAGGCACGCGTATTTTTGAGAGTGCTTCATGCAAAGCATCTTTTTCTTTGTCAAAAGGGGGGGTCAACCGATGCCAGTCAAGTGGGGTGTGTGTGGCCCAGTTAGTGGCAACGAGGGAGACTGTGGTTGGAGTCCCCTCGCTGTGTCTCTAAAAGAACCAAGATGAACAAGTCATGGCTCTCAGAGGACTTTTCTTCCCCTGGGTCAGCCAGGGGACGGGAAAGGCACGCGTATTTTTGAGAGTGCTTCATGCAAAGCATCTTTTTCTTTTTCAAAAGGGGGCTCAACCGATGCCAGTCAAGTGGGGTGTGTGTGGCCCAGTTAGTGGCAACGAGGGAGACTGTGGTTGGAGTCCCCTCGCTGTGTCTCTAAAAGAACCAAGATGAACAAGTCATGGCTCTCAGAGGACTTTTCTTCCCCTGGGTCAGCCAGGGGACGGGAAAGGCACGCGTATTTTTGAGAGTGCTTCATGCAAAGCATCTTTTTCTTTTTCAAAAGGGGGCTCAACCGATGCCAGTCAAGTGGGGTGTGTGTGGCCCAGTTAGTGGCAACGAGGGAGACTGTGGTTGGAGTCCCCTCGCTGTGTCTCTAAAAGAACCAAGATGAACAAGTCATGGCTCTCAGAGGACTTTTCTTCCCCTGGGTCAGCCAGGGGACGGGAAAGGCACGCGTATTTTTGAGAGTGCTTCATGCAAAGCATCTTTTTCTTTTTCAAAAGGGGGCTCAACCGATGCCAGTCAAGTGGGGTGTGTGTGGCCCAGTTAGTGGCAACGAGGGAGACTGTGGTTGGAGTCCCCTCGCTGTGTCTCTAAAAGAACCAAGATGAACAAGTCATGGCTCTCAGAGGACTTTTCTTCCCCTGGGTCAGCCAGGGGACGGGAAAGGCACGCGTATTTTTGAGAGTGCTTCATGCAAAGCATCTTTTTCTTTGTCAAAAGGGGGGGTCAACCGATGCCAGTCAAGTGGGGTGTGTGTGGCCCAGTTAGTGGCAACGAGGGAGACTGTGGTTGGAGTCCCCTCGCTGTGTCTCTAAAAGAACCAAGATGAACAAGTCATGGCTCTCAGAGGACTTTTCTTCCCCTGGGTCAGCCAGGGGACGGGAAAGGCACGCGTATTTTTGAGAGTGCTTCATGCAAAGCATCTTTTTCTTTTTCAAAAGGGGGCTCAACCGATGCCAGTCAAGTGGGGTGTGTGTGGCCCAGTTAGTGGCAACGAGGGAGACTGTGGTTGGAGTCCCCTCGCTGTGTCTCTAAAAGAACCAAGATGAACAAGTCATGGCTCTCAGAGGACTTTTCTTCCCCTGGGTCAGCCAGGGGACGGGAAAGGCACGCGTATTTTTGAGAGTGCTTCATGCAAAGCATCTTTTTCTTTTTCAAAAGGGGGCTCAACCGATGCCAGTCAAGTGGGGTGTGTGTGGCCCAGTTAGTGGCAACGAGGGAGACTGTGGTTGGAGTCCCCTCGCTGTGTCTCTAAAAGAACCAAGATGAACAAGTCATGGCTCTCAGAGGACTTTTCTTCCCCTGGGTCAGCCAGGGGACGGGAAAGGCACGCGTATTTTTGAGAGTGCTTCATGCAAAGCATCTTTTTCTTTTTCAAAAGGGGGCTCAACCGATGCCAGTCAAGTGGGGTGTGTGTGGCCCAGTTAGTGGCAACGAGGGAGACTGTGGTTGGAGTCCCCTCGCTGTGTCTCTAAAAGAACCAAGATGAACAAGTCATGGCTCTCAGAGGACTTTTCTTCCCCTGGGTCAGCCAGGGGACGGGAAAGGCACGCGTATTTTTGAGAGTGCTTCATGCAAAGCATCTTTTTCTTTTTCAAAAGGGGGCTCAACCGATGCCAGTCAAGTGGGGTGTGTGTGGCCCAGTTAGTGGCAACGAGGGAGACTGTGGTTGGAGTCCCCTCGCTGTGTCTCTAAAAGAACCAAGATGAACAAGTCATGGCTCTCAGAGGACTTTTCTTCCCCTGGGTCAGCCAGGGGACGGGAAAGGCACGCGTATTTTTGAGAGTGCTTCATGAAAAGCATCTTTTTCTTTGTCAAAAGGGGGGGTCAACCGATGCCAGTCAAGTGGGGTGTGTGTGGCCCAGTTAGTGGCAACGAGGGAGACTGTGGTTGGAGTCCCCTCGCTGTGTCTCTAAAAGAACCAAGATGAACAAGTCATGGCTCTCAGAGGACTTTTCTTCCCCTGGGTCAGCCAGGGGACGGGAAAGGCACGCGTATTTTTGAGAGTGCTTCATGCAAAGCATCTTTTTCTTTGTCAAAAGGGGGGGTCAACCGATGCCAGTCAAGTGGGGTGTGTGTGGCCCAGTTAGTGGCAACGAGGGAGACTGTGGTTGGAGTCCCCTCGCTGTGTCTCTAAAAGAACCAAGATGAACAAGTCATGGCTCTCAGAGGACTTTTCTTCCCCTGGGTCAGCCAGGGGACGGGAAAGGCACGCGTATTTTTGAGAGTGCTTCATGCAAAGCATCTTTTTCTTTTTCAAAAGGGGGCTCAACCGATGCCAGTCAAGTGGGGTGTGTGTGGCCCAGTTAGTGGCAACGAGGGAGACTGTGGTTGGAGTCCCCTCGCTGTGTTTTACATGCTTTTAGAAGGGCATGAAATGGCTTGGAGGTTGACTTTCATCATATGCAAACTGTTGGCTACCAAAATGCTGCCTTTCCAACAACTGTGGTTATAGGCAATGAGGAACATACTGATGAAGATGAGACGCAGATACCCGATTGGGATGACAACTTAAATATTCGGTCAGGGCAAGAAGAAACTCGGTCTGAGGGGTAGGGGAGTGCAAACACAACAATTGATGATTAAGTTCTAGATCACACCTACTGTCAACCCACAGTCAGACACTCGAGGAGGTCAACAGAGGCGGTGGAGGAGGATGCAACCGACGTCGAAGTAACCTGGCGCCTTCCTGGACACAGTCGGAGCACTGGTAGCACGTCTACAACTGCATCCTCAGCCACCACTCTGCCTCTGAGCATTATTCGGGGTGGATCAACAGGTCGCATGGCCTCTAAGCCTTGCCTAGCCAGGTCCTTTTTTGACATAGAAAAAGATCGCCCAAATTATGTGATCTGTAAAATTTGTCATGGTTCTCTTAGTAGAGGTCAAAACCTCAGCAGTTTGACAACTTCTTCCATGAATCGTCACATGAATAAATATCATATGGCCCGATGGGAAGCTCACCGTGCTGCAATGCGGCCTAGCGGAGCGAACCATCCACCGCCTGCCCCTTCCAGTGCATCCGCGCGCTCGTCATCTTCTAGGACTGTGGGGACAGCTGTCACACCTGTTTTTCCACCCACAACTTCCACCACTGTAACCGCAACAGGCAGTTTGCTTGGTAGGTCGTCAGTTGGTTTGGAAGGGGAAACAAGTGAGTGTGTACAGCTCTCTCAGACATCGATAGCACCAACTTTGGATGAAGGCAACATCATGTCTCCGCCTGCACTTTCCTCACAAAGCTGCATTTTTCCAGGGACACCCGACTCAACACCGTCTACACACAGCAGCCAGATCTCTGTCCCTCAGATGTGGTCAAATAAAAGGCCACTTCCTGCGACCCATGACAAAGCGAAGAGGTTGACTCTATCCCTCTGTAAGCTGTTGACTACAGAAATGCTGCCTTTCCGCCTAGTGGACACACAGGATTTTAGAGACCTTATGTCTGTCGCTGTGCCCCAGTACCAGATGCCTAGTCGCCACTACTTCTCTAAGAAAGGTGTGCCCGCGCTACACCAGCATGTCGCACACAACATCACCGCTTCCTTGAGAAACTCTGTGTGTGAACGGGTGCATTTCACCACCGATACTTGGACCAGTAAGCATGGACAGGGACGTTACATGTCGCTGACTGGCCACTGGGTAACTATGGTGATAGATGGTGAAGGGTCTGCTGCACAAGTCTTGCCGTCCCCACGACTTGTGTGTCAATCCTCTGTCTGTCCAAGTTCCGCCACTGCTTCTGCATCCTCCACCTCATCTGGGTCCTCCACCTCCGCCCCAAGCCTGCCTGGTCAGGCCACCAGCGTTCTCACTGCGCAGAAGGAATCACGCACCCCTCATTACTATGCTGGTAGCAGAGCGCAACGGCATCAGGCGGTCTTTAGCTTGACATGTCTTTGAAATAGGAGTCACACAGCGACTGAGTTGTGGGCAGCTCTGGAGACTGATTTTGATAAATGGTTGTCTCCACTCAACCTGCAGCCTGGTAAGGCCGTGTGCGACAATGCTGCAAACCTGGGTGCGGCCCTTCGCCTGGGCAAGGTGACACACGTGCCTTGTATGGCTCACGTGTTTAACCTTGTTGTCCAGCAATTTTTAACACACTATCCCGGCCTAGATGGCCTTCTGACCAGGGCACGGAAACTGTCTGCAGTGCTCACTTCCGCCGTTCAACCGCCGCACCTGAGCGACTTGCATCGCTCCAGAAGTCTTTCGGCCTGCCGGTTCATCGCCTGAAATGCGATGTGGCGACACGCTGGAATTCAACTCTCCACATGTTACAGCGACTGTGGCAGCACCGGCGAGCCCTGGTGCAATACGTCATGATGTATAGCCTGGGCCAACGAGATGCAGAAGTGGGGCAGATCACCCTGATGGAGTGATCTCAGATCAAGGACCTATGCACCCTTCTGCACAGTTTCGACATGGCGACGAATATGTTTAGCGCTGACAATGCCATTATCAGCATGACGATTACAGTCATTTACATGCTGGAGCACACGCTAAACACTATTCGTAGTCAGGGGGTGGGACAACAGGAAGGGGAGGAACTACAGGAGGATTCATATGCGCAAGACACAACAACATCACCAAGGTCCAGACGTTCATCATCACCAACGCGGCAGGCATGGGACCATGGGGGACAGGGATCAACAAGGGCGCATGGTAGCAGGTGAGATGTTGAGGAAGGTGCAGGAGGACATGAAGATATGGAGGACGAACTGTCCATGGACATGGAAGACTCAGCAGATGAGGGGGACCTTGGTCAAATTTCAGTTGAAAGAGGTTGGGGGGAGATGACAGAGGAAGAAAGAACGGTTAGCACCTCTATGCCTACAAACACAGCGTGGACTTGGTGCGCATGGCTGCGCAAGACACATGAGTGCCTTCTTGTTGCACTACCTCCAACATGACCCTCGTATTGTCAAAATTAGAAGTGATGATGACTACTGGCTTGCCACACTATTAGATCCCCGGGACAAGTCCAAATTTTGTGACATAATTCCACCCATAGAAAGGGACGCACGTATGCAGGAGTATCAGCAGAAGCTGTTACTCGATCTTAGCTCGGCTTTTCCACCAAACAACCGTGCAGGTGAAGGGAGTGATTCTCCCAGTTGTAACTTGACAAACATGGGACGGCCTCGTCATCTTCAACAGTCTACCCGTACCAGTAGGACCGTATCTGGTGCTGGTAACAGCAATTTTATGGAATCTTTTCATAATTTTTTTAGACCCTCCTTTGCAAGGCCACCAGAGACAACAAGTCTGACACATAGTCAACGGATGGAGAGGATGATACAGGAGTATCTCCAAATGAACATCGATGCAATGACTTTGCAAATGGAGCCTTGCTCCTTTTGTGCTTCAAATCTAGAAAAATGTCAAGAGCTCTCCAGTTACGCCTCGAAGATTTTGTCGTGTCCAGCTGCCAGCGTTGTCTCTGAACGTGTCTTCAGTGCTGCTGGGTGTGTGCTGACAGATAAGCGCACGCGTCTGTCCAGTGACAATGTGGACAGACTGACGTTCATCAAAATGAACAAGTCATGGATCCAGAAGGAATTTACTACCCCTGTGTCATCCTGGGGAGAGTAAATGCTTGTGGATTTGGAATGTGCTTGATGCAAATCAAAACATCCTGTTTGCAACTAGGGCACAAGTGCTGCCACTGATAAGGTGTCTGTGTGGGGCCCAATTTTTGGAAAAAAAGGGAGACTCCGCTTGGAGTAACCCTTGCTTGCTGTGTTTTTTAAAAATGATACAAGATGAACAGATCTGAAGGCAAGATGAAGCCAACATCATGTCTCCGCCTGCACTTTTCTCACAAACCTGCATTTTTCCAGGGACACCCTACTCAACACCGTCTACAGACAGCAGCCAGATCTCTGTCCCTCAGATGTGGTCAAATAAAAGGCCACTTACTGCGACCCATGACAAAGCTAAGTGGTTGACTCTATCCCTCTGTAAGCTGTTGGCTACCGAAATGCTGCCTTTACGCGTAGTGGACACACAGGATTTTACAGACCTTATGTCTGTCGCTGTGCCCCAGTACCAGATGCCCAATCACCACTGCTTCTCCAAGAAAAGCATGCCCGCGCTACACCGGCATGTCGCACACAACATCACCACTTCCTTGAGAAAATCTGTGTGCGACAGGGTGCATTTCAACACAGATACTTGGACCAGTAAGCATAGACAGGGTCATTACATGTCACTGACTGGGCACTGGCAAACTATGGTGAGAGATGGAGAAGGGTCTGCTGTACAAGTCTTGCCGTCCCCACGAGTTGTTTCAATCCTTGTTCTGTATGTAGAAGTTAATACACTGCTTCTGCCTCTTCAACCTCGTGTGGGTCCTCTACCTTTGCGCAAACCCTGTGTGTCAGGCCACCCTTCCTTGCAACTGCGCACAAGGACTACCACACACCTCCTTACTATGCTGGCAGCAGAGCTCAATGCCATCAGGCGGTCAAAGTTTTACTTTGAAATGTATGGGAAATGTGAGTCACACCGCTATTACAGAGAATAGTAGTCAGGCAGGGTCAAAACATTAATTGAGGAACAGGAACAGAATGGGACGGCCAGGACTTAATCAGAAAACAAGCAGAGGTGAAATGCGTATCGGCCAACAAGGTACATAAACAGCAAGCAGGAAAAGTAGTCAGGTAACAAGCACACAAAATCATAAAACTGAACTGGGGGTAAAATTAACCAGAGGTTCATAGCTATGTCTGGCAGTGGTCTGCAGACAGGATGGGCATAAAAAAGGGTGTGGTGTCTTCCCATTGGTTGTAGCTGAATGATGGTATTTCATCTGTGAGATACCCACCAGCTACATTCAGCCAGAGATTCTGCATCTGTCAAGGTAATGCAGCCCAGTGGGTGAGCATAACCTGCGTCCACCTGCGCCGCTGGCATCGACTACTCTACCATCATCAGCACTATTCATGAAAGGAACACGTTGTCACCTGGCGACCGGAGTACAAATTGACGGAGCGGACTCCGTTGGTGACTTAACAGCCGTGTGCGGCAATGATGCAAACCTGGCTGCGGGCCATCCTCAGGGCAATGTGACACACGTGCCTTTTATGGCTCACGTGTTGATCCGAATTCTCCAGCAATTTTTAAAACACCATCACGGCCTACATGGCCTTGTGCAGCGGGCACGCTCGCTATGTGCTCACTTCCATCGTGCGCACACAGCAGCTCAACAACTTTCATCACTCCGGAAGTCTTAGGGTCTGGCAGTTAAACGCCGGAAATGCGATGTTCCGACACGCAGGAATTGGAATCTGCACATGTTGCAGCGTGTGTGGCAGCACCGCAGAGCCCTGCTGAAATACGGTAAGACATATAGCCTGGGATAAGTTGATCCAGAGGTGGTGCAGATCACGCTGCTGGAGTGGTGTCAGATCAAGGACCTATGCACCCTGCTACACAGTTTTGAAATGTCGACGAAGATGTTTAGCACTGGCAATGTCATTCTCAGCGTGACAATTCTGGTCATCTACATGATGGAGCACACTGTAATTATTATTCGGAGTCAGGTGTTGGGACAAGAGGAAGGGGAGGAAGTACAGGAGGAGTCATATGCGGAAGGGATAACAAGATCTACGAGGTCCAGATGGTCAGCGGCACCTATGCGGCAGTCATGGTGAGGGAGAGGGATTAACAAGGGCGCATAGTATCAGCAAAAAGTGTTGATGAAAGTGCAGGAGCCCATGAAGAAATGGAGGACGAACTGGCGATGGGCATGGAAGACTCAGCAGATGAGTGAGAGCTTGCTCACATTTCGGTTGTGCGAGGTTGTGGGTAGAGGGCAGAGGAAGGATGCACGATTCTCACCTCTCTGCCACCAACACACCAAGGACTTGGTCCTCCTGGATGCACAAGACACATGAGCGCCTTCTTGCTGCACTACCTACATGACCCTCGGATTGTATGAATTTGAAGTAATCCTGAATACTGGGTTGCCACACTGTTAGATCCCCGGTACAAGACAAAATTTGGCGAACTAATTCCTGCCATAGAAATAGACGCACGTATACAGGAGTATCTGCAGAATGTGGTACGCAATCTTAGATCTACTTTTCCACTAAACACCAGTGCTGCACAGAGTGAATCTCAACACTTTGTCATGGATAGGAGGAAATGGTCTTTTACTTGTCCACATCGGAGGGACCGAGGGATGGCTGCTGTGCTGAGATGGCGTTGAGTACGGTGTCCCTGCACAGTTGCACTTTTGGTCATATCCCAAAATGAGTTGAAAAAGGACAGATGCTGTTGGAAAGGGGAACAGGTGTGTTGGAAAGGGGAAAAAAATTTTGGTCCGTGGATTTGGTGGTTAAACAACTGTAACATTTGCTGAAGAAACAACATCTGTTACAGTGGGACTGGCAGATTTGGATAAAGTGGTATATAATCTGTGACCGCTATATAACAAAAATTAATAAGAAAAGAAAGAGAAAGGTATATATCACCTTCAGCAGTCAGTGTCCACCGTGCTCCCAGTTGGAAAAGGAGAGGTTGGCAACTTGAAGGTTTGGTGGAGGATACAGAGCTGTGTGGCTATGAAACTAATAGTAGCCTGAACCGAGTTAGACGCCATTCGGATCTGGAGACTGTGAGCCCTGTTAGCGTCACAGGGTCCACATGCCCACCCAGCCCAGGAACTCCCTGTTAACAACACAGGGGCCATTGAGTACGCTGACCGTGTGCGTAGGGGCCACACCTGTGGACAGCAGGCGCATCAGCAGCAGCAGGCCTGTTAATGCCACTGGGCTGCACAAGCAGGACTGTTAGGACAGGAGCTGGTCTTAACCGTTCTGCGTTACCAACTGTGGTGGTGGCCTGCATCCACCACCCTATCCCTGCCTACCTCTGGCCTAAAGCCGCAATGGGTTCAACACATGGAGGTGTGCTCTTTCGGAGCATAATAGAAGACTGCGCACCTCCTTGTTGGCTCCAGCCCCTTTTATAACCTGGGTCCGCCCCAAACCAGGGTGAACCACAATGCACCTCCTGGAGACAAAAGCAGAGTGACACGTCATGAGTGGCATAACTAGCGTCCTATTTGGAAACGCAACTTCAATGATGACCTCATGGCTGCCATGACCCAAACACCTCACCAGTCATCGTCTGACCATCAATAATGCGGTGACAAGTCATAGGTGTGGGCCTCTGCAAGCCATTTGGGAGGACACCTGATGCCCTGTGGTCTATATGGGACCCCCACATCAGGGCCAGGGCCAAAGAGTTCATTACCGGACCTAGTCTCTGATGCAGGAAGTGCCTGAGCATGCTCAGTAGCATGAAATACAGTCTCTGAAAAAAGACTATCAGCTTTAGCATGGTGTCTAGGCACAAAACAGGACTTAGACCCGGCACAGAATGCAAGCACCTGTGCAAAGAGGCTTTTCACACTTAGTGTGGGAGCATGCGCTGTATCCCGAAATGAAGACTTAGCTGTCAGGAATGGCACAGTCAGGCTGAGCATACTCACTAGGCGAAACACTGTAATTATGCTGCAGCTGGGGGTACATCGGCACACGCATGCGCACTAGCTGCCTCTCCACACTTAGACGTGGAGGGGAAATTTGTCTTGGAGATGCTGTCTATGAACAGAAGGAAAAGCTAAAGGAAGCCTGACTTTCTATCCCCTCCGAATTATGAAATGCAGCAATGAATTCCATGAGTTTGCTATAACATTAGCGTAGCTAAATGTGCATGAGGGTGTGATGTAGAGGTGCTAGAATAGCTTGTCACCAGTGGGGCACTAATGGAATACAACAGCCAGTTCTATGATGCCACAAAATGGCAGTATTTTGTGCTATTCATTATAGCTTATTAAAAACAGAGCACGAGGTTGTCCATGCAGAGGTGCTGCACATAGATTTGCAGTAGTGTGAATAGACAAAAGTACAATAGCCACGTTTAGGATACAACTAGGTACAGTGAGTGTTTGCTAGTATAATGGCTGAGTTTAAAAAAGTTTGAGTGTGCAATGCAGGCAGATGTCCTGCAAATATCGTTCCAATACTGTGAATTGACAAAAGTACAATAGCCACGTTTAGGATACAACTAGGTACAGTGAGTGTTTGCTAGTATAATGGCTGAGTTAAAAAAGTTTGAGTGTGCAATGCAGGCAGACGTGCTGCAAATAACGTTCCAATACTGTGAATAGACAAAAGTACAATAGCCACGTTTAGGATACAACTAGGTACACTGAGTGTTTGCTACTATAAATGGCTGAGTTTAAAAAAGTTTGAGTGTGCAATGCAGGCAGACGTGCTGCAAATAACGTTCCAATACTGTGAATTGACAAAAGTACAATAGCCACGTTTAGGATACAACTAGGTACAGTGAGTGTTTGCTAGTATAATGGCTGAGTTTAAAAAAGTTTGAGTGTGCAATGCAGGCAGACGTGCTGCAAATAACGTTCCAATACTGTGAATTGACAAAAGTACAATAGCCAACGTTTAGGATACAACTAGGTACAGTGAGTGTTTGCTAGTATATATGGCTGAGTTTAAAAAAGTTTGAGTGTGCAATGCAGGCAGACGTGCTGCAAATAACGTTCCAATACTGTGAATTGACAAAAGTACAATAGCCACGTTTAGGATACAACTAGGTACAGTGAGTGTTTGCTAGTATAATGGCTGAGTTTAAAAAAGTTTGAGTGTGCAATGCAGGCAGACGTGCTGCAAATAACGTTCCAATACTGTGAATTGACAAAAGTACAATAGCCACGTTTAGGATACAACTAGGTACAGTGAGTGTTTGCTAGTATAATGGCTGAGTTTAAAAAAGTTTGAGTGTGCAATGCAGGCAGACGTGCTGCAAATAACGTTCCAATACTGTGAATTGACAAAAGTACAATAGCCACGTTTAGGATACAACTAGGTACAGTGAGTGTTTGCTAGTATAATGGCTGAGTTTAAAAAAGTTAGAGTGTGCAATGCAGGCAGACGTGCTGCAAATAACGTTCCAATACTGTGAATAGACAAAAGTACAATAGCCCACGTTTAGGATACAACTAGGTACACTGAGTGTTTGCTACTATAAAATGGCTGAGTTTAAAAAAGTTTGAGTGTGCAATGCAGGCAGACCGTGCTGCAAATAACGTTCCAATACTGTGAATTGACAAAAAGTACAATAGCCACGTTTAGGATACAACTAGGTACACTGAGTGTTTGCTACTATAAATGGCTGAGTTTAAAAAAGTTTGAGTGTGCAATGCAGGCAGACGTGCTGCAAATAACGTTCCAATACTGTGAATTGACAAAAGTACAATAGCCACGTTTAGGATACAACTAGGTACAGTGAGTGTTTGCTAGTATAATGGCTGAGTTTAAAAAGTTAGAGTGTGCAATGCAGGCAGACGTGCTGCAAATATCGTTCCAATACTGTGAATAGACAAAAGTAAAATAGCCACGTTTAGGATACAACTAGGTACACTGAGTGTTTGCTAGTATAATGGCCTGAGTTTAAAAAAGTTAGAGTGTGCAATGCAGGCAGACGTGCTGCAAATAACGTTCCAATACTGTGAATAGACAAAAGTACAATAGCCACGTTTAGGATACAACTAGGTACACTGAGTGTTTGCTACTATAAATGGCTGAGTTTAAAAAAGTTTGAGTGTGCAATGCAGGCAGACGTGCTGCAAATAACGTTCCAATACTGTGAATTGACAAAAGTACAATAGCCACGTTTAGGATACAACTAGTACAGTGAGTGTTTGCTACTATAAATGGCTGAGTTTAAAAAAGTTAGAGTGTGCAATGCAGGCAGACGTGCTGCAAATATCGTTCCAATACTGTGAATAGACAAAAGTACAATAGCCACGTTTAGGATACAACTAGGTACACTGAGTGTTTGCTAGTATAATGGCTTAGTAACAATGAGTTGTAGTGTGCAATGCAGGCAGACGTGCTCTGCAAATGTCTTTGCACTAGTGGGACTATAGCAAAGTCCAATAGCCACGTTTAGGATTGCCACTAGGTACACTGAGTGTTTGCTAGTAAAATTGCTTAGTTTAAAAAGTTGGAGTGTGCAATGCAGGCAGATGTGCTCTGCTAATATCTTTGCACTAGTGGGACTATAGCAAAGTCCAATAGCCACGTATAGGATGCCACTAGGTACACTGAGTGTTTGCTAGTATAATGGCTTAGTTAAAATGAGTTTGAGTGTGCAATGCAGGCAGACGCGCTATGCAAATGTCTTTGCACTAGTGGGACTATAGCAAAGTCCAATAGCCACGTATAGGATGCCACTAGGTACACTGAGTGTTTGCTAGTATAATGGCTTGGTTTTAATGAGTTGGAGTGTGCAATGCAGGCAGACGCGCTCTGCAAATGTCTTTGCACTAGTGGGACTATAGCCAAAGTCCAATAGCCACGTATAGGATGCCACTAGGTTACACTGAGTGTTTGCTAGTATAATGGCTTGGTTAGAATGAGTTGTAGTGTGCAATGCAGGCAGATGTGCTCTGCTAATGTCTTTGCACTAAGTGGGACTATAGCAAAGTCCAATAGCCACGTATAGGATGCCACTAGGTACACTGAGTGTTTGCTAGTATAATGGCTTAGTTAAAATGAGTTTGAGTGTGCAATGCAGGCAGACGCGCTATGCAAATGTCTTTGCACTAGTGGGACTATAGCAAAGTCCAATAGCCACGTATAGGATGCCACTAGGTACACTGAGTGTTTGCTAGTATAATGGCTTGGTTAGAATGAGTTGTAGTGTGCAATGCAGGCAGATGTGCTCTGCTAATGTCTTTGCACTAGTGGGGACTATAGCAAAGTCCAATAGCCACGTTAGGATGCCCACTAGGTACACTGAGTGTTTGCTAGTATAATGGCTTAGTTTAAAATGAGTTTGAGTGTGCAATGCAGGCAGACGCGCTATGCAAATGTCTTTGCACTAGTGGGACTATAGCAAAGTCCAATAGCCACGTATAGGATGCCACTAGGTACACTGAGTGTTTGCTAGTATAATGGCTTGGTTAGAATGAGTTGTAGTGTGCAAATGCAGGCAGATGTGCTCTGCTAATGTCTTTGCACTAGTGGGACTATAGCAAAGTCCAATAGCCACGTATAGGATGCCACTAGGTACACTGAGTGTTTGCTAGTATAATGGCTTAGTTAAAATGAGTTTGAGTGTGCAATGCCGGCAGACGCGCTATGCAAATGTCTTTGCACTAGTGGGACTATAGCAAAGTCCAATAGCCACGTATAGGATGCCACTAGGTACACTGAGTGTTTGCTAGTATAATGGCTTGTTTTAATGAGTTGGAGTGTGCAATGCAGGCAGACGCGCTCTGCAAATGTCTTTGCACTAGTGGGACTATAGCAAAGTCCAATAGCCACGTATAGGATGCCACTAGGTACACTGAGTGTTTGCTAGTATAATGGCTTGGTTAGAATGAGTTGTAGTGTGCAATGCAGGCAGACGCGCTCTGCAAATGTCTTTGCACTAGTGGGACTATAGCAAAGTCCAATAGCCACGTATAGGATGCCACTAGTACACTGAGTGTTTGCTAGTATAATGGCTTAGTTATCAGTTGGAAGTGTGCAGAGGACAAGAGGGTACAGTGGCAGGATTGTGGTGCTTGGAAGCCTGCCTTTCTATTCCCTCCTAATGGTGAAATGCAGGTAGGAAATCCCTGACCTGGGCTACACAGACGCTGTTGCTGTTTGCAGGACCTGTCACCTATGGCTCTCTGACCCTGCCGGTTGGAGCCCTTAAAAGGACTGCTATAAAGTGCTCTCCCTAAGCTGTCTAACGCTGTGTATGCAGCGCATACAGCTGTATCGGCTATAGGACTCAGGAAGACGGAGCTGCGACAGTGATGTCTGACACCAAAGACGCAGAAGGCAGATAATGGCGTCCGTGAAGAAAATGTCCGGTTTTATAATGCAGGGACATGTGACATGCAGATCCTATCACACATGCCGTTGCTTCTCTGGCTCAAAGTCCACTTAGCTGTGTGTGTGTCTGGGATTGGCTGACATGCTGGCCCGCCCCACAAGACGCGCGCGCTTAGGGAAGGAAGACAAGAAAAAAAAAAAAAAAAAATGGCGATCGCCATTATAGAAACAGCAGTGATCTGAAGGCGCTGTTCACGCACACTATACACTGAAATGTGATAATAGTTTGATTCACAGAGTGACTTACACTATTACAGCAGAAACCAAGCTATGATTTAGCTGTTTTTTGGCTGCTAGAACCGTTCTCGAACGTTTCTAGAACTACCGAGCTTTTGCAAAAAGCTCGAGTTCTAGTTCGATCTAGAACATGCCCCAAAATCACTCGAGCCGCGAACTGGAGAACCACGAACCACGAACCGCGCTCAACTCTAGTGCCGTGCATTTTCTGCTTTCATATCTTCAATAATTTTCTAAATTGCCCTTTTGTTTACTCTTAGACTTTATGCTACAAATTAAATTTATGCAAATATTATTTGTATGCCTAGCCCATAAATCCACTTTATAATTTCATGCTACAGCAATGGAACTGCTACTTTGATTTTTAAGGGAACCCAGAGGGAGCATGAATTTGAAACTATAATATTTCTGGGGGTTTTTGGAATTCATTTACAGCCGTGTTACTAAACACTATGCATGTTCTCCAAGAGTGTAACATGAACAGAGGAAATGTAATCATTAATGTTCCCTTCCCTCAAAAGAGCCAGAATGCAAAGATCTAAAGTCATTTTTACCCAATTTTTATTTTTCAGAATATTTTTAACCCTTTTTTGTCCTTTTTCTGTAGCTTACCCAACGTGCGCAGATCACTCTTTTGCAATAAATAACAAACATACCCCATCAACAGCCATTAGATTCAGCTGGTATCACATATAATCATGCACTTATGCTTTCACCCCCACACAATATTAAACGTGTGAAACGATAGGCAAGTCAGGCTAGTTTCACACTTGTGTTGGACGGGATCCGTAGCATTGCGTTGTGTGACGCATGCAACGGATGCGTTGCATATAGTGGCACAATGCATGCTACAGATCGTACAAAATAACGCAATCCGTTATAGGTTTTTTTCCTTGACTTTACACATCTGGGCATGCGCAGTTGTATAAAGAAAGCTGCGTTAACGGAATCCGTCAAATGACGGATTCTAACGGAATCCGCCACCATAGGCGTCCATTATAAAAACAACGGACGCCGACGGAATCCTGCAGGTTGCGTTTTTTTGACACTCCGCCAAGTGCAGAAAAACGCTACATGCAGCGTTCCATCCGCCCGACGCTCACTGACGGTCAGCGTCAAAACAACTGATGCGCTGCGGGGCGGATGCAATGCAAGACCATCCGTTGCTATCCATAGCTAATAGAAGTCTATGAGGAATATAACGGTTTCCTGTAACGGTTACCGTAATTCCTCAAGACTGCGGATAGCAACGGATCCCGTCCAACGCAAATGTGAAACTAGCCTCAGCTGTACAGGATACAACTCAATTCCCTTATTTATTTATTATACATTGCTATTTGGGAATCTTAACACTAGAACTACTGGACTCGTGACACCTATATAGAAATACATGGCGCAAAGTAGTCAAAATGACTACCTTAGTAGTTCTAGTGTTAAATATATCTAGAATTGCTGTTTGGTCACTGTATCATATGATATTCTAATTTCGCCAACTTTGCCAAATTTTCGACAAAAATTTGATTTGCAGTGAATAAATTCACACGAAGTTCAATACTGGAAGTGCTTGGAAAATGCATATGATGAGATGAGAGAGAGGACCCCTCTAATCCTAAGAGCTTACACTTTATAGGAGGGAATGAGGACCCTACTGACTATAAGAGCTTACAATCTACAGGAGAGAGGGGACCTTGCTGACTATAAGAGCTTACACTCTACAGGAGAGATAATGGCCGCAGAGAGTGGTATTTACCTAAACCCGAACCTATTTTCAAGTGTAGCACAATTAAGTTTCAGAGTTGCAGAGCACAGTTTTACTTAAAGGGGCTGTCCACTACTTTTACATTGATGGCCTATCCTTAGGATAGGTCATCAAAGGCTGATTGGCTGGAGTCTGGAAACCCAGCACCCTGCCGATCAGCTGTTTTCAGTGCTGACAACAGCAGCAGATGTCTGGAAATGCTGAATTCTAGAGTTTCCCCACCAACTGATAGCGGCTGCAGCTGGGTACTGCACATCTGCCTCCCATTTAAATCAATAAGAGGCGGATGTGCAGTACCTGGTCGCGGCCGCTATCAGTTGACTGGGCAACTCCGGAACTGAGCATTTCTATCTGCCTCTGCTGGGATCGGGAATAGAGTTAGCGGGGGGGTCCGACACTCGGCACCCACGCCAATCCCCGTTCTTGATCCCAGAGGAGGCAGCAGTCGGATAGAAATAGCTGATTAGAAATTGATGATCTATCCTAAGGATAGGCCACCAGTGTAACGGTAATGGCCAATCTTTTTAAAGGGAACCTGTCAGGTCAAAAAAGCAGAAGCCTGTGTGAGCTAGTAACCCCTTCCTACCCATCCCTTTGTTATAATATTGTGTAATATGAAAGTAATAAAATATGTTTTATTACTTACATATTCTCTATGTAAATGAGCAAGGTGTCTAGCCCCATGGGCGTTGCATCGCCCCGTGGGCGTTTGCATTTTTTCCGTGGTATCACGCCCCTGTGGGCATGATACCATGGATTTACATGAGCAACGTCACGTCTGCTCCTTCAAAGTCTCGAGCGTGCGCACTTACCATTCTCGCCGCCTTCTCATCCTGGTGTTTACATGTCGGCTTCTGATGCACGCTGCGCATGACAATAGCCGCAGGAGTCCTCTGAGCATGCGCAGGTTCCCTTTAATAGACCAAAATGAGAGGACAATGGCCCCGATCCATCATTGCCTTTGCGCCTGCTCTTCAGTTAGTTTTGTGTGTTCTCCGCCTTTTTGTTGTTTACACCTAATTAATTATTCTATTTGTGCCTTTTGTGAACTCCATTTTATATATTCTCACCTGCTTTTTTGTGCTCTGTGGTCTGAGTTTATTGATTCCAGAAGTTTTTGCCTGATTCATCGACTTTTTAAGAACAAACAGCTCAACTTCAATCAATTTTTGAGTACGCCAGAATTTTGGTGAAATATTTATGCCATTTTGTAAAAAGTGTGACGTTTTCCACCACAAGATTCTAAAAACCATTTCAAGACAGAAAAAAAGAGAATTTTTGACTTTTCACGTGCGTCATTTTAAGAAATTTGGTGTAAATACCGGCGTCTAATATCACAAGACAAAAAAGGAAAATGCTCCAAAAAATCCCCGCAAATGATAAATCGGGGCCTACTAGTGATACTTTTGTAGAATTTCTGACAGACTAGATTCTAATTGCATTTCTAAAACAATTTGATGCATCAAAATGACACTTTCCGTATTGTTTTTCCAGCTAAAAAAAGATTCTAAGTGAATGTTACCAAGCAACAAGACAAATACGCATTTCATGTTAACGTTTGCATTAAAATGTTGCTTATAATTGTAACAGATGTATTAGAGTTGGATCATTGAGTTCCTTTTTTCTGTTTTAAAATGTTATCTTATTGAATCGATAGCACCCAGAGACGCTTAGCCATAATTGGGAATTTGCAGGGGCTCAACCTTCGCGCTTCTATTCCCATGAAGGTCTTGATGTAAGAACTTTTAAATTATGATGGTTTTTTAAATTTATTTATTTTGCATTTGTCGTCATTCCAAAAATTCTCAAATGGTGTTAGGATTGATGAACGCCTGATAGGAAAAATGGTATGCTATGATGTAGCAACAGTCAAAAAAAACTCCTGGGCAGTTCGCAAAAAAAAGGATAATTTTTTCCCTTGTTCGGAAAAATAAAACTGTTGAGTCTGTGATTTTTTTTTTTGGAAGCTGGAGAAACTTGTAGAGATTATTAAGACTGTATAATTATCACTCTTGAATTCAGCTTATGTCTTCGCCGTATCAGAATTATGGGCTGTAGACATACAGTATATCACTTAGAATCTTAATGATTTATTACCGGTTTCCAATGTGTGCGAAAAAAATGTTGCCTGTCAGTGATTTTTTTGAAAAGCTGTCGGGAAAAAAAAATCAAGTTTTCATCCCCGAGTGGTAGATAGTTTTTCTAACTTTTTTGAGAGAGAAAATGAGATAACACTGGTTTCAAGGTTTACGACCTTGCAATATGGCACTGACGGTGAAATCTACAGGTAGAATAAAAAATGGCAACTAAATATGACAACAAAAATAAATACCTGAGTCAACGAGTCATCTCCATCGTCTAGTAAATGCAACTAGATAATATATCTATGAAGAAAAACGTACAGGCCCATTTTGAGCTTTTTTTGCAGAAAAAAAGGCAAAAATGCAAAGGATAAAAACAAAAATTTGCCACTATACAAAACATATATTGAATATGTGTACACTTATGGGCACCAGTATGCAAAAAGAAAATGGCTAAACTGGAAAAAGAGGACAAGATTACTGACCAGGGTAATGGGTAAGGTTGGATCCATCCTATTGCCAAGTATAATTTTAGGGAAGATACAGTATGTCCAATGATCTTTTTATAACTGTACCTACAACTATCAGGGGCATCCAGCAGGTACGGACATACCATTGGTGCAACTTGTGGAGCCCCACAGGGGTACAGAAGGTGTTGGTGTAGCACCCAGGGAGCAGGGGTAATCAGGCACCGGGAATCTCGTAACTGAGTTACTCGTCACCGGGCCGGTGTGGAGATCTACTGTAGGATGTCACAGTGGCCTGCCCGGCTTCGTGCCCCGAGGTGTACACCAATAAGGAGGGAAGATGATGGGGGTAGTACTAGGATGAATGTTGTGACGCCACCTGTTGTACGCAGCCAGGGATTAGCCGCCGCTGCTGTCGCTGTCCTACGGGGCGGATGGTAGTAGCATGCAGAGATGGTACCGCTCCCCACAGGTGGAGCAGGCCCTGGGGAGGATGATGAGGGGGGTAATGAAGGTGATGGACTTTGGCGCCGGTGCCGGTAATAAGAGTCCAAGTCGATTGCTGCAGTTCCAGGTGTCTTTACTCACTCTGTGCCGCATGCCCATGTAGTATCGGTCACCCGCTGTGATGTGCCCCATCAACCTCGGATAAGTTAGAAGAAGTCACCGGTGTTTGAAAGAAGAAAGTCCTTTTTCAGAGTTGCCCTTCCAGCCGTGAGGAACCCGGGCTGAGCACTCCGCTCCAAGCCGCAGGCCCCGTGCATCTATGGAGGAGATGATTGCTGTAACACCATAGATAGGGTATATATTTTTTAATGTCACTTTACACCTTTCTGCCAGAAGATGTTGTGGTAATAAAGCCAACATGTCTGCCATAGTGGTGGTCTCTAATGAAGCCCTGCTTGTTTTTTCGGCTTCATAAATGATCATTCATTTTATAATAGTCGGCAAGAATAACATATTACAGTGTAATAAACAAGCAACCCAGAAATTGCAGGTTTAAAATCTGTGAGCAGGAGTAAATAAATAGTCCAACAAAAGAATAAAAAATAAAAAAAAAGTAAAAAAATAATAAAAAAATTTAAAAAAATTATTTATATATATATATATATATATATATATAAAAAATAATTTTTATATATATATATATATATATATATATATATATATATATATATATATATATATATATATATATATATATTAATCCTAAATTCTAAAACAAAAAACAAGCATGGATCCTTCACTGTGTAATTGGAGAACTTCAACTACTTTAGAGGCTAAAAAAAACCCCACTGTAGTGAAAAAATAAAAATTGACTTGGAAGGGGTTAAAAATGTATAAGAAAACAATTTATAGTAAATATTAATTGACCATAACGGGATCACCAACAATCTCGGCCAGTTACGTAAGTAACAGTTTTACATCAATGTAATGGGACAATGTGGGGGTGAAAGTATCTCCATGGATTAATACTCCGCGTATATAAATGACTATTCTTCTGATATATTCATAAATGGTCTCCAGTATTTTGCATAAACCGTATTCTTTTTAAAGCCGGATATGATACATCAGATAGTAAGCGATGCAGTCACATAACACAGCTTATTCTATGGACATTACATGTTATGGAGAATATTTGCTAATCTTCCACTTCATTTATCAATCCTCACACCAGAATAATGACTTGCTTATTATCAAGCTTTGTGGAACGTTGCATAAAATCTCCCTCATTTACATTATATGATCTAATTTGTGCAATCTGTCCTCCTCCTTTGTCATTCACATTAATTAAAGGTGAGATGCAATGAAAATATTGCTATTTTATCATGGAAGCTTTAAGTATATGGCATGGTCATTAAGCTCGGGTGCTACTCTTCCTCGGTTCTGTAGCAGAAATATGATTTGTATTCATAAACATAGGAATATGAGATGAAATATGAGAAGCGATGGCTTACAATGGAAGGATGAGTACTCTATAATGTTTATATCTAAAGAGTAACCATTGTTTAATTTATTTATTTACTTATTTTCAGAAGTATATGTAAACATAAGAAACATTGTAATATATATTCTCAAAATAATACATTTTCTTCGCCTCCTGGACTGAACATTTGTTCTCAAAATTCTCAATACATGAGTAAAATGTGTCTTCAGTGAAAACAGATTTTTAGCATTACTTAGATAGGACGTGGCAGTTGGTGCTCATAAGATTCTATGGAAAATGTGTCTTCAGCGACAACAGATTTTTACCATTGCTTAGATAGGACATTGCAATTGGTGCTCATAAGATTCTATGGAGAATATGTCTCCAGTTACAACAGATTTTTACCATTACTTAGAAAGGACGTGGCAATTGGTGCTCATAAGATTCTATGGAGAATGTGTCATTAGTGACGACAGATTTTTACCATTACTTAGATAGGACGTGGCAGTTGGTGCTCATAAGATTCTATGGAGAATGTGTCATCAGTGACGACAGATTTTTACCATTACTTAGATAGGACGTGGCAGTTGGTGCTCATAAGATTCTATGGTGAATGTGTCATCAGTGATGACAGATTTTTACCATTACTTAGATAGGACGTGGCAGTTGGTGCTCATAAGATTCTATGGTGAATGTGTCATCAGTGACGACAGATTTTTACCATTACTTAGATAGGACGTGGCAGTTGGTGCTCATAAGATTCTATGGAGAATGTGTCATCAGTGACGACAGATTTTTACCATTACTTAGATAGGACGTGGCAGTTGGTGCTCATAAGATTCTATGGTGAATGTGTCATCAGTGACGACAGATTTTTACCATTACTTAGATAGGACGTGGCAGTTGGTGCTCATAAGATTCTATGGAGAATGTGTCATCAGTGACGACAGATTTTTACCATTACTTAGATAGGATGTGGCAGTTGGTGCTCATAAGATTCTATGGAGAATGTGTCATCAGTGACGACAGATTTTTACCATTACTTAGATAGGACGTGGCAGTTGGTGCTCATAAGATTCTATGGTGAATGTGTCATCAGTGACGACAGATTTTTACCATTACTTAGATAGTATGTGGCAGTTGGTGCTCATAAGATTCTATGGAGAATGTGTCTTTAGTGAAAACAGATTTTACCATTACTCAGATAGGAGGTGACAGTTGGTGCTCATAAGATTCTACGAAGAATGTGTCTTCAGTGACAACAGATTTTTACCATTAGGTGACAGTTGGTAGTCATAAGATTCTATGGAGAACTGTAGCTGTCGTTTCAGGAGAACTTGCAGCAGAATTTCTGTGTCTGTCTCTAAGGCCTCGCTCACTCAAGCTAATAAATCGGATGAGTGCAATGCGAGAAATAGGGGGATTATACTCTGATCCATGTTATTTAATGAGGCAGAGCAGATCTGTGATTTTTTTTCTCTCACCTGTATTCGGCCTGACAGAAAAATCACACCATGCTGAGAGTGGACGTGTAAAACGGCCGAGATTCAGCAGTGCAAGTCTATGGGTTAGAGAAAAAATATGGATGTCACACGGACTATCCATATGCCGTCCAATTTTTACAGACACATTACCATTCTGTAGCATACAACACTGTAAATGGTCCATTAAATGATTGTAGAACAATAGCTGCTGATAAAAAATGCATTGTATACGGATGTCATATGGACGCTAGGTGAGAAAATAATCGCACACTTGCCTAGCACTCACATTACATATGGAATATCAAATGGATTTCACTTGTCCTTCTTTCCTGGATGAAAGTCGGTCCGATATTTATACGCTCGTGTTACCCCGACCTTACTCCTTCCCTCTCCATAGAATTTATTGCACACTCTATCATCTAATATCTCACTGATTTGAAAATATTTCTGCAATGAATTAAAGATCAGTTCAGGAGGACAAAGAGGCAGATTTGTCTGATGCGATATATTACAAAGTTGATTATTTTTATGTGTACTATTGATTAATGAAATAAAATGTAAAATGACGGTTATCCTATAGAACACCACTCTGTGTGAAAGTTATTTTGTTTTCCCTTTATTAGTCCTCTTTGTTTTTTTTCCCCTCTGGTCTGTTCCTCATTATTATATCTTGTTGTTTTGAGTGCATTGTATGATTGCTGTTTATTTTTCCTGTCTGTTTTATCCTCTCTGTGTGTTTAATCTAGAGCAGGACTAGTGTTCCCGCTGCCCTGCTCACTAGACAGGGCTGAGTCCAGGGAAAGACAGGGATAGGCACGTGATTGGCAACGGGTGAAAGAACCCGTATAGGGACGTTAGGGAGTGCAGGGATCAGCCTCAGGAGAGTTTAGGAGGTGATTAATCAAAAGTCTCATGTCATCATAGTAATTTGAAAAATACAGTTAAGTTC